>NC_084497.1:30418436-30750436 GCF_030035675.1 Rhineura floridana
TGCTGGGTTCCCAGCTGCCATCAGCCCCTTCCAGCCAGCATGGCCAGTGGTCACGGGTAAGGTGGTGGTAGCGGGTGGAGCCCACAGAGTTTCCTGTCCTTGTGTTCAGCTGTCCAGTTTACACCTGTTAGGAGCTGTGCTCAAATGGATACGTGGATTCCTGTTCCGTCTCTCTAGCCCACACGTGGCTTTACCAAGAGATTGGGGATTATCCGGTGCTGAAGTATCTCTCCTGGACAATGTACCCCATTGCCCTGTCAGCTTTCTCCACTGGCTTCGCGCATAGCATCACACCACACTCTGGAGGTGAGTCGGGGGGGGGAGAGAACAGGGGGTTGGCCACTGGTGGCCAAGATGCGAAGTCCTGGCCCATCCTCAAACCGCCAGCAACTGAACAGCCTGCCCATCCCCACCTCTCTGCCAGCAGTCTCCCTCTTTACCTGCTGCTTCTGCTAGATTCCCTGGCCTCTTACAGGAGAGGGAAGAGAACGGGAAGGGCCATCGGGAGCTTCTGCGCAATCACTTCTGGCTTATCCGGAAGTCTGCACTTTTCATTTCATATTTGTGCCTCCTTTTCCTTCCAAAAGGAAGCTTCAAACAGCTGGCTCAAAGTGTAGAGACAGTTCTTTTGCACCAGCAGGATGGCATCCCAGACTGGGTGCAGGAAGCCACTGAGTTGGCATTTGGGGGCCGTAGCTCAGCGGCAGAGTGTCTTGCTTTGCATGCCAAAGGCTGCACGTTCAATCCCTGGCAGCATCCCCAGGTAGGTCTGGGAAAGGCCCCGTGCCTGAAATCCTGGACAGCTGCTGCCAGTCAGTGCAGACAGTATTGAACTAGATGCACCAAGGGTTAATTCTGCATAAGCTCCCTGTGTCTTAAGGAAAGGGCCGTGGCTCCGTGGCAGAGCACCTGGTTTGCGTGCAGAAGGTTCCCGGTGCAATCCCCGGCATTTCCAGGTAGAGCTTGGAAAGACATCTTGTCTGATGTCCTAGAGAGCTGCTGCCAGTCAGTGCAGGCAATACTGAGCTATATGGATGAAGGAGCTGGCTCGATATAAGGCAATTTCCAATGTTCCCACTGTGGGCAGGAGAGAAGGGGGGGGAAGATGCAGGAGGAAAAGAGGCAGATCCGGCTCAGGAGCCCCCAGGAGCAGTTTCCTAGACTTGTTGATGGCCGTTGGAGGACCAAAGTGCCCCACCCTGGGTTGGGCACTCACCAGCCCTCGCCCTCTCTCTGTGTGCCTCCACCAGGTTCCGGCATCCCTGAACTCAAGACCATCCTGACGGGGGTCATCCTGGAGGAATACTTGGCCATTGAGAACTTTGGCGCCAAAGTGGTGGGGCTGACCTGCACCTTGGCCTGTGGGAGCACCGTCTTCCTGGGGAAAGTCGTAAGTGATCACGGGGAAGCAGCTCTCCAGACTTTGCCCATGACGGGGCCTCTATACATTTTTTTAACTGCCCCGTCCACCATTTGGACTAGTCCTGTGGTCTCTTGTACATACATTAACTCCCTCTGCCAGCTTTAAAGTAGCGAGAGAAATGAGCTTAGTTCTGGGGGAGGCGAGTTCAAATCTACCTCTGCCAGTAGCAGCTTCTAGCATGTCACTGACTCATTATTTGTCTTTCATCGTATCCAAAACAGAGATCCAAGCGGCTATATGGGCAACAGCATTTTACAATGCCAAGCTGTCACGGTGCATTCCAGAATGCAAAATCCTTGCCTTTGCATGGGGATGCGTCCAGAAAACAGTGGGCGGGTTGGTGGGGGGGTGAGCTTTTAGAGCAGCTCACACCAGCTGGCTGTCCTCCAGCTCTTTGGGACTCCCATTGCCCCCAGCCAGCCAGCCAGCGTGGGACATAGGGGCTCAGTGGGAGTGCACCCGCTTTGCGTGCAGACGATACTGGGTCGTCCCAGCAGAATCCCCACGCTGAGGAAGGCGACTTCAGAAGCATTAAACACACACACCTTTCCTACCATAAATAGTTGACCAGCAGCCCCATGGCAGATATTTTAAACTCCCCCAAAGTCATAATGCAGAGAGTGTTGGAATACCACAAACGCTTTGTTAAAAAGCATTGCTCCACCAAGGGAACTTTGAAGTCTAAACTAAGCCAGTTTCAAATCAGGCCTAGCTTAGTTTTAAACAGACATTTAAACTTCCATTTGAAAGGTACAGAAGTATTCAGGCGATTTGTATTGCCTGGGGATGTGGGGGGGTGTCGCTGCAGTTTCTGCCCCAGATCCCCATAAGAAACATAGCGGGTGGTTTCTTTGGCTGGTTCCCACACGCTCTTGAGCAAGGCAGCCTGAGCACTTGTTGTGCAAACCTTGTGCAGGAACTCTCCTCTCTTCCAGGGTCCTTTCGTCCACCTCTCCAGCATGATCGCTGCCTACCTAGGGAAGATTCGGACCACTGTCTCTGGGGAGTATGAGGTAAGGGCCAAGGGGCAGTGATGCTCTCCAGGGGCTAAGAGTGGAGGGGTGTGCCTGCTTACAGACAGACACCTCCTCTGGACCACTGAGAGACGGTGTGGCGCAGCAGTTAGAGTGTCGGACTAGGGCCTGGGAGACCAGGGTTCAAATCCCCACTTGGCCATAAAGCTCACTGGGTGACCTTGGGCCACTCACTCTCTCTCTCTCAGCCTAACCTACCTCACAGAGTTGTTAGGACAGGTTGAGAACCAGGTGTGCCACCTTGGAGGAAAGGTGAGCTATAAATGAATAAATTTAACATACCTTCTGATACCTTCCTGTATGCATAACCTGAATGAATGAAGACCCACACATAGCGTTTTCAATGGGTGCTTTTCGCCAAAGTGGGGATCCTCATCACCCTGTTCAGTCAACTGAGCACAGGGCTGGAAAGGTGTTAAGCTTGACTGGCTAACGCTGGCCACAAGGCTTGCTTTCGGGCAAGCATGCCGTTAGACAGACATTTTCAGGAACCCCCCCCCCCGAGAATTCACATTCAGCTGTGCTGACTCTTAACCAGCCCAGAGAGGCACTGAGCAAATGGACTCTCTCTCTCTCTCTCTCTCTCTCTCTCTTCTAGAATAAAAGCAAACAGAACGAGATGCTGGTGGCAGGGGCAGCTGTGGGGGTGGCAACCGTCTTCGGGGCTCCCATTAGCGGTAAGCTGGACCATTTGTGGTTCAGTGGCAGCTGTGCAGACACTCAGCAGGCCACACGACTGTGAGGCATTGTCATTTGATGCCTGGCATTCTGCGTAAACCCCCTCTGCAAGAGAGATTGGGTGTCTCCGTAATAACGGGTTGGTTTTAAATGTTTGTGTGCATGCGTGTAAATACATACATATACACAAACACGTACAGGCTGAGCCGGCGTGGCGGCCAGAGGGTGCAGGAAAAAGCACACCAGCTAGCAAGGTCATAGCTTTGAGCCACTCAGTGGCTCAGATTCAGTGAGCTGCAAAGTTTACAGACCGTGGATTAGGTTGCTTTTGGTCACAATGCTTTGTCTTGCTCACTCAAGCATCTCATATCCAAAGCGGAGATTTAGCAGGCAAATTGGTGCTCATTTTGGGGCTGTTTTGGCATCCTGGTTGTCAGTTGATGACCACTGCTTTACCTGGCTTCTGGCAGAGCCTTTTTTCCCTGCTGGCCCAACAGCATCTCTTCATAACATGGTGCCTGGTCCCACCCAGGGGTCCTCTTCAGCATTGAGGTCATGTCCTCCCATTTTGCTGTCCGTGACTACTGGAGGGGCTTCTTTTCGGCCACCTGCGGGGCCTTCATGTTCCGTCTGCTGGCCGTCTTCAACAGTGAGCAAGGTAGGAAAACCGAGCAAGGGAATAGCCTGGAGATGCAGGAAGAGCGGGCTAGGGAGCGGGGTTGGGGAGTGCCCAAATGATGGAGGCAGAGACCCTTCCAGCTTAGCGCTGCTTAGGGCTGCTCTTCCTTCAGTTTGCTTTGTAAGTCGGACACGTTGGCCAGAATGTTTCAGAACTCTATTGGCTTTCTCCCCTGCAGAGACCATAATGGCTCTCTTCAAGACCAGCTTTAAGATCGATTTCCCCTTTGACCTGCCAGAGACCTTCGTCTTCATGTTCTTAGGGTGTGTGGGTCTCCTTCCTCCCTTGCAATGCAGCCTGGGGGAGGGAGGGCAAAGGAGGTGCTGTGTGCGCAGCAACCAAGGAGAGTGTAATGCTCCCTCCCTGTCCTGCTTCCTTGCAGTGCAGTCTGCGGGGTCGTGAGCTGCGCCTACCTCTTCTGCCAGCGCTGGTTCCTGGGCTACGTCCGGAGGAACTCATTCACAGCCAAGCTGCTTGCTGAGGAGTGAGCATCTTGACAAAAGGCAGCGCCTCAGGGGAGCCGTGTGCTGGAGCATAGCAGGGGGCGCATCTGTGGGGAGTGTGTTCCATTTGGGCGGAGAGCCAGGGCTCCCGCGTGCCCTGCTCAGACCATCTGGTTGGCATTGGATACAACACTTCCTCTCGGCCTCAGTCTCCCACTCTGTAAAATGGGAACAACAGAGGCTTGCCTTGCAGAGTTGTTGGGAGGTCAAGTGAGATAAACGTGTTATGAAAGCAAAAATGAGTAACAGCAGCTGCAGGTCTTTCATGTCTTTAGCATCATCTTCCATAATAAATTGCAGAATCTGACTTTGAGAACCGAATGAACAGGTTATAGAATACTAACAGAAAAAGCAAATTCTGGCCAACATGCCTTCAACGTTTTGCTTAGGTTGGGAGGCAATCCAGATTGACCAACATTTTGGACTTTCAAGCTTTCACCTGGCACAGAAATTTTCATCACTTTCTGCCTGGCAGGAGAGTGCTGTCTCACCTCTAAAGCATGCAGATTCCTACACCAGCTGAGCCTGGCCCAATGAGCTTGCTTTGTTTTGCTCTGAACTGAGCACAGCTCGGGGTCTCTAACCCTGAACTATTGTTTGGGTCTGCTTTTCCAGGAAGCCTCTCTACTCGGCGCTGGTAGCCCTCCTGCTCTCCTCCATCACCTTCCCCCTTGGCCTGGGGCAATTCATGGCCTCCAGGGTAAACACTGGTTGTTGCTTTCTGGCATCCCTCCTTCCAAACAAACAGCACCCTCAAGCATGTGCAGAGTGTCGCTCTCTCGCTGCAAAATAACCACAGGCGGCTCCTACCCCGACAGCAGCCAACGGGTGGGCCACACCCCCATAAGTCTGGGGGCACCTCTTGGTCACCTTCAGGGAGAAGATATGGCCCACTGGCAGTGAGGGGGGCTCCGCTTGCAGCAGTCCTTCCAGATTCCTGCTTTTCCTCCCTACAGCTGAGCATGAAGGAACTCCTCACCTCCCTCTTAGACAACCGCACCTGGAGCGCCCTTTCCCCCAACGCCTCAGCGCTGGCCAGGCCTCTCCAAGTCGACACCCAGAACCTCTGGCTAGAGTGGTGGGACCCGAACATCACTGTCTTTGGCACCCTGGCCGTCTTCCTGGTGATGAAGGTACCTTAATGGACAGACAAGGTCAAGATGAAGGCCAAACTCCCAGCCCCCTAACTTCACCCTCCAGCCCACAAGCAAAGTTGCCAACTTACCAGCCCCCTTTCTTGTGCATTTGGTAGCGCCGCCACTCCAGTCCCAATCACCCTCTGGCACCTTAAACGGGGCAACCTCAGGATGTGACCACGAGAGCCACAGGACCACTTTCTGTGGGCAAGCCTGAAGTCTAAAGCAGGCCACCACCACCACCCTGATTTATCCTCCTGGGGAGCAGAGAGACTATAAACACACCTGCTGGGTGTCAGAAAAAGAAAAGGGTTGTTACAAGAACCATAAACCATACAGGCTAAAATAAATCCCAACCCTGTGTATACAAGCCAAATTAGAGCAATTGCCAAGGGCCTTATAGCACTGAGCAAATAACAAAACTGAGCTACACCGACATCTAAGTACCTTCAGCGGCCCCACAGCCATTCCCATTCCCAAGCGGCCAGCTGGCCCTCCCAGGCCTGGCCTCAGCCGGCAGCGTCTCCTTCCAGGGTGGGGCCTGCAGCCTCCTCTTTTCCTTGACTGCGGGTCCTTCCAAAGGATGGGCCCACCAGAGCCTTGAGGGACTGGCAGGCTGGGCCAGCCCAGGGCCCAGGCGAAGGCTTCCAGGCCTCCTCAAGTCAAACAGGCCTCAGCTTGAAAGAAGGGCTTCCCCCCAAGACCCCTGGGCAGTGTCATTTGCGAAGGGTGCTTGTGAGGAGACCCCTGCCCATCCCGCTCACAGGTCCAAGGGAGAGTCGACAGGGGTCCCCTCTTCCCAGGGAACTCTGAGAAGTCTGTCCCTGGGAGGGGAGGAGGGGGTCTCCTCACAACTCTCAGCACCCATCGCAAACTACACTTCCCAGGACAGGACAGTGCTTGGCGCGGGTGGTGCGGGTGAGACTTCTGGGGGGCCTCTGCCCCCAAAGGTCAGTGCAGGATGGGGGGGCTTTCCACTGCTACCTCCCCAGCGTACCAGAGCACAGCGGTGCCAAAGCTCCCCAACAGAGGGAGAGGAAGGCTGACCCCAGAAGGTGCTCAGAGCTGTAGGTCTGTGAGGAGCTTAGCAAACTACAGTCCCCACGATGCTCCGTGACTCTTAAGTTAGCAGTTTTCTTTGCCTGGAGTCCTGCAGAGAGCCAGTGTGGCCTAGTGGTTAAGGTGTTGGACTACGACCTGGGAGACCAGGGTTCGAATCCCCACAGAGCCATGAAGCTCCCTGGGTGACCTCGGGCCAGTCACTGCCTCTCAGCCTCAGAGGAAGGCAATGGTGAACCCCCTCTGAATGCCGCTTACCATGAAAACCCTATTCACGGGTTGCCGTAAGTCGGGACCAACTGGAAGGCAGTCCGTTTCATGTTTTCAGAGTCCTGCAACAACTGACGTCTAGCTCTGGAATTTTCAACACAGCTCTGGCGGTGGTGGGGAATGCGACCCTCAGACACCCCCCCCCGCTTGGCCCTTCCACTTTTTTAGTGGTTTTTTTTTAATTTGAGGGTATTTGGTTGTTGGGTTTTGGGGTTTCTTGTTTTAGGAGGTAGCCTCGTGTGTTGTTTCATTTTGGTCTTGCATTTTATTTGTATTGGATGTGTCTGTGTGAGTAATTTCTCCCCCCCGCTTTTGTTTTTTTGGGGTGGTGGTAGAGAGGAATTCTGAGCATTGCCAATTTGTTCATCTGTGAAATGGATAGTTTGTTGTGCTCATGATTGTTTCTGTATAAAACCACACTAAAACCAGCAATAACACATTGTGGAATGTCTGAGCAAATGTTTTAAAAATGGACAAAGCTGGGCACCAAACGAGCTTTTTGGCAGGGGTGGGAGAAGCATGCCACATTCTAGGTGCCACAACTGAAAAGACTGTTTGTGTCTGTGTGTGTGTGAGAGAGAGAAAGAGAAATGAACACACAGAGGGCCTCCGATGAAGAACAAAGGGTTTGGGTGAGTTTGTTTTCAACCTTCTGTGATGCTTTCACCTTCAGAAGTTTGTGTGTTCATGGGTATGCTGTGGCGTCACAGGCTGGCTGAAAGCAAATGGCTGCCTGTTGCTGCACTGGCCATGGAAACCAAAGGGGCCCTCAGCCTCCTTTTTCTTGCTCTTAACAGTTCTGGATGCTGATCCTGGCCACCACCATGCCTATGCCCGCAGGGTATTTCATGCCAGTCTTTATTTATGGTAAGTGCCTCCAATCTCCCCCCCCCACACACACACACACCCCTTCACATGACCCGCTCCCTGTCTCTGCTGCTTTGAGCTGCCAGGCGTCAAACAGGGACGCAGAAGCAGATCTCGAGGACGATTAATCCAGTGTGAAAGCAGTTTGAAGTGTGCAGTGTAGACATAGCCTAAAAGGAGCAATCTCCTTCCCTTTTCCTCCCTGCAGGGGCTGCCATCGGGCGCCTGGTGGGGGAAGCCGCTGCCTTGCTCTTCCCCCGGGGCATCTCAGCGGAGGGGGGGCTCAGCCTCATCACTCCTGGGGGGTATGCGCTGGCAGGTGAGTCTGCAACAGGGCGGGGGGCAAGCAAGGATATTGGGGCAGCCAGAGGCAGACAGCTATGACTGGGCAGCCATTTCCCAATGTTCCCACCTGGGGAGGAGAGGGCCCCCGCCCCACCTCCAGGCTCTTCCTATCTGCAAGAGGGTCAAGAGGAGCCCCCTCCCCTCCTTCCCAGTCCCTAGGAGTGTGTGTGTGTGTGAGAGAGGGGGGATCCCATTACAGTGATCCCCTCCCTTCACCACAATTCCTAGGATCCTTTGAGGAAGCCATGATAGTTATCCTGGCATGAAAGAGATCCTGGCACAGAGCAGAGCTGGGCCGGCAGAGTTGCTGTCAGTGGAGGGTTGGAAGGCAGAACTGTGTGTGCCCCATGCATCCTCTTGCCATAAGATTCAGCTCCCAGTCTGGTCGGCGATGGTGCATGGATTGGGAATGTGGGGGGCGGGTGGGGTGGGGTAATGCCACCTCCTCCTTTGCCTCAGGCCAATCCGCCCTTTCCCTGCATGCGATAGGAGACACACACCCAACGGGAGCCCCCCAACTGCCCTCCTCCATGCCCTGCTGTTCCTCCAGCCTTTGCTCTGCCTTCCCTCCAGGGGCGGCGGCCTTCTCTGGCTCGGTCACCCACACCCTCTCCACCGCCTTGCTGGTCTTTGAGATGACGGGGCAGATCGCCCACATCCTGCCTGTCACCCTGGCCGTGCTCATCGCCAACGCCATTGCCCAGAAGTCCCAGCCCTCCTTCTACGATGGGACCATCATCGTCAAGAAGCTGCCCTACTTGCCTCGCATCCGGAGCAGGCACATCGGGTGAGTAGATGCTGCCCTGCCCTTTCACGCGTTGGCCACGAGCCAAGGGCTCGACCCCTTGGCCGCGGAAGGTTGCAGGATGCCAAGTGTCTCTCAGACATGCGGAAGCCTGTCCGGGAAAGAACACTCTGCACATGCTCAGAGTTTCTCCTGCCTTGTATTGCTTTGATTACTCTGACGGAGTGTGGGTTTATTGGGGGGAGAGAAGCATTCATTCACAGGCCTTTTAGCAGCCCACAGACCCTCCTTCTTTCCAGAAAGTTGTTCCCTGCCAGGCCCTTACCAGGTACTTTTGTGTGTGGGGGGGTTATCCATCCAACGTGTTTCCTTCCACCTCCAGCTCCTACAAGGTCACCACAGAGGAGTTCATGAACACCGAATTCGTCCCCCTGCCCAGGGACGCCAGCTACCAGGACATCCTTGGGGTGGTCACCTCGACAGATGACCCAGAATACCCAGTGGTGGACAACACTGGTACTTGTCTTAATGTGAGGGGGGGCAGGGAGGAGCTCCTTCCCTGCCCCACTGCCGGGCTCCTGGCTCTTCCCTCCCTCCATCTCCTCCTGCCCCAAACCTTCCCACGGACTTGCCTGTGGCATCCGACCCCTTCTGGCTTCCCTTGGGGTATCCTGACTGGCCACCGTGTGAACTGGCTGCTGGTCTAGATGGGCTCTTCTCAGGGCTCTTTTATCTTCCCACCTCTCTGGCCCACAGAAGCGGCGATGTTGTTGGGAATGGTCCAGCGATCCGAGCTCATAAAGTTTCTTCAGACCCGTGATGATGCCAGCCTGCCCCACCAGGAACATAGGGAAGAGGTGGGTCGTGCAATCCTCACAAGTCCTTGCTGCTGAAATGACAGCCTCCTCTTGGGTTGGGGGGGGTGGGTTTTTAGCACTCAGCTGCCCATCCTGCAATGCAGCTTAGCGATTGCGGGGGGGGAGAGCAAGTCTGGCTGAGCCCCCCTTCAACGTTTATTTCCCTCTCTTGCAGCCTGCAGCCTGCCAGACCTTGGAAGGCACCTGCGCCATCAGCCCAGTGACGCTGCAGCTGTCACCTTGGATGTCTCTCCACCAGGTAAATTGGAAGGCGAGTGGGGAGAGGGGGGGCAAGGACTATGGATAAAGCGTACCAGAAGGTGATCTTGGCTTTGTTCTTTGGCATTTAGTTAGGGTGGTGGAATGGGGCCTCCTTGTTCAGAAGCAGTCTACCCCTGAATGCCATCTGCTGGAATAGTGGAGAGGGCAGCGGCTGCCTTCACGCTCCACATCCTGCAGCGCAGTTCCCGCTGTGGGAAATGTTGATGGACTGGAGAGGCCTTCAGGGCTCTTCTGATGTTCTCTGTGGAGGGTTCAGGGGGAAGCAGTGAGCGGAGGGGAGGATTCTATTATCATCATTACTTTTAGGAGGATGAGCTCTCGGGAGGGGAAATGTGACAAATTCTGCCCGCCTCTCAATGCTAGTTTTCTGTTGCAGATTTAGTAAAATAAAAAAGCCACAGAGAAACTCAGCAAACAGCTAAGCACTGTGGGTAGTTCGGCCCTCTCTCTAGTCTACCTCACAGGGTTCTTCAGAAAATAAAATGGGATCACACCTCCATGCACACACACCGCCCTACAAAATGAAAGCGCAAGGGCATGCTCTTTGTGTGGTCCTCCCAGGATGCTGCCACCTCCATGGAGACAGGCTGGCTGGCTTTTTGGGATGCAGGGAGCCCGACTGGAGGGCCTGTGGAACATGCAGATGGCCCATAAGCTGCCCTGTTCCTCTAGGGCGTGCTGACCCTCACCCCCCAATCTTCCCCCTCCCCATTTTTCTCCTGACAGGCACACAACCTTTTTGTGCTTCTGAATCTGCAACAGGCCTTTGTCACACAGTTGGGCAAGGTAGTCGGAGTGGTCTCCAAGAACGAGGTAGGGGCATAGCTCCCTTAAGCTGGGGGTGGTGGTTGGGGGGGCAGGTGGTAAGAGGAAGGGGATGAATCCTGCCCCCCCTTATGGGTCCTGTGTGGATTGACCTCCTCCTCTCGAGGTAGAGATGCTGATGGCTGCCCATGCAGCCTGGTGCCCTCCAAGTGATTGGACTGCAACTCCCACCAGCCTCAGCAAGCAGTTAGATTGGCCAAGCGACAGCCGTAGATGGAGCCCTGCGCCTGGGGAGACTTGCATTCAAATCCCCCGCTCAGCCACAAAACTCACTTGGGTGACCCTGGGGGGCAGTTGTACTCTCCCAGTCTAACCTACCTCACAGGGTTGTTGTGAGGGTGGGAGGGAGAACCCTTTGGGGACATGGGAGGAAGAATAAACAATTCTGGAGGTAAGGGATTCCCAGTATCTCGGTGGTTAAACTGGTCCTCTAGTGGTACTCGGTGGTTAAACTGGTGCCCCCATGTTCATCTCTGAGAGCCTCCTTCATGCCTCTTTTTCTTCAGGTAAGGAGAGCCATTGAAGATCTGGCAAACCCCAAATCGGCAAAATAATAGAGAACAGCTTATGCTGAAAAGGAGCCCCTGCCTCCACCCACCCCCCAGACATTGCAGAGAACCAGAGGGACTAGAAACACAATCTAAGAAGATTCCTCTTCAATGTTTTCCGGTTAGATTCCTGTTGCTTGTTAACTGGTGCTGATGGCAAATTAAAAATGTATTTTCACACCTTCTTAAGCCTGTTGGGGAAACAGGAAGTGGGAAGATGAGGGGAGAGGGGATGTACATGGTTTGCCCTTTTAAAAATCTTGCGTACCTCAAAAAGTATTTACTGAGTAACTGAGAAATACAAAAAATTCCCCCACGCCATTTACAAGACAATGGAAGGTGTGTGCAAATATTAGGGGCTGAGCTGAAATGGACTTTAAAATTCACCACCCGAATTTCTGGGGTGGGTAGAAGGCATTTCTGTGGTTTTCAGGGTGGGGTCCAGAATCATATAGGGTTTTTTTGGGGGGGGGATCCTCTTCTCTTTACTTTTGAAAAAACACCAACGGCTCCTAGCAGAGCTCCCTTTGGACCAGAGAAGATCCGGCTGAGATCAGCTGCAAGTCCCCTCTCTTTGCCATCAGAGTTGGTCTCTGGAGCAGAGCTCTGGAGCAACAGCTCAAAGTGTGCAAGAACCTCCTATAAAACAATCCCTGCTTCCAAAAACAGCAGGGGGCAGCTTGCACACAGCTGAGCTTTCTTCTGGGTGAGCGAGTGCAAGCGCTGGAGGCTTTCGGGATTTCTGAGCAATATCTTTTTTATTTATTTACAAATATACACAGTGCGCTGGGGGATCCGGGTGAGTGGTGGGACAAGTAGGTATCCAAAGCAGGCCGTTCTCAGCCTTCATGCAGGCTCCCCTTGAGGAAACAGCAATGAATCTGCCCTGATCATCAGCGAATCAAGCAAGCAAAGAGAAGAGGGTCACTTGGCAGCTCTCACTAGTCACACAGATACAGGAAGGACTGGAGTTGCACACAGCGCCCAATTTTCTTTTACTAAATCGACAGCCGCCAACGGACCTGTGTGGATCCACCTTAAAAACACATTGCTGGCAAACACAGCACACACACCCCAATTCAGTTTAAAAGAAGGGCTGTCGTGAGACTATACCCACCTTTGTTACAAGACACAAGGACTTTTTGGGGGGTTCACCCCAGAAGGAGGAATGGCACCACGAAAGAATTAACCTCTGTGACCTTCTTCAGAGTGATGCTGCCGTAATGGGACACGGATAAAACTTCCTCCAATCCCAAGAAATCAGTTCTCTTGCCCACTGAATGGAAAGGCCGAACCCCTCACAAAACCTGCAACGACCACATCCTTCTCAGAAGCTCAAGCTGCAGCTGACCCACGGCTGAGACTCCCCACCACCACCGGTCTGTCCTCTAGTTATAAAAGACCTCGTCCTCCGAGAGGGAGCTGCTGTCCACGTAGCGGAGGGAGGTGGCGCTCTGCTGCAGCCAGAGGGACCCAGCCGGGCTCTCCTGGTCCCCTTCCCTGGGGGGCGCCCTTCCCAAGCTGTCCATGGGGCTGTTCCAGCTGTTGCCCAGCGAGTGCCCATTTGGAGCAGGGGACTTGCAGCTCGACAGAGAGAAGGCCTGGAGGCTTTCTGTGACGTTGGAGGGGCTCACAGCACCCTGGAGGGTGAGGAGCAAATTCCCCGGCGGGTAGATGCTTCCCAGATCTGGAAGAAGAAGAGGCAGCAAAACTAGAAGCCCAGGAATAGAGACGTTTTATGCCGCTCTGTCAGCAACATACATGGACCTCAGCAAAATAAAAGGGAAAGACAGAAAGATATCCCTGCCTGGATGAGGTCATCACCTACATTTCAACAGCCGGAGAGACTCAGAAATCCCGTGTGTGGCCGCTCGTCAGGAAGGGGCTGACGAGAAAAATGTCACCATTCAACTCTGTTAATGTGACCCCATTTGGAAGACACTGTAATAACCCATTCTGGGTGCCACACCTCAAAAAGGATACTGTAGGACTGGGCAAGGTTCAGAAAAGGGCAACGGACATGATCAAGGGGATGGAGCAGCGCCCTTGTGAGGAAAGGCTGCAGCACGCAGGGCTGTCTAGTCTCGATGAAAATGTAACACACCTGAATCAGCCACTCTGGGAAGGAGCTGAGGCTGCAGCTCCGGGGCAGAGCCCCTGCCTTGCATGCAGAAGGTCCCAGCTCAGCCCATGGCAGGATCTCCAGGTAGGGTTGGGAGGGACTCCTCCCTGAGACCCTGGACAGCTGCTGCCAGTCAGTGCAGGCAATACTGGGCTAGATGGACCAAGGCTGTGACTCGGAAAGAGGTGGCTTACTATGTTCCTAAATTTGGAAGTGAGGAGTATACAGTCCCAGAGGAGTGATGGGAGATCTGTGGCCTCCCAACTCTCATCTGTTGCAGCCGGCATGGCTAGTCAGGAATGATGGGTGTGCCACAGGTTCCTTATCCCAGTCCTAGACCAACAGCATCCCCAGGGGATAACTGGCCCCACCCATTTCATGAACTCCTCCAATGACTGAGAGATGACGGCTCATCTCCAATGCTCGTCCCACTCAGAGGAGACCCACTGAAGTTAACAGACATGACTAACTTATATCCGTTAATTTCAACGGGTCTACTCTGAGTAGAGCTTGGTTGGCTACATCCACAGAAAAAGGCAAGAACAAGAGGTACCTTGGAGTGCAGCAGCCTCCTGTGACATCCCCCCATAATTCAACTCCTCTTCATCCAGGGAGGACAAGGCACTCAGCGTGGCTTCGGCGATGGCAAACTGTGCAGCCACACCTGGACAGGGGAAGGGAGGGAGAAGTCAGGGAAGGAGGCAGCCCAGCTCCTGAACTCTTGCAGGCCTAGCAGAATTAAATGGCAAGTCAGGCTTAGCCTAGGGAACCGTCAAACCTTCCCCAAAGAAGCCATTGCCCTTCTTTATCTTCATTTCCCATACTTTCTTGGGAACAAAGCCGACAGCTATTTTGCAGCTGAGACTACCGCAGGCTATCAGGCTTGTGCGTGACCTGCGGCAGCTGGTTCTGGATTAGAACTGGAACATTTGGCCACACCTCAGGGCCCACCTGCACGATACATTTCAAGCAGCATATTGCCCCTTCAGACAGCCATCGCTGGGAAGTGTAGTTCGCTAAGGGTTCCCACTGTTCCCTTCACAGAGTTACACTTCCTACAGTTCCCTGGGGAAAGGGATACTTTTTAAGCCACTCTGTAGCTCTGTGAGAACAGGGGTCTCCTAATAGCCCTTGGCACCCTTAACAAACTACAGTTCCCATGATTCTTTGGGGGAAGCCATGACTATTTAAAGTGGTTTAATGCTGCTTTAAATGTGCAGGGCAGATGGGGCCTTACTCCTGTTTCATTTCCAAGAAGCCTGACAAAGGTCATATCCACACCATACATTTCAAGCACTCTTACCCCACTTTTCACAGTTCTTGCTTCCAACCCGTCCCCCAAGAACCCTGGGAACTGTAGTTTGTTAAAGGCGCTGGGAGTTGTTAGGAGACCCCACACACAGAACTACAACTCCCAGCACCATTAACAAATGACAGTTCTTCCCAGGATGCTTCAGGGGAAGCCATGACTGTTAAAAGTGGTATAAGAGTGCTTTAAATGTATATGGTGTGGATGTGATCAGCGAGGTCCTGAGTAGAGAGCAACTATCTCGGTCAGCCTGACCACAAAGAGTGAGCTACAGTGGCCTTTTTCAGAAGGCAGCACCCTCCACAGGGCCTGCCCAAGCCACCAGAAGCAGAGGCAGGGCCCCACTGCCACCACCCAGGAGCCCCCCCTCACTCACTTTAGAGCCTGGACCAGTCAACTGCTCAAGTGGCTGGTGGGGGACAGGGGGTGCTTGTTTTAGCTGCCCTGACAGGGGCTCTGGCAGGTAGGGGGCACTCATCCTGCTGCCCCTCTCAACACACCGCTTGAGACAAGTGTAGCTTCTGGGAGAGTCAGCTCTGGCCTTCCATCGCCCTTTAATGTGTGCAAGGGTGCAATGGGGTAGCAGATTTTTTCCCTCCCTAGCTTAGATGCAGAAGGAGACAACATAACAGTTAATCCCAATGCGAAGGACCCCTGAAGTTCATGCAGCAGCAGCTGATTGTTGCTGGCATGAAAGAGACGCTCAGCTGAGAGCAGATATACGATGCCCTCTAACGTCCCTTGAACCAGGCTTCCGTGCCAGTGAGTTCCACGGAGACTTACTCTGAAGTTAAACGTGCACACGAAGACTTAAATCACATTGGCAGTGTTGAGGGGCGCTGCATTACCTCTCAGTCCTCCGAGGGACCTCAGCACTCTGACAGCATTGACCTTGCTCTTGAGTTGATGCCTCCTTTATGGGACCACAACCCCTGCCCCAAGCACACCATTCCCCTAACTCCCACCCCCAACCCAGCCCCATTGCTGACCTGCTGCAAACCATGCCTCCTTCAGCTCATCGGTGAGGTCGGCGTAGATCTCCTCGTCCGTCAGCGCCTGCTCCCAGCCCGTCCGGGGAGCGCTCCAGCCCTTCCACTCAATGAGGTGGGCCACGCGACCCTGGGCCATGGCTGTGGGCTTGGTGATGTGGTCCTTGATAGTCCGGACGAGGCCTGAGGGGCAGAGACGGAGGAAGAGGAGCCACACTGAGCCCAGGCGCGAACAGAAGGGGGAGCTGCGCGCTGGAGCCATCGGAAGGCAGCTCAAAGAGGGACCAATTCCGCGCAAGCCCTGCTGCTACTCTTGCGTGGAGGTTTCCATGGAAACAAACACCCCAGGATATATTAATCTCCACAATGTCCAACCACTTTAAGTGGAGGCTGGAAGGGCGCGCCGGCTGTGGCTGCTTTGGAAACGGCAGGCAAAAGCATCGCGCTTGCCAATCTGGATGCCACACAACCCCAGCCAGAGGACCTCTTCCCTTCACTCCTCCCTTGCCCAGCTAACGCTGGCCACCCCCCTCTCACCGAGTTTATAAACCTTTATTTATAAAAGTATTTCTGCACTGACATCTCACAAAATATCAGGGTGGCACACAACATTAAACACAGATAATCATTAAAGCGACTGGCTCACTGAAAAATTAAAAATTAAACTGCTACAAAGACCGGTAGGCATATTAAAAAAAAGACTTCAAGCGGTGCCTGGATGTCAAAAGCAAAAGGACACCTGCTGAATCTCTGTTGGAAAATGGTTCCGCAGTGTGGGACCAGCGACACTAAATGCCGGGCTGCTGGTGGGGCCTTGCTGGGCCTCTCAACGTGGGGGACAATTAACAGCTCCTCTGGAGCTTGGTGACTGAGCTGGGATACAGAAGGGCTCAGGGGGCCCTTCAGACAGCCTGGACCCAAATCTTTTAGTGCTTTGTGCATCAAGACAAGAACCGTGACCCTGCATCTTACTCTGTGTCTCTTCAACCCACAGCACTCATCAAAGTTGCCTGCGTTGTTTTTACCCAAGAAAAACCCAGCACATGTCTATAAAGTAGGCTGGGATCCATGCGGTGGATTTCAGCTGTGTTTTTACAGAGTTAGCGGCCCATATGTCTTGCCAGGCTGGCATCCGCTAGAAATAAACACAATGGAATATCACAGCATAATAATACCCAAAGGGACCGAGGTACATCCTTGTGTTGTTCAATGGAAGGATGCAACCTCTGGGACGCATCAAGCAGAGCCTGCAAATCCGCTGTTGTTGCAGGGCAAGGACAGCAGCTCAGGTGCCATGTTGAAACACACTGAGGAAAGGGGCCCCACTGTGGGTGCTTTCTCCAAGGGCCCCCTGAAACCAGGAGCTGGCACCCTGAGGAAGCTCCATTTGTCATATGTCTGCTTGCCAGGTTGACAAGGCCCACAGCAGCCCTCCAAAATAAAAAGTCCTCAGGCGGTCCTACAACCACAGGAGCAGCTCTGGAAGGCAGCAGAGGGGAAGAACCGGCCTTGCGAGGAGGAAGGAAGAGGAAGAACCTACCGACCAGGGAAGAGGTGGCGAGGGCCGTCACGTGATAGGCACTGGGGGAGCCCGTGTCACCTGCAGGCAGGAGCCCGCTGGAGTCTTTGAGGCATTCCTGCGGACACAGAACAGAGGAGGGCTGGGTGGGGAGAGGGTCAGGGATGGGGGGGAGAGCAGCGCTGGAGAAAGGGCCCCCCCACGCAGGGCCGTCACACAGCAAAGTGGGATTTCATTTTGCAGGCACACCCCCTGCTTGTGAATGGAGGAAACTGCCTTGCCCATCTGGCCTAGTGCCGCCTGCTCTTGCCGGCAGCCGTTCTCCAGGGTCTCGGGCTGTGGCTCAGCAGCAGAGCATCAGTGCTGCAGGCAGAAGGTCCCCGGCAGCATCTCCATGCAGGGCTGGACAAAGATCCCTGCCTGAGACCTGGAGAGTCGCTGCCAGCCAGTGTAGCAACAATGAGCCAGACAGACCAAGAGCCGCCATCGTTCCTAAGCGTCTGTGAATTACGCGAAACACAAAGGAGCATAAATCCAGCCACGCCAGTGAGCCACGCCTCGCAGGTACCTCCTTGTCGTCCTTTTCTGGGGCAAAGGGAGGGCAGCGGTTCCCTTGGGGGGCAGCAGGAGGACAGTCCAGCTGGGGAGCGACGGGCTGCTCCTTGTGGGCGCTTGTGAAGAATTCTGCCAGACAGGACCAGAGAGCGAGCTATCAGCAGCGTTTCTCGTGGGGCACCGCTCCCACCTGCCTCTCTGGCACACCCTGCCTCCCCCAAACCCCAGAAAAGGCTTTTTTAGGAGGGGGAGGAGGAGGAGGAACAGGGGATCAACTTCACATGCTGCCGGCATGAACCAACCAGGCCCCCGCCTGGCTTCAAAGCAGTCCTCCTCAACCCGCAGGAACCAGCCTTGTTCCCTGCCGCATGTTCTTGCCTCGGCCCCCTCCCCTGTGTGGCTGGTGCAACCTCCCTGGAAGGACCCCCCCCCCAAATTGCTCAGCCCCTTTGCCTGCTCTGCCACACTCGGCGTCTTTGCCAGCGCAATGGCAAGGCCAAGCCACAGCAGCCATCATGAGCAGCCTCGGAAGAGTCTGTGTGACAACTCCTGTTTCAGCAGGAGGGAAGGAATTCAGCCCCTGCTAAATGGCTCCTCACCGTAACACCCTTTTGCAGCACCGCCACACAAGGAGGAACGAGGGGGCTGCCCACTTCCTGCCAGGCAACCTTTCAGCACCCCTCTGCATTTTGGCTGTATCTTCCGCAGGCAGAGGTAGTGTTTATGTAAAAATAAAAACTTGCTTGGAGGAGGGAAGGCACCAAAGACAAGGACTTGCCAGCTTGACGGAGGCAGCAGCAATCGTGCAGGACAGACAACAGGAAGCCCTTCTTCCCACGCGCCAGTTTGACGGGCAGCTAAAAACTGCAGTTTCATGTGAGCGCGCAGCACTTTTTGGTGGGCGGGGTGGAAATTGTGCCAAACATCTGAACTAACAGCAGCCTTTGGAATAATGGGGCAGAGGCTAGCCACAGATGTGTAGGGAGACGTGTGGGGGAATGTGGAAGAACATCAAGCAAGGGTCAAGTGATGCAGCTGGGGGCAAAAAAATCTGACTCCTGGGTCTGAGCTGGTGATGGAAAGGACAAGTTCCATGCTAGAGACCATCAGGAAAGGAATTGAAAATAACACCATCCCGGTGTGTAAATGCGGGTGTATAAATGCTGTTATACAAATCTCTGGCACAGCTGCATCTGGGATACTGTGTACAGTTCTGGTCGCCTCATCTCAAAAGGGATATTGTAGACCTACAAAAGGTTCAGAAAACAGCCCCCCAAATGATCAAGGGGATGGAGCGACTCCCCTGTGAGGAAGGGGTGCAGTATATGTGGGGCTCTTTGGAGAAAAGGCGAGGAAGATGACAGAAGTGAATAAAACTCTGCATGGCGTCAAGAAAGATTTTCTCCCTCTCTCATAATATCAGAAGCCAGGTGGGGCCATCCAAAGAAGCTGAAGGATGGAGGACTCAGGACAGACAAAGGCAGGGACTTCACACAGCGCATTGTGAGGTGATGAAATTCGCTCCTACAAGAAATAGTGGTGGTAGCCAACTTGGAGATGGCTTTAGAAGGAGATTGGACAAACTCAGGGAGGAGGCAGAGGCCATCAAAGGCTGCAGCCTCCAAGGCCAGAGACAGAATGTCACTGGGGAGTCATCAGTGGGGAAAGCACTGCCGTTGCGCCCTGCTTGGGGGCTGCCTTGGGGCACCTGGTTGGGAGGCCAGACTAGGTAGGCCTTTCATCGGATCCAGCAACAGGACTCTTCCTGCGCTAATTTTTTTAGTCACCTCACATCCGAGGCAGCAAAACAAACATATTTCAAATGGGAATTGATGACGCAGCTGCCAGCAGGCCGCCCAACAGCCAGTGACTCAAGACAAACCCCAAATCCCTGTTCCGCCTCTGCTCCTTTGCATTCAGCACTACAAGGCTCAGTCCGTTTGTGTCTTTCAAAAGGCGCTTTGGAGGCCTCCCTTTAAGACAAAGGATGTCCTTAAAAGACTGTGTGTGTGCTTTGGAAGGGGGAGTTTGAAAAGGCCGACAGCCTGTCCCACAGCAACCCCTAAGGATTCCCCACCTACTAATCCCAGATGGTGGCCAGGCAGAGAGGAAAGAGGTAGGCATTCTGCCCATGTTCAGAGGTGATTTTCTTTGTTACACCTTCATATGCCCAGGACTGGCTCCTCCCAGCTCTGTAAACCAACTGCAGAGCTTTAGCCTCGGCTGGCTCAGAAGGACAGAGGGTCCCTGCCATCCTCCAGGCTAAATCTAAGGTTCTCCTTCTCATGAATCCTCCCCTCCTCAGTAGCGCCCTTTGCTCTGCAGGAAGGAGCCCAACAGCACGTGCAGCAAGCCCCCCTTCCCATCTCCAGCTCTACAGAAGAGCAGCTGCTTGCAACAGCAGCAGCACCGCCTCCATTTGTCAAGCTGCCTCTTCACAGAGACCCGCTTCTTCCCTGAGTTCCTCTCTCCTCCGCTTTGCACCTCTCAGTCTTTGCTCATCACCGCTGTCTGGCCTGTTTTAGCACAGACTGCCTAGTGCAAATGAGAGGAGTTAAAAGGAGCAACTGGAGCAGTGAGGATCTGCAGGAGCTGGGACCGGTGGCGGCCTTGCGCAGAAACACCTTCCCTACAAGGACCCACTGGCCACCTCAGACTTCATCTGTCTCTCCCCCATGACTGGGAAGAAAACCATTATTTAATGCTGCTGCCTCCTTTCCGTGTTAGAGTTGCTGAGTTTATAAACGGGGCTTACAAATATCTGTCTCCAGCTCAGCTGAGATGGAAACTCTTTGGGAAGTTTCTTTGCCTCCTGAAGAATCCAGCACAGCTTCAACACTTGGAGAAGATCTCTGTGTGACTCGAAAGCTGCCACTCACTGTTGCTTCCTCCAAGAGATCTCTTGCTCTTTTAACGTGCTTTGTCCCTGGCTTTGGTTGAGCCCCAGTACCTGTTGGGCTCTTCCAAAGGTCATATCTTTATGAGGAATTCAAGAGTCCCACTGAGCATGTGCAGAGCACCACATCTCAGAATGCCGCAGCAGCTTGAACCTCAGGTGACCCCACCTGTTATCACCTCTTGTTGTTGTTATGTGCCTTCAAGTCGATTATGACTTATGGTGACCCCATGAATCAGGCTGCTGGATAAGTCCAAGGTGGGCCCATCTAGTCCAGCATCCTTTCCTCCTAAAGTGGCCAAGCAGATGGCTCCCTGGAAACCCACAACTGCTGTTGATTCCCCTCCCCATGAGAAGCTGGTGGGCAGAGTGGTAGACTGCTACTGGGTGTGGAGGCCCCATTTAGCCATCTCAGTTAGTAACGGTGGAAAGGCTAGTCATGCCGGGCAAAGGGGGGTAGTATATTCAAATTCAGAGGGAGCCTCAGGGTCCCAGGTGCTGCTGGGGGGGGGCAACGGAGGGCAGGGTGGAGTCGCTACTACCCTCAGGCCCAGCTTCTTGCAAAAGAACAGTCGAAGCCGCCTTCGGACCACTGGTTGGCTCACCATCGCTCGCCCCGGCCATAGCCTGCTGTGCAGGGGTCCTGAGCAGAAGGGAGAATTCGAACCTGGCACATGTGACAGGGGACACCCCCCCCGCTGCGCCTGTGCGTCCCTTTCCGATGACGGGCAGGAGGGAGAAAGATCAACAGACAGGCACACGCCCCGCGCGCGCTCCAGGTCTCCAGAGAGGGCAGGAAAACCTGGACGGGCAGACGGACACCCTCCCTCCGGTGTGGGTGGGGACTGCCTGAGCCTTGCCCCCTCGCGGCGCCCTGCGGGTCCTTCGAGGGAGGACCTCCCCGAGTGACCTTGGGGGTGGCAGGCGGAAGGAGAAGCGGCGCTCACCTTTGGTCACGCAGGAGCCCATCGCGGGGCGCCGCTGCCCTCCCCAGCGGGGCGCATCGAGGAGGCAAGCGGAGCCGCGTCCACCTCGCTCCGCTCCTTTCCTTCCCGGCGCTTGAAGCCGGAGAGGCGGAGCGGCCCGCCGGGGGAGCCGCCTCGAAGGCAGGACCGAGCTGCGGAGGGGCCCGCCCGCGCGCCCGGGTTGCTGCGCGCTCCTCGGGGCCGAGCTGCTTCCGACGGCGCGCCGCCTCTGCCCCTTTGGACGTGCAAGGCGCGGCAGACACGCCCCCAAACCAAGGCAGGCGGGAGGACCCGACACCCTCGGGGCGGGGGGGGACTCCTGCAGGCGGCCTCCTCCCGCGCCGCCCCGCGACTCCAACAGGTCTCCTGGGTGGGGCGGGGAAGGGTGCGAGAGAGGTGGGTGCTAGCAGAGCTCTTGGCCCTACGAACGGCAGCCGCTGTAAGCAGGGCGGGCGGGGTTCGGTGGGCCGCTGGCCTGATCCAGCCTCAGGGCTCTGTGATGTTCCTATATTAATGTATATATGGTAAGTGTTGTTGTTTTAGAAGATACATGGTAAGTGGAGTGAAAGAGGAGGGGGAGTGAATGGGCAGTAGAATGCGAGATGATTGGCTGAGTGTTTAAAATGGCTGAATGTATAAAAGGAGGAGTGAGAGTGGAATCTGGGGGGAAGAAGAGAAAGAGTGGATTGCTTGGTGGGGTTTGAGAGAGTTGTTTGCCAGGAGAGCGTGGAGAAGGAGGGAGGTGGAGTTCGGATTAGTATTGAGTAAAACCATATGCTTATGTGCCTTAAGAAGAAATCTTGTTAATCTTGTTAGCTTTGTTATCTGTAATAAATACTTAATTTGGTTTACCAAAGGCCTGATCCTTGGCTGGGGTTTCACAGACCAGAAGGGAGGGTAAGGTAATGACCAAGGCTGAAGGGGAACTGTAACAAATGGTGGCAGCGGTGAAGAGAATAACAATACCAGTATTCAGAGTCTCTGGGAATACTAGTATTGGGACGTTACTGGTGGTTGCCTAGCAGGGGGATCTGTTGAGATCTGTGCTAGAGCGGATAGGTAAACCATAAGAGAGTGCGGTCCGGACTGGTGGAGTCCCTGGTGGTGCCTAGAGACAGGCAGTAACCACGAGCAGGTAGGAACCGGACAAGGAGAGCCAGGGAAGGACGCATCACAGGCTCTTCTTGGGGTTTTGAATGGTCAAAGTACACACAACCCCCTCCCTTTAGGAAGAGGTAAATCACTGATGCAGGAGCTCTCCAGACCAACCACTAGTACAGGATTCACATCTGGGCCGTGGAGGGAACCCCAATCATCTCTCTCCCCCCTTCCTCAAAGCACTTGATGGAGGGCAGCTGCCTGGGAGCCACGGGTGGCCTCGATATACACCTGCATTTTCTGTCGCTCCCCATCAGAGATTATAAACTAGGCACTGCGCGCAGAACTAAGTATGGAATTCACAGGCACCAGCTGTGGCAACCACCACAGACTTAGTTTTAAAAGGGGGGGGTGCATTGGACAAATCCATGGAAGACAAGGCTACCAGTCCTAGCAGCCACATTCTGCCTCTATTGTACTGTATGCAGTATGCTGGTTGCTGGGAGTCACAGGTCTGGAGAGCACTGCTGCACTCAGGTTCTGCTTGCAGGCTTCCCAGAAGAGGCATCTGGTTGGCCATTGCAGCGAAGAGGGTGCCTGATCCAGCCGCGATGCTTTTAATTCGAAAAGGTGCACCCGGTGGCATTAAGAGAAGGGGCCTGCCCAGGCTGAACACGTGGAAAGTCCTTAAGAGAATAATGGCTCTGCAATAGCACATGTGTAAATGAATTTACTGGATATCCAAAACAGTTAAAAGACATCTGCAGGGACATGATGACGTTAAGACAACACACTTTTAAACAGGATTATCTTTCGTAGTAGGAAATGCTTTATTGAAAAAAGGGCACAGTCCAAAAAGGGTTTTCAATGGAGGAGGATCTCTGACTGGTAACTCTGAGGGACATCTGGGCAAAAGCAGGTCCCGTCATAGTAGCTGAGGCTCTCTTCCAAACAGGGAGGAAAGATTTGGCAGAAGGAAAGTCGCTATGCAAACTGCACATTTGTCAACAAGAGCAAGATGCCCTTTAAGACAAAGCAAACTGAAGTTTTTGTTGTTGTTTTAAAGCAGGCAGCTGTTTGCATTGCAATACCTTCTAGGCAGAAATGCCACAATCGTGGGAGTGCAATAATGTTGGGTTATTGGGATGCTGAAAGCACAGACCTCCTGCTTTTAAATCTCTAAGCCACACTCCTCACACCCAACTCTCTCCTCCTGTTACCAATTCAGGAGTGTGTGGAAGGAAAAAAGGAATTACAGGGATGTCTGGCAGAATTTTTTCCTGCCAAAAAGACTTTGCATAGAACCCCAGCTGGAGCACTCCTCCCCAAAAAGAAGGAGAAGAAATGCATTACAATACTGGCAAACCTCTAACAAGCAGCTAGTCCAGAGCTGCACTGTACTTAAATTAATCAAGTTGGGGGGGGAGGAAATACCTTGGAGGGAGTAGGTCAGTATTACCTCTTGGGGATATTTGAGGGGGTTGTGGAGAGGAGTTACAGGTTGTTTGCCGGGGGTGCGTGTTCTGGATCCCAGTCAAGCACACCAGGAATACTTCGCCCCAAAGTTAACAGACCAACTAGGTGTGTTCCACGAGATGCAGTATTGCAAACAGAGCATTTAATGCCTTTTGGCTGTATTCTCCTGGCATTTGTGGGTTCATGATCTAGTTATTCTGGACAAGCCAACCTCCCCCCCCCCCAAAAAAAGCAAGGCAAAAATATCCTATGTCCCAAATGCTGCTGACGGCCAGAAAACAAGGGTAGGTAGGTGGGGAGCCCCAGGAGAAGTTTCAGAGAGGGGGAGGAGGAGGAGTCGTTCAGCACAGGACAGCTGGTCTGAAGGCTCCAGTGTTAGTCTGTGGGAAGAAATAATTCCCTCAGGAAACGCTCCCTCTGTTCTTGCCAGGCAAGGGCGGAAAAGGTGAACAGTCCCCACACACACCTACCCCATGCCCTGAACCGGGGCACCCTCTGCCAGGACGCCCTCAGGCACAGGATGCTGACAGGCTGGCATTCCATCACCGCTGCCACACGTGGCTTGCGGATGAGATCTCCCCAGCAGACCCTGGCCCAGATCCCTCTGAATGGCTGCTTCTATCGCCGCCTGGTGGCTGTTTCGTGGCAATGGCGGGAGACAGAGGGCTGGCCCCTCAGAGCCCTGCACAGCAGAGAGCTGCTTCCGAAGGGGGAGCCCAGCCTGTGAGGAGAAGCTGGCGATCACCCTTCCTGACACCCAGTGCTGGAGAGACCCCCCTCGGGGTGCTCCCAAGAAGAGGTAGAAAACAGGTTGCATATGAGCCTGGAGGGGAAGCCGCGCACAGTCACGTCCCTGCTCAGAAAAACTGTGCGACCTGCAGGAGCAACAAGGCAGAGCATTCAGCAGCCTGGCCAGGGAAGGGTCACACGGGAGCCCAGCTCCGTCTGTTGCCAACCCAGACAGAAGGCCGAGGCTCACGGATCTAGCACTCTTTGCCGTCAAGGGACCCCAGAGGTGAGGAAGGGGAAGCAGAGATTCCCTCTGCCCCCACTCTCTCCTTCCCTAGGCCCTCATCCATCCCCATCATATAAAGTTTTTTGGCTGCTGATGCTGCCTCACCCCCCCCTTTCCCCCCTGGCCCAAATCCTTTGCGCAGTGCCAGAGCCGTACAGGCAGAAGCAGCCAGCCTTTGCCCTGGGGCATCATTAAAGGGGTGCCTTGACCCAGCACTTGGGAAGGGCCGCAGCTCAGTGGCAGAGCGCCTGCATTGCATGCTGGGAGAGGCCCTCGCCTGGAACGCTGGGCAGCCACTGCTGCCAGTCAGAGCAGACGACACTGCCTCAGTTTAAGGCAGCTCCCCGTGTTCCAGGACTTGCCAAGCCAGCCCACCAAGGGCCACTGGCAGAAGAAGGACGCCTCGGTCACCTCCTCACTGGCCCCATAAGACAGCCTTCCCCAATCCGAGGCCTTCCAGACCGTGCTGGGCTCTTAAGAACACATCTTGCCGCCTGCATAGCCAGAGGTCCAGACTGATGGGAGTGGTATGCAATCAATGCCCAGAGGGACCCAGATGCTCCCTGCCCCTGCCCTATAGCAAGCGGGGCTGGAAAAGAGACCTCCCCTTATCTCAGGAAGGGAGGAAGATCTTCTCGGACCCTTGGCCCATCTACCTCAGTAATATCTCCACTGACTGGCAGCAGCTCTCCGGCAGACAAGGGTCTCTTCCAGCCCTCCCTGGAGTTGCTGCCAGGGAATGAACCTGGAACAAGGCAGGTGCTCTGTCCCCGCGTAATGACCCTTCCCCCAAAGAATAAAGATTCTGGCCCTCAAGGTTCTGAAGAAAGGGCTGATTTAAGCAGGAATTTAGGCCCTGCAGCCACTGCTCCATCTAACGCAGTGTTGACTGGCAGCAGCCCTCAGGGTCTCGGAGCGGGGACATTCCCAGCCCTACTCGAAGAGGCCGCTGGGACTCTGCATGCCAGGCAGGGGCTCTGCCCGAGGAGCTACAAGCCCTCCCCAAAGGGACTTCCCCGTGCTGTCCTGCTGGCACTCTGGCCGCCAAACTGCTCTGCAGGCAGTCAGGCCTCCATGCACGCGCACACAAGCACCACAGGGCCCACCTCTTCCCGGAGGGGAGAGTCCTCCACCCAGAGGTCCCCGATGGCCTCTTCGTGGGACGGGACCTCCTGGGCTCCTGCCCCGTCAGCCTCTTTGGGGCGCTTCACTTCCTGGCCGCAGAGGAGTGGTCCATCTCTCTGCTGCCAGGCCGCTCGCTCCGGCTCTGCCGGGAGGACCCCATTGTTCATGGCGGCTTCCAAGGCCAGCCCCTGCTGCGCATTCTCGGCCACCTCTGCTGCCAGCTCTGCCGCCTCCCGGCATGCCCACTGCACCTTGGCTTCCAGTAAATCCATGCTGGCCTGCAGCTGCTCCAGCAGCTCCTCCGATGCTTCTCCAGGGTCAGAGTCCAGGAGCTTCATCTGGGCTTCCAGCTCTGCCAGTTCCTTCTGCTCGGCCTTCAAACGCTGGTCGGTCTCCTCACAATCCATACATAGCTCCTCCACCTGGGCAGCCTAAGAAGACCTCAGAAAATGTGCTGCTGCAGCAGCAATGAACGTGTCCTGGCAGGGGTGGGGGACATCGGTGGCCTCCTTCAGACCCTGTTCAACTACAACTCCCGTCAATGTCTCTGGCCACTGGGCATGCTGGGAGTTGGGAGTTCAGCAATGCCTGAAGGGCCACAGATGTTCCCCATCCCTGAACTAGACCATCACTTGCCTTCACTGCCCCTCCCAGCTGCCCCCATCACAATTCGGCCTTCTTTCTACATGGGGATGGAGCACCTAGGGCCCTCCAGATGTTACGGGGCTACTGCTCTCTATCCTCCCTGACCACTGGCCCTGTGGGCTGTGGCTGACGGGAACACAGGACGCTGCCTTAAACAGAAGCAGACTCATCTAGCGGCCTATCAAGCTCAGTACTGCCTACACTGATTGGCAGCAGCTCTCTAGGATTCCAAGTAGGGGACATCCCAGCCTGTCCTGGAGGTGCCAGGGATTGGACCCAGGACCTTTTGCGTACAAAGCAGGGGCTCCACCCCTGAGCCACAGCCCTCCCCTCACATCACATCTGGAGGGCCGCAGATCACCTCCTCCAAACCCTTGCGTTAAGGAGCAGCTTCCAGTTCCCTCTCACCTACTCTCCAAAGGTGCCCCCCTCTTGTTTCAAGGTCCCATATTGCAATTATGTATGTATGTACTGCCTTCAAGTCAATTCCGACTTGTGGGGGCTTATGAAGAGGGTTTTCATGAGGCTGAGAGGCAGTGACTGGCCCAAGGTCACCCAGGGAGCTTCATGGCTGTGTGGGGATTCTAACCCTGGTCTCCCAGGTCGTAGTCCAACACCTTAACCACAGAGGAAGGCACAGACCACTCTGTTCCTTTTCTTTTTTTTAGGAGAGACTGTGTGGATGGAGGAGGGAGGGACAGCAAAGGTGGATGGGGAGGCTGCTGGAAGCTGATGCAAGGAGAGCAAACAGGAGGAACTGACCAGAGGGGGAAAGCGCTAGGAAGCGGATGCCAAGAAAAAGAAAAAACCATGCAAGAGGAGGATTCTGGGAGTGCAAAACTGATGAGGGGAAGAGGATGAAGCCCACAGCAGCAGGAGAGGAGGCAAGCCTAGTAATTTCTGGGATTCTGCTGCTGTGACCCAGAGGACGACAGGGAGCACCAGGAATTGAGAAGGTGGAACAGGCAGGATTTTCATGATGGGTTATTGGAAGGAAAGGAGGGGGGAGGAAACCACACACACCTTGGGGCTACAGCTGCACACTTATGGGTGGATGGAAGGATCCCCAGAACAGATGTTGTGTGTGCGTGTGTTCAGAGATGGATCCTTAGTTTGAAAAACACCTTTAGCATATCTCCACCACCACCACATTTGTTGCAAATAAGTAATAAAAGGGCTGGTGTTTGAGGGGCAAACTTGAAATTGCACTACAAATCTCAGAAGAGTCTCATTGCCCCCCATCATGAAAAACAAGAGTCATTCCTTGCCTACCAGCAATTTTCCCCCTCCCGCAACACACACAGGGCAAAACCTGGTTTTACCTTCAACTGAAGTTTGTTCAGCTGGGCGAAGTTGTCCTGAAGTTTATGCTGGAAAAGAAGATAGATGAGAATGAGGAGTGCAATCAGAGTCTGTGAAGACTGCCTCCCTGACCTGTCAAAGCCCCCTGTAGCAAAGAGGGAGACCATAGCTGGCTGCCAGACAGATTTGCATTCTCACACGCCAGGACAGTGTGGTATCAATTATATCTGATACGGAGGCTACAGCCCTACCTTCCTGCCCATCTGCTCCAAGGGGTGATACATGCCCTGGTCTCCTCCCGCTTAGACTACTGTAATGCACTCTACGTGGGGTTGCCCTTGAAAACGGTCCGGAAATTACAGCTGATACAGAATGCGGCGGCACGTTTGATTAAGAACTGCCGTCGCCGTGATCATATCACCCCGCTGTTAGTAGATCTACACTGGTTACCAGTTGTTTACTGGGCCCAATTCAAGGTGCTGGTGTTGACCTTTAAAGCCCTATACGGTTTTGGCCCACTTTATCTGAAGGAGCGCCTCCAGCATCACCAATTATGCCGCCTGACAAGATCAGCCACACAAGACCTTCTCTCGGTCCCATCAGCTAAAACAGCTAGACTGGTTCAGACTAGAGAGAGGGCATTTTTGATTGTGGCCCCCACCCTCTGGAATTCCTTTCAATCTTCGTCATGCCCCCTCCCTGATAAGTTTCCGCCGAGCCCTGAAGACCTGGTGTTTAGACAGGCCTACGGGATCTCTGGGGTGGGTTAGTTTTAATGCTGTTGATTGACTGATTGATTAACTGGTAGAGTGGTGTTTAGTTAATTATTGATTGTGGTTTTACTGGTTTTATATTGTATTTTATTGTATCAATGTACGTCGCCTAGAGTGGCCGTTAATTCGGCCAGATAGGTAACTCATAAATAAAATTAAAAAAAAAAAAAGGACAGGCCAAGGAGAGATTAGGGAACCTGCACATTTTGCTCCCTTCTACTCATTTAGGAAGCTTCCATGCCAGGCACCCACCAGGGGGCACCAGAGCAGCTCACCCATCACTGTTCTTGAATATTCATTCTAGTCCTACCGTTCTTTCCAGAAAGGAGAGACAGAGATGGCAACCACTGTTTCGCAGTCCCAGAGAGTTACCTAAGCTAACATGCTGGGCCCCATTCACCTTTTCTCTTCAGGGATGGCATTGGATTGGTAGACAGCATTGTCAAGAGATATTGAACACAAACAAGAGCAGGAGGGCCAAGAAAAAGTGTCTCCCTCCATCCATCCACAGCACATATTACTAGCGAGGAGGGAAGGAAACTTACCAAATTCTTTTGAATGTGGTCAACAGTCTGCATGTTATCTTCATGCCTAGATAGGGAAACCCAGTTAGTAGCCAAAAAACCCCACCCATATTTTCATCCACTGAAGAAGCTGCTGATGTTAACCTAACTTTCTATTCCTATATCCTGCACTACCTTCCGTCAAAGACCACAGGAGTTCATTTCCTAGGGTTCCACTCTGAACTGATATCTATATTCTTTCTTAAACTGAAATGCTGCACAGGCAGCAGGACGCTTTGGAATGTAATAAGCTCTAGGTACAGGGTTGGTGGAGTTTAAAGGTAAAGGTGTCCCTGCACCTGTAGCGCGAGTCATTTCCTTTTTTTTTTTTACAATAATTTTTATTCAAATTTTCATAAAACATAGAAAACAAAATCATAAAACATTCAAACACAAAAAACAAAACAAAACAAAAATGATTAAACAAAAAAAAATAAAATGTTGACTTCCCATTTGTCACATATCAAATCAGTTATAGGTCTACAATATATAACAATCCTGTCTCTTAAATCATATTATAAAATCACTTTCCTCCAGTAGTTATCTTAATTAATCATCAAATCTCATAAACATTACTTTATTCTTTCCACAAAAAGTCAAAGAGAGGTTTCAATTCAAGAAATATATCTATCAATTTTTCTCCAAATAAACATGTCAATTAATCCATCTCGTTAATAATTATAATAATCTTATTGTCATAACCATAGTCCAAATAAACATTTCGATTAATCCATCTCATCAGAATCTGTTAGGTCCAATAATTTCAACAGCCATTATTCCATTATCCCTATTAGTTCCATATTCCATCTTCAATAGTCCTGTTAAGTCCAGTAATTTCAGTGTCCAATCTTCCATTATCAATATTCCATAATAATCTTGCTGTTGTAGCCATAGTCATATAATAAGAGTCTGATGGGAATTTCCTCTATCCCAAATATTTTCTTGCCATCCATTCTGAATAAGTTGCTGAAATACTGTTGTAAAGTCATATCTGTGTTCTTCTTTTTTACAAAATGCACTGGCTCATCTCTTAAGAGTTTTTCCATTGTCACATGGCTGCAGTTAATTCCATAGATTTTCTCTATATCAAGCTCCATCACATCATTCCAGTCCAGAAGATTATCCAAGCCATTGATAACTTTATCTCTAATATCTTCATTAATCTCTTCAGAGACAACGCCAAACTCCAAACAGTAGATTTTATCTCTAAAATCCATAAACTCCAGATCTTTTTCCAATTCCACATTTGTTCCAATCTCCAAGGCTTGTATCTTCCCTTTATTTTTTCCTTTCTCATCTCTGATCTCATTCTCCTCTCTCACAGGATCCCCTACTTCTTCAAACTCCTGCGTCATTTTGCTCAGTTCAATTTTCAGCTCCTTACTACCCTGTCGCAGGGTTTGTTTCGTTATCTCAATCTCATCCATTATTTTCTGAAACATAGTTACTTCCAGATTCTCAGCCACTTTCTTGATTGCCATTTTTAAAACCACGAAAACAAAGCAAAACAAAAATAAAGAAGAACCACTTCTTATTTCAGCAACGATTGGGTTAATATTCCAGGCTTGATGACATCACAGTATAAACAAAGCAACCTGCCTTATCTCTCCATGTTCAAGAATGCAAAACAAATTTAGTTCCCAGCATCAAAACAGTTAGTGGCGTCGTGAAGAAGCAGATTCGTCAAAATAAAATAGACCAAAAAGAGAATAGTCCCAGACAATATAATATTCCTCGGAATAGAAATCAGGAATAGAAATCCCTCTTCTGTTTATTATCTTTAGAATGCACTTCCAGGACAGCTCTTTGCGACAGAAACAGAGATAAGCTGTTAATTTCGTGAATAACAGAGAAGAGCCATAGCTCACCCAGAAGTTGTCCAAAGCCGATCAATCTGACAAATCTCCTTTTGCTGCAACAATCCAAACCAAGTAAAAAAAATAATAGAAAGAAGGGTGCTTGCCTGTTAGTCCGTTCTCTCTTTAAAGAAAATATAAACGTATCGCTTAAACAGATAGAGCTTGTTCGGAAGTCCGTCCGGCATTGTTGGCTGGACCTTTATCTCATAAATTAATGAAATCCAGTCCTCCCAACAAAAACAGGCTTTTGAGGTTGATCTCTACGTTTCTCCCTGCCCGGGAGAAATTTCATCAGTCAAAAAAAAAATGTTCTGACTGATTTATATCTGAATAAGCTTCTTTTGAGGCGGGAGCCCGTCCCAAAAGCAAGCACAAGCGAAGTCACCCTTCCCGGAAGTCCGTCATTTCCGACTCTTAGGGTGACATCTTGTGACATTTACTAGGCAGACCATATATATGGGGTGGGATTGCCAGTTCCATCCCCGGCCTTCCTTTACCCCCCAGCATATGCCAGGTACTCATTTTACCGACCACGGGTGGATGGAAGGCTGAGTGGACCTCGACCCCTTTTACCGGAGATTCGACTTCCTCCTTCCGTTGGAATCAAACTCCGGCCGTGAGCACAGCTTCGGCTGCATTACCCTCGCTTACCACTCTGCGCCACAGAGAGGTTTAACAGTGGTTAAGTTGTAGTTTTATCTTTCGTGCTGTAATATTTGCATATAATCACCATTTTGCTGGATATTTGATAGATTTTATACTTCTTTGTATTTTTTAAACTTTTACAGGCATACACTGGTCCTTAAGCTTTTCCTTCTTCAAGATTCATTTATGTATAATGTGCTTTCCATTTTCCTTTGATATTCTTTGCAAATTATGCTTGCATCTTTTATAAGCTAAAATACATGCACTGGTCCTCTGCCAACTTATTTTATGCACGTTCTACATAACTGATTTTAACCTCCAGTCATACCCGGTTGTAACTCTCTTCGTCACCTAGGCCAGTTAAGAACCTCACTTTCATGCCCACCCCAGCCTCTTGACTAGGCTACAACTCCCAGGCCATTTTCCTTCCTCAGAAAAGCTCTCCCATTGTGGTTTCAAGAAAAATCCCCAGGATTTAAAAAAGCTACGTTATTATCAATAGTTGAATGTTTATCTGGTGGAGAGGCAGCTGCTGTTTGTTACAGTTATCATGCATTTTAATTTACAGCATGCACGCATACACATATATACACACGTACAAGAGGCCCCACACGTAATATTGGTATCAGAAGCCACTCTCGGAGCTTGTGCGTTGAAATGCTACCCCTGGATATCAAATACTTTTAATAAAATGAGGGGGCAGCAGCACCAGCAGCAGGAGCCGACCTTGCAGGGCTGTTAAAAGCCAGCCTGTGTGTACATAGGGTGAAGTCAATAACCGCAAGAGCTACATTTGCAGTGCGAGATTATTTATATATTTTTAAGTATTCACATATTATCCTGGTATAATATATAAGGGCGTTGTGGAGAGAGGTGAAAATACTCGTCTAACCAAGAAAAGCACCTCCCCATAGCGATACCAGATGTCCCGCCTCCCCAGGACAGGAACTGCCACTCTAGAACTCGCAACCAGCCTCTATGGTGCCTCTTCCGCTTACCCGTCCGCCATCCCGCTACCCTAAGTAGTCCTGCTAGCCACCGCCCCTTCACGCCTCTCTATTTGAACCTTCCCTCCCGCTTCCCGGCATCCCTCGCGCTCTGATTTTGTGGGAGGTGGCGCGCAAAGGATGCTGGGAAACGGAAGGGCCAGTTCAAGAGGAAGCCCTCGGGGAGAAGCAGAAGAGAAGTGTTGGCTAGAGTGGCAAGATGGCGGAAGGGTGAGGAGTCTATAGATATGAGTGTCCTAGAGCAGCCCTTCTGTCTGAGAAGGGGATTTCTTGCGATATCTGTATGGTGTTCTGTTCAAAGGAGAATTCCATCCGAGGACCTGAGACACTGAGCCCTGATTGGCTGAAAGAGATTTATTTTTAATTCGGGAGTTAGCTGTGCTAAAATTCAGTTTTTAATATGTTTCCAAAACTTGGTACCTTATATATTCCAGAAGTTGCCAACTAAAGTGTAAATGTGACTTATTAGTAACGGTCTCCAAATTGTGTTTCAGACAAAGGGGTTTACACCAGCCTTGCAGGGTAGGCTGCCACTCTTCCCTTTTTATAAACTAGTTGAAAGGGATAGTTGCTGACTTATTATGTCCATATGTTTCGAATACGTATATATGCTCCCTTTTAAAAAAAGAGACTTCAAGTGAGATTACAATTAAAACTTTTAAAAACTTCCACCGATAACATTTTACAGCTTTACAAAACTTCCACCTATACAATTTTTCAGTACAGGTTTTCAACCATATGTTCAGTTTTGTTTTTGCTACTAGTGCCTAAAAATGGCAGAGCTGTCTGTAGATGGCCTTCATGAATTGGGAGGACAAGACTTTTCAGATGTGCTCAATAGAGAGCAAAGCCTGTTGGTTTTGCCAAAGAAAAAACTTCCTAATTCAGGCTTCTTTCCTGTGAGATTTTTTTATTCCCCAGCTCCACCACCAAATAAAGTGCTTAAAGTATTTGCCTCCCACATGCAAAATTGGCAAGTTGTCTCCACTTGCAGTCTCCAGGCTTGTAACTGTAGCTTCCATTCTTCTAGCCATTCCAGCACTCGAGCTGAACCTGAATCTCTTCGTCCCCTTGACCACAGCATAGTAGATATGTGGTTCTTCATTATAAGCATTGGCGGTGAGGCTGTGGTGGGCTGGTGCCTCTTCAGTCCCAGCGCCTTCGTGGCCTCCTTACTGGGGCTTGCAGGGGAGTTTTGCTGCAAAGGAAGTCCTTTCTTTTTAGAGATGCTGCTATTCTGCCAATCTTGAGGAATGACTATGGCTCAGTAGCAGAACATTGTTTTGTATGCTGATCAGTATGCTGATGACACACAGCTCTATTTCTCCTTTTCATCTTCTTCAGGTGAGGCTGTCAATGTGCTGAACCGGTGTCTGGCTGCGACAATGGACTGGATGAGGGCTAATAAACTGAGGCTCAATCCAGACAAGACTGAGATGCTGCTAGTGGGTGGTTCTTCTGACCAGATGGTGGATGTCCAACCTGTCCTGGATGGGGTTGCACTCCCCCTGAAGGAGCAGGTTCGTAGCTTGGGGGTTCTCCAAGAACCATCTCTGTCACTTGAGGCTCAGGTAGCCTCGGTGGCACGGAGTGCCTTCTACCAACTTCGGTTGGTGGCCCAACTACGTCCCTATCTGGACAGGGATAGCCTGGCTTCAATTGTCCATGCTCTGGTAACCTCCAAATTAGATTACTGCAATGCACTCTATGTGGGGCTGCCTTTGAAGACGGTTTGGAAACTGCAGCTTGTGCAAAATGCAGCAGCCAGATTGGTAACGGACCAGACAGTCCGAACATATAAAACCGATTCTGCCCGCTTGCATTGTCTGCCTGTATGTTTCCGAGCTCGATTCAAGGTGCTGGTTTTGACCTATAAAGCCTTACACAGCTTGGGACCACAATACCTGATGGAACGCCTCTCCTGATACGAACCCACCCGTACACTACGTTCAAGATCAAAGGCCCTCCTCCGGGTGCCTACTCCAAGGGAAGCTCGGAGGGTGGGAACAAGGGAGAAGGCCTTCTCAGTGGTGCCCCCCAAATTATCGAATGAGCTCTCTGACGAGGTGTGCCTGGCACCAACAGTTATCTTTTCGGCGCCAGGTCAAGACTTTCCTCTTCTCCCAGGCATTTTAGCATGTGTTTTTAAATTGTTTTTATATTGTTCTGAATTTTAAAATTGTGTTTTAAATTGTTTTTAAAATATGTTTTTAAATTGTGTATTTGTTTTAATGTTTTTGATTGCTGTAAACCGCCCAGAGAGCTTTGGCTATGGGGCGGTATACAAGTGCAATAAATAAATAAATAAATAAATGGTATGCATAAGGTCCCAGGTTCAGTTCCCAGTATCTCCAGGTAGGGCTGGGAATGCCCTGGAGAGCTGCTAGAGGCCCCCTCCCTAACTCTCCAAGGTAATGTGAGGCAAAGGGGCTCCCCCTCTTCGGGGTTTAGAGCTCAGCTGCTGGCAGTTTGAACTGGAAGGGCAGGTGGCCATGGCCGTGGGCAGCAGAGCAACAGTGGGGGCCAAGCTGCTCTGTTGCTGCTGGTGGGGGTCTGGCATGGAAGATTCCCTTGATGAGAAGAAGGGAACAGAACACTCCTTGGCCTGTCGTGGGCTGCAAGAATATGGGTCCAGCTGGCAGCTAGAGATGGTGTGCCCCTTTGCTGTAGGGGGCTTGGCTGTGTCGGGGAGATGGTGTCGGAACTGTGGCCTGCAATGCCACAATGCTCAAAAGCTTCACTCCCACATGGGAAGCGAGGCTGTGTGGCAAAGAGTATTTTGTTCATGGCTGCACGTTGAGGAATCCCTCCCGCATCAGCACATCTCAGATGGGACGGGGCTGGCCTTGCCAGCAGACGGAGCTGTTGTGCTAGCGAACTGCATCTGCTGGGCTCCCAAGATCACTGGTGCTTTCAGAAAGGGTTTATCCCGTTCTTCTCTTCCCAACTCCCCCTCCAAAAAACCCTGAGGCTAGCCAACTCTCAGGTGGTAGAGCAGCACTGGCATTGCATGCAGGAGGTCCCAGGTCAGTCCTCGGCAGCATCTCCAGGTAGATGGAGGATGCCCCTGCCTGAAACCATGGTGAGCGGCTGCCAGGCTGTGCAGACCCGCCTTTGCCAACCTGGTGCCCTCCAGAAGTTGTAGGCGATGGCTTCCATCAGCTAGCACAGATGGGGGTTGTGGTCTGAAACATCTGGAGGGCACCAGGTTGGCTCAGGCTGGCGGAAGCAATCATGAGTTAGATGGACTGAGGCTCTGACTCGGTATGAAAGCTTTTATTTTTCTGTAGTACTCAAGAGTGGAATTGCATTTTGCACAGATGGAGACTGCTGCCTGCCAGACCAACCCCTGCGCTATGGACTCTGCCAGATGCAAAGCCATCGTGGGCCACAATCCCAAGGAGAGTAAGGGCAGGAGTGGCATTGGAGAGACAGAGGCAGCTGCTCAGATAATTGCCCCAGCTTCCACATGCCATCTGGGCTGCTATTAACCAGAGCTGTATTGTGACACCAAAGGCTGGCAAAGGGCCCCACTGGGAAATGCCAGAGGGCTGCTGGCACAGCTGCCTCTGAAGAGTGCTGAGTTGAGGGGAGTGTGTGTTTATGGGGAGACAAATGTGCAGGCGCTGCCTCCATGCTCCCAGTTTTGCCCTGCAATCTCTTTCCACCTACGGAAGGAGTGGTCTGGGGCTACTGGAGGAGGAAAAGGCAGATGCCTCCTGTAGCTCATCCCAGGGCTGAGTCCTGGCTCAGATCGGGCTCATGGTGGCCTCTTATGTTGTGCTGCAGAGAGACGGGTAAAATGGAAATGGACTGTCTCCAAGTCGATTCCGACTTATGACGACCCTACGAATGGGGTTTTCATGGTAAGCGGTATTCAGAGGGGGTTCACCATTGCCTTCCTCTGAGGCTGAGAGGCAGTGACTGGCCCCAGGTCACCCAGGGAGCTTCAGGGCTGTGTGGGGACTCGAACCCTGGTCTCCCAGGTCGTAGTCCAGCATCTTAACTGAGGGGGGTGGATGTGTTCCTTCATGCTTGAAGCAGAGAGCTAGCAGTGCTGAACAGCTAGCCCTTCTGAGATGACAGCCCTTCCCTCCAGGTCCTAGTTCTGCTTCCAGAGGTTTTCAGCTAGTGTTTACAGAGCTGGTTGTGGCTGTTCAGTGGGGGGGGGTGTCTCCTCTTCTTGGCAATCGTCTTCCAGGATGCAAACCTGGCCTTCAGTCACAGGTTCTGTGGCTGAGGTGATTCTGGTCTCCTGTCCTGGACATTGTTGCCGCTTCTCTCTCTCTCTCTCTCTCTCTCTCTCTCTCAGCCACTGAGCTGCTGCTCTTCAAGACAGCCAGAAAATGCACAGACAGAACAATATAACTGCATTATATAAGAACCAGGCAACTTTTAAGAACTTGTTGCTTGAGCCTTCTTTTTCCTCCTCCCTCCCATTACTTTTTCCTCATGTGTCATGTCTTTTTAGATTGTCAGTCTAACGGGAGGGACTGCCTTAATACTGTGTTTTTTGTAAGCTCCCCTGGGAGCCTTTTTGGCTAAACGGTGGGGTATATATGCCTTAAACACACACTCCTGAACCTTCCTCCTCCTCTCTCTCTGACTAGGCTTCTGTGGCAAAAAAGCTGGCACCCCTTTGCCCCAGGCACAACTTCTGCAGCCACAAGAGTGCTTCCCCCTGCCCAAAACACTTTCCTTCATAGCTGAGGCTTCCATACCTGCCTGCCCTGCAGGGGGTGCTAGAAGTGCCCGTCATGAGCTGGCAAGGGAGTATTTTGGGGGGGGGGAGGGGAGGGAATGTCACCTACTGCTCCTGTTTGTTTATCTTCCCTGGGAGTTGGCCTTGATTCATGCCTTACTCACAGGGAAGTGGTGGAGGGTGCGGTCTGCACACTGTCTTCCTCAAAGCAGCAGCCGCACGCTTGAGCATCCATCAGCCTGGTTCCTGGTTCCGCTCAGGGCTTGCTTGGGGCCAGGGTGGGCTTTTCTTGCCATTCTTCCTTGTGGCAAGGAGTGATCGAAGAGGGTGGCCACCCCACCCTGTTCTCTGCCCCCCCACTCCATACACATGGCTGCTGCATGCTCACTTTACACTTAAAGCACTCCCCCCCCCCCGATGATGATGATATACTGCCTTCAGGTCGATCCCGACTTATGACGACCCTACGAAGAGGGTTTTCCTGGAAAGTGGTATTCAGAGGGGGTTTCCCATTGCCTCCCTCTGAGGCTGAGAGGCAGTGACTGGCCCAAGGTCACCCAGGGAGCTTCAGAGCTGTGTGGGGATTCGAACCCTGTCCTCCCAGGTCGCCGTCCCACACCGTAACCACTACACAGGTAAACTACAGTTCCCAGAATTCCCAGGGCTGTTTATTTGGGATAGGTAAAAGGGCACCTTGGCATTTCAGAGGCAACATCCATAGGCTTGTCTCCAACTTTGTCCTACCTAATGGGTCTACTCTGAGTAGGATGTACACTGGCTGGATGCAACCCAGAGGGATGAGAGGGTAAATAAGCTGGAAGTAAAACACAGTGCTGGCCTAAATATGCCCTCCCTGGCCTTTCACCCAGCAGCCCTCTCTCCTTGTGTGAGTTGGGAAGACAGCCTCCAGCTACACTGGTAGTTCACCACTGAATGTCAGGTGCTAGAGACTAACAGGAGGGAAAGGCCAACATCACCTTCCAGCTTCCCCCAGAGGCATCTTGCTGGATGAGCCCACCTCAGGCTGATCCTGCAGGACTAATCTTCCACTTTGCTATGCAAACAAAGGGAAGCTGCACTTGTTGGTTTTCTGCCTGTCAGCAAGCTGTTGAAACAACAGGAGCCCTGCCAGGAGGGTGGGGATGGAAGCCCCCTTGTCAGGAGGAGCCACTGAATCTGTTTGCAGTGCCATATTAGGAAGATGAAGCAGTAATGAGGACACAGAGTGCCTCTGAGCATGCATTTAGCAACTACATCTCTGGGGCCTCTTTAGAAATTAAATAACTTCTCTGCCACGGGTTGAGGCTGTGTTGCATCATTGGCTGATGATGCCATCGCCCTGTTTTGTACTGTGTGACATCACTGCGTGATGATGCTCCGTGTCAGCAATGCACAATTTCTCATCAGGCCAGATTACTGAATTTTTAAGAAGCTGCTCCGTTGCCTTTCTTTGACACAGAATTTCCCCTTCAGCTCCACCCGATGACACACACTGGGCATGCTTGTGACAACTTGCTGGGTTGCCTTGCACACACAATAGCACCATCACCTTAAGGAACACCCGTTTTCCCTTCCTCAAGGAGAGGGAGGTTGTTTTTGAGAAACCCCTCCTTTTTTTCTCTTGCTGTCAGAATTGCCACAAAGGGCCACCTCTTTAGGCCAACCCTGGGAATCTGTTCTGCAAAGGATAAATCCAGGCCAGATCTCGGAAAAGCTACAAGGAGCCAATGCTGTCACTGTGTCTGCAGCTGATGAGGAGGAAGGAAGGGCACATATGGCATCTGCCAGCCTGCCAGGGTAGACCAAACAGAGCCCCCCTCCCCCAGTTAAAGCCTCACATGCTGGTGAAATTCTCAAGGTGTCCCTGGAGACACTGGGCAACCCAAGCCCTTGGCATTGTCAGGGGTGCCTGCCCATGTCAGGGAGCAGCAGAACCACAAGGTGGGGAGAAGGACCCAGGGAGGGGCAGGAGTAGCTCAGTGGCAGACCTCCTGCTTTGCATGCGAAAGGTCCCAGGTTCAGACCCCCATGGCAGCATCTCCAGGCAGAGATGGGGAAGCTACCTGCCCCCCTGGAGAGACACTGCTGGGCAGCGCAGGGACCAGGACTGAGCTAGAACGACCAGTGGTTTCGCTCGGCAGCTCAGGAAGAGGGGTTCTGCCCCAGCCGCTGCCTGGACAGGCATTCAAAGTGGGCAACAAAGATTATACAACAATATTACAGCCATTATTAAAATGCCACTGAATTGTGTCATCCTTTCCAACTGAAAATCTCAGCCCAAGTTACACCACTAGAGAAGGGCCATCGTAGGCCAGTGGAAGAGCACCCACCGCTCTGGTTCAGTGCTTACGTTGGATGCCCTGCATTGAGCAGGGAGGTGGACTCCGGGGCCTTGTAGGCCCCTTCCAACTCTACCATTCTAGGATTCTATGAATCCCCAACAGCATCTCCAAGCTGGGCTGGGGAAAGACTCTGCCTGAAATATTGGTGGGCTGCTGCCAGTCAGTGTTGACAATACTGAGATAGATGGGCCAAGTGTCTGACTTTGTCTAAGGCAGCTTCCTAAGTCCTCCTTGCAGCTTGCAGGCCTGGCTCAGGAAAGCAAGCAGGAAAGTTAATGTGGCCACTGCTGAGCACGGAAAGTGGTGGCTGCAGTGGTGGATAAATTAGGTCAGTCTGGCCAGCCACTACTGGGGACTGGAAGCAGCTGCCAGCAGGGTTTTGGGACGAGCCAGGAAACGCTATGCAGGTAGTTGTGTTGACCAATGAGAAACCAAATCCAAAATGGATGTTTGGGGAATATTTCCAGGGGAGTAGCTGAGGTAGTCTGCTGGGTCTGTTGGGAGCACTGGGTGTTCTTGCGGAGTGTAGTAGTTGTAGTAGTAATAATAATCTGAATGTAATCGTTTGCATCTTTTATGCATCCTGCTGTGATACTTCCTGGGCCTGACATTTCAAATGTTTGCATTCCTGTACTGAGGTGTTGCTGCATATATTTGTCATGGCCTTTGGCTAGGACAAACAAACAGAAACATCCGAAGAATAACAACTCTGATTATGGCAGAAACTTTAATGGACTAAGGGCTCCTCATCAGTCGCATGACGTTGGTAGGAATATACACACGCAGGAGGAAAATATTGCCGACAGAGGAGTCAAGTGGCAATGAAATACAAAGAAGTACAGGCTGTGAAAATTCAATTAAAGGTTAGCAAATGTATGCAAACTAAGCTCAGCAACTTCCCACAAGCAACAGCAATAATAACACAGTCCTCTCAGTCAGTAAACACCTGCAGTGGGACAGGAAATGGTGGTTCCTGTTTCTGCAGTCAGGGAATGCCTTTGTTAGGCCCAAGAAAAACTGTCCACAGAGGAACCGAGGAAGTTGCCTTAGAGAGAGTCAGGCCCTTGGTGCATCTAGCTCAGCATTGCTGACACTGACTGGCAGCAGCTCTCCAGGGTTCCAGGGAGGAGTATTTTCCCACCCCTACCTGGAGATGCTGCTGGGGATTGAACTGGAGCGCTTCTGCATGCCAAGCAGATCCTCTGCCACTGAGCTAAGCCCATTCTCAGAACTCAGCTGTTCAGCAGCAGCAGCAGGGCCCTGAATGGTGTGCAGCCATTCGGAATTTGCTCAAGTCCCATTTTCTAGGGAGGAGAAATGGCACTTTACTGCACTGGCCAGAGAAGGAGCATGTTTTCTATCCCTTCAATTTGGTTCCCCCCTCTTTTTTATTTTTTTTGCACCTCACCCCTCTCCACCGTTGCTCATTTGGCTGGGGAGGTTCCTTGGTGCCAACCAGACTAGAGAGGTTGGGTCCCCTCATTAAGGATGTCTGGAAAGGCATCTGAAACTGCAGCTGTATCCGCCAGGGCAAAAGTGCCAGTGCCCTACCACCGTCCGTTAATCCTCTTGGACTGCAGGTCCTGCTGCTGCGACAGCCCTGCAGTGTTTTTAATTTCGGAGGCAACGGTGTGTCTTTAACAACCAGGCCGCCCCACTGCAAACCACGGGGGCGTCTCCTCAAAGGAAATCCTCTGGCTTTTGGCCTGGAGCCAAACCCTTCCCAAAGCAGACCTTGGACAAAATGTCATTGTGGCTCTTGTCGCCGCCGCTGCCGCCGGGCGCTGAAGGAGATGGTGATGCCGCCGTGAGGCGCCTCCCAATGCCAGTAGGAACCCTGGCAGGTTGCCTGGATTCAGGAGGACACGGCTGGCGGCACATTCCACAGCCACAGGCAGCAGCAGCGCCAGCCAGCATGTGTGGAAAATCCTCCCTCCAGTGACGCCTCCCACTCCCTTTTCCAGATATGGAGGCCCTGAAAAGAATTTGCCTGGCTGCCGCCTGCTGCTTCAAGCTGAGGGGCAAGGAAGGCGGCGCAGGGAGGCCCAATATCTGTCAGCAGCACTCAGGGCAAGGCTTCCCACTAGGGACATGCTGCTCCATTGCACTCCTTGGAGGAGGTGTGTGTTTGGGAGGAGGGGGGCCTGCTCAGCCCAGCTCTCCCTCTAGCTTAGCTCTCCCCACCCCCTCCCAGGTGCTCTCTCTTCCTTGGCTCTTGGCCAGTGCCTTGAAGGCTATGCAGGGCAGAAGGCATGGGTGTGTGGTGGTGTTTAAATGCACTGCACTTGAAATATAATGCGGTGCACCCAAGGAGGGTCCCTTGCCTAGAAAAGAGGTCCCAGAAAGCTCACATCTGCATCACAGGAGCCCCATTCTTTGAACCGGGGAGCCCTTCCTTCTGGCGACCACAAATATGTGCGGGCAGACTGCCAACACACAGAGCACAGAGGGGAAAGCAACCTGCCGGTGCTCCAGGGCAATATTTCCTTGGCTATTGCTTCACGACTTCTGGACGTGGGACGGGGCCTTCCAAACAGGCAGGGTGGCCCCCTGAGAATTGTTCCTGCTGCTGCTCTTTAGGCCTCTATGAAAGCCGAGGCCAGTGGTGGCCCTCCAGATGTTGATGAACTACAGCTCCCGCCATCAGCCCCAGCAACATCTGAAGGGCCACAGGTTCCCCAACACCCCTGGCCTAGATGTGGTGCGCAGGGCCCACGGCTGGGAAATCCAGGAGACTTGCTGTTGCCACATTCTGCCGGTTGGGGTGTTAGCCGCGGAAGTGCTGAATAGCAGCTAGAAGCCTCTGTTTGAGGGCACACGTGGAGGCTTCCCGATGCTGGATCAGATCCAAGGCCCAGCTGGCCCAGCTTTCTATTCCCAACCAGGAGCCATCTCTGAGAAGCTCAAAAATCAGGGCATGAAGGTAAACAGCCCACCCACAATGTTGCTTCCCAGCAACTAGTATAATTAAAACCCATTAGAAAAAAACCCAACCTGACTCAATAGCACTCTGTTTCCCTAGCACATCAAATCCACATTAAAAAAGCAACAAAAGACCGCAAACACATGCACTGAAAAGTGGTCAATGAATGAACAATTAGCAGGAAGATGTGTAAACACCCCACAAGCAAATCAGGATGATGCTTATTGTCATGATAACTGCGCTATAAACAAAACAGAATCAGAACAAATGCTCAATAAAGACTGGACATTGTCTAACCACCGCATAAGCTTTGTGCAAGCAAATTGGGGGGAATGCTCAACAAACACGTCATCTGGAGGAGGAGCCAGTGACAGACCTTCCAGCATGGGGGGGAGCTGACTCCACCCACCGGACTCGATTCTCCTGGGCCCCAGAAGGCATATAAAAGAGCTTCCTCTTCCAGCTGAGCCTTGGTTGAGGAATTATGGTCTCCTGAGCTCTGGGTATTCTGTGGTTCTGACCACTGGTTGATACCTTGGGTGCTGCCTTGTCACAGACTGCTGCCCTCAGCCCAGGCCACGGTCCAACAACACCAGGAAGGCCGCAGGTTCCCCATCCATGAACTAGACCATCACTTGCCTTTACTGCAGGTTCCCCATCCATGAACCAGACCATCACTTGCCTTTACTGCCCCTAAGTACCTCCGTCATAACTCTTTCTTTCTTTCTTTCTTTCTTTCTTTCTTTCTTTCTTTCTTTCTTTCTTTCTTTATTAAATTTGTATCCCACCCATCCTCCCAGAAGGAGTACACAAAACAACAAAACAACAAAAACATCTATACAACACCTTAAATATAAAACATATTAAAAATCATTTCTTTTTAAAAACATCTTTAAAAACAATTCCAACTCAGATGCACACTGGGATAAAGTTTATATTTTTAATGCGGGGGGGGATGTATGGACTCCAGTTCCCATAATAATCCCTGACCATTGGCCATGCTAACTGGGACTGATGGGAGCTGGGACTCCAGCAACACCTGGAGCGCCACATGTTCCCCAACCCTGGCTGAAAGGGCAACCCATGGATTCTGTTTACATTTCATATTTCTATGCCTTTATCTAGGGATTTAACATCTGAGTCAGAAACCAGAAGTCTGAAGCAGTGAGCAATCTATTAACAACAATGGGTGGATCTGTGCTTTTTTAGGCACCCTCTGCCCTCTCTCCAGTTCCCTCCCCAAAGATGGTGGTGGGGATGGAGGGGGGGATCCCCCAGCTTTCTCTTCCTCACCTGGTTCTAACGCCTCCAGTGATTTCTGTGGCATCACGGTGCAGCTAGTGAGAGACTAAGTATCCTTTTTTATTTGGGACTGCATCATACATCAGAGGCAAATGATGATGACGACGACGACAATGATGATAAAAGAAAAAGTCCAGTGAGCATCATAAAATTTGGAACAGGTTTTTTTATGGTCCATTAATATATCAAGTACAACAGGCCGCATAGTTTGCAAGACCCATTAACGCAGATGGGTCTGGTGGAGGGAGAGATGAAAAATGTCCGGTGGGTCCCCCCTCCATGTAGGTTTATAAATAGTAACCCCACTGCAACTTTAAGGACTGATAAGTGCTGAAAATATGGGGCTGCATGTGGAACCCATTAAACGTCTCACAAGCTTTCCTTGGGGTATGTCATGTTTACAAAACTATGATATTTTAAACTCAGAGCAAACATCCAACCCGGTTTCAAGAAAGGAAACAGGCACACTTTCTTTCTTGCTTCAATTAAAACAGGGGTTCCCAAACTGGCCCATGGACTACCGCTGGTCCATGAGCTTCATTCAGGCGGTCCAAGGCACGTCTGTGGATTTGCCTTTGAAAACAGGAGACGGCACATCCATCATATTAAATATTCATTTTTCTTTTAATTGCATTTTATTGCTTCTTTTGGAAAGGGCTGCTTGAACTGTTTGTTCCTGCGAACATAGTGCCCAACAGCAACTAGGGCTGTATCCTATCCAGAAAGCCAAGATGAAAATAACTCTGGGATACCCTTTGCTGAAGAAGACCATTCTGGGGCCTGGGAAAATGGGGCATGTCCCCCTGTTTGTAAAGTTGTCCTTCCTATGAGCCCAGGCCCCAAAGGATAGATACAGGTGCTTCCAGCCAGGTGTTTGTTATGGGATGGGTGCTTCTCATACATACAAATTCTTCAGAGCATCCACAGGACATCATTGACATCAACATCCAGCCTGTGTTTTTGTAGAGAATTTATCGTTTCTGGTGGAAATCCGATAAGGTTTTTGCTGCTGTTTGTTTTCTTAAACTGTTACCGGCGGCCCATTTACAATATTAAGCTCCTGTCCAGAAGTATGCAAAGTGATACTCAGAATACACGGGGACACAGGAAGCCGCCCTCCACCAAGCCAATCCATTGGTCCAAGTGGCTCAGTATTGTTGACACTGACTGGCAGCAAGGAGGGTTTTTTCCCCACCCCCTACCTGAAGATGCTGCTGGGGACTGAAGATGGGACCTTCTGTGTGAAAAGCAGATGCTATACCACTGAGGTAGGGACTTTTCCCTAAGTTACTGAAGTCCATTGATTTCAACAGGTCTACCCTGAGCATGATGTTGCACTGGATATCACCTATGGCTCTTTAACAAATCACTCTGTCGCACTCAGATGTCAGGAAATGCACAGTAAATTCTACCTAATAATATCCTAAGTCCCCAACGCATGTCCTGACATGTCCTCTGGCAAGATTTATGTGGTCAGTATGAAGAACCTGTTCTGTTTTCTCTCCCTTCCTAATTCCACACCTGGGAGTCACCCCTCGGTGCTTTGCGTTCTGCGTTAGAGACACTTTGCTGCCCCCATGATGGGCACACGGGATTGCTTCCAATGGGGGCAGTCGTGTCACCCAAACTGAAGTGAATGAATTATTTATTTCAGTACATGACCAGAAAATACAACATAATTCCATACAAATTATTTAAAATAAAATTTAAAAAATAGAACAAATTAAAACAATGAATTGTGGTATCATTTAAAACAGTGTGAGCCCATTTAACACTTCCTAGCAACAAGGCACTAATTTCCTTCTACGGGCAATAGCAGCTGTACAAAAAGCAGCTACTTGTGGTTCTGGTCTGCCAATAGGTACTGTATGAGGACGGCCTCAGGGCCCAAATCATATTTGGGGAGAATTGGAGAGATAAAAGGAGAGCGTAGGTCCAAACAGAAAGAACAATGCAGCGATACATGGCTTACAGACTCAATCTCCCCGGCCCCGCAAGGACAGACACGCTCCCAGAAAGGAGCAGCCTTATACCGACCCTCCAGAAGCGCTGAGAGGAGGATGTTAAATCTTGCGAGGGCAAACGATATCCTATATTTGGGGATATGCAAGTTAATCAGATAATTGGCAAGTACACAGGCTTTCGCATTTAAACAGGGGGGGAAATAGGCCGCGGCCAAACACAGATTAGATTGGAATTCAATGTCTTTAAGGCCTTGAGTAATGGCTAGTTCAGCCCTCGAATAGCCTAAAGTTCCAATCTCCTGAAGCGAAAAGCCAAGGGCTTCCAATTTTTTTGTCAATGTCAACTTCCATTTGGACTGGAAAGTATCCACCAGTGTGAGAGGAGCCAGACCAGTGGGAATAAACAGGAGCTTCGGCCAGTAATTGAAACGATATATCCAGGTGCGGGTCTCAATTTGTAAGGTTCCCAATTCGAGTCGTACGACTACGTTGGGAACACATCTAGGGACACCCATTATTGACCTTTGAAATTTAGAGTGGATAGATTCGAGGGGGGTACCCAAACGGAAGGAATCTTCACTGATCAGTTGTATGAGTTTTAAACATCTTAAAGTGATTAAGACTACAATCTCAAATACATTTCTTAGGGCAGGGGTGGGGAACCTTAGACCAAATGCGGCCCTCCAGGTCCCTCTGCCTGGCCCTTGAGATTCTGCACAGGCCATGCCCCCTTCCCAGGCCACACCCTTTATGCCCAGGCCATGCCTCCAACTAGCCCTGCTCCATATTCTCCTTGAGTGCTTTTGTCTGGCTGGAATATGTTCTTGATGGTGTACTTTGCTTCCTTGGATGAAGTGATGTGTGTCGTGTGTGTGTGTGTAGAAACCTCTGACTTTTGTGTGGCCCACTCTGCAAGGTTGGAGTCACATCCATTCCTCCTCCCACTTTTGCCTCTGGGGCTGCCTTTCACTGGCAAGTGAACCCCAAAAGGTTGCTTACAAAGGAATTTGGCCCTCAATCTGAAAAATGTTCCCTACCTCATACGGGTGAGTAACCCTAAATGAAAACAATGAGATTTACCTCTAAGTAAGTATGCACAGAATTGCACCGCACATCTGCAGATATTTGCATGAGTGAAGTAGTAGCCCTGGAAGGGGGGGGGGAAGGCATGCTTTCCATGGTTTTATTATGCAGGTGCCTTCATTTGTTCTAGGTACTGAGAACTGTAGCTCTGGGAGAAACTACGGTTCCCAGGATTCTTTAGGGGAAGCCATGTGCTTTAAATGTGCAGTGTGTATGCAGCTTTGGAAGAGCATCAACATTTCCTCCTGAGTCCTGACAGAGTGAATGGGGATGGAGTTTGCAACCAATGACTTTTGGAAACTCCTGTATTAAAAAAAATGTTACCCTTTTTGGGGTTTTACCAGCTCCTGCTTTATTTCATTGAATCTATGCTGCTTTTGTTATGCTGTTACTGTGCTAGAACATAAGAACATAAGAAGAGCCTGCTGGATCAGGCCAGTGGCCCATCTAGTCCAGCATCCTGTTCTCACAGTGGCCAACCAGGTGCCTGGGGGAAGCCCGCAAGCAGGACCTGAGTGCAAGAACACTCTCCCCTCCTGAGGCTTCCGGCAACTGGTTTTCAGAAGCATGCTGCCTCTGACTAGGCTGGCAGAGCACAGCCATCACGGCTAGTAGCCATTGATAGCCCTGTCCTCCATGAATTTGTCTAATCTTCTATTAGATTCTATGCTATTTCGTTATTATATTTTGCTGTTTTACTGTACTTGTTATCTGCTTTGCAGCTTTGTAAAAAGGTGGGACATAAATCCATAAATCATTAAATTTATTTAAAATCTGATGGCTGAGTAATCAGGGAGGTTTTCACATTCATCAAACGTTGCAGGTGCACTGGGCAATGTGCCCGAGGTTGCAAACACATCTCTCTCAGGCTGCACACACTTTAGCAGAGACCTGGGGTTCATCAGGTGGTCAGGCTGGCCTTTCCTACATCCCTCTCCAGCCCCCCATTAAATCCTTCTGTTTACCCTCCCATCCATTCACTCCTTCCTCCTGCCACTGTGGGTAAACGTTTTCAGATTCTCCTCCTCTGCTCCACCACCACTTCTTCTCCTTAATCCCACTGCTTATCTGCCCTAGTCTGCCAGCACCCCATCCTTCTCTCTCTTATCAGCCCCGTAATCCTTCTGGCTCCTCTGCAGGGCATCGCTTGTTATGAGGTGTCCACCAACACTACCATCAGCAACGGCCTCTGAGGGGGCACAGAAGACCTTGGGTTGGCTTGTCAGGTGCCTCAGTTGAAAGGAAAGCAGGTTGAATGTGAAGGAAGGCCCCCTTCCAGAAAAGCTTGAAAGGCGGGAATGAAGGGGACTTACCTGAGGCTCTGAAGGGAATGGGGTGGGATTGGAGAGCGAAGGTGGAAAGGGAAGAAGCTGCGGCGGGCTGGGGGGGAGAAGCAGCAGTTTCGAGCTGGATGAAGGAACGTCAGAGTTGAGAGAAAGCTCCTCCAGAAGAGGAGAGCCAGAGGGGAGGAGAGAGAGTCGGGGTGGGGGAGAAAGGGTAGGACAAAAAGAGGGAGAGTTGAGAGAAAAGTGGAATGAAGGAGGGCCAAGAAAGGACTTGAGGGGAAAATGATGAAGTGTGTATACACACTACATACCCACACACGAATATATACAGTACACACTTCATACACTCTAAATATAAATAAAAGGAAGATGGGGGGGGAACTTGCTGAATGAAGGGAATGTTCGAAAGAAAGAAGGAATGAGGGAAATAGAGCAGGGTGGGAATGGAATATGAAAGAAAAGTTGCTGAGAAAAGCAAAATGAAGGAAATATTAAGACAAAGAACAAGGGAAATCTGAAGACTAGTAAAGATGGGGAGAAACTGAGGAGAATATCAGAAAGAAATGGAAAGGGAGGAAACAATGTTCTCTGTTGCATCAAACCCCCCACACTACCTTTTGTGTGTGTGATTCTTTTAAGGTGTGTCAGGGTGAATTGAACATACAGAACTGGTGAACAGGAGACACAGAGTGGGACAAAAATGTCCTCTAGTCATGGAATTGCTTGGTGGAGTTTTGGAATGTGCAGTATGGCAATGTGAGACTGGCAAGGTTTTCGTTTGTGTGATTGTTTATTGGATGGCTGGAGCAAGTATGTTGAGATATCTGATGATATGTTATGAATTGTTTGGTTACGTAATAATATAAATCTCACACTCTCTAGACCAGAGGCATAATCTGTTGTAGCAAAAATGGGAAGGAATTGTGGGAATAAAAATGTGAAGAAATATATTCATAAGGCTGCAGAAAAAATATTAAGTAAATAAGGATGCACACCTTAACATGGTGAGGGGGTTTGAGAGTATTGAAGCTGACAGCAATGCCATCAGGAGTATAGACCAAGAGGCTAGATTTCTAGCAGGGTCACCCAAGGCGGAATGGTCAAAGCTGAGACACCAGACTACAACAGCAGCCATGTGTTTCCCTCACTCACTCAAAAAAGAGTTTATGGAAATAGTAATCTCATCCTTTTGTTTGTCCTATATGACATCAATGTTCATAAGAACATAAGAAGAGCCTGCTGGATCAGGCCAGTGGCCCATCTAGTCCAGCATCCTGTTCTCACAGTGGCCAACCAGGTGCCTGGGGGAAGCCCGCAAGCAAGACCCGAGTGCAAGAACACTCTCCCCTCCTGAGGCTTCCGGCAACTGGTTTTCAGAAACATACTGCCTCTGACAAGGGTGGCAGAGCACAGCCATCATGGCTAGTAGCCATCGATAGCCCTGTCCATGAATTTGTCTAATCTTTTAAAGCCGTCCAAGCTGGTGGCCATTACTGCGTCTTGTGGGAGCAAATTCCATAGTTTAACTATGCGCTGAGTAAAGAAGTACTTCCTTGAAATGCTAAGGAAATCTACCCTTTAGCTACCCTGGTGTTTAATAAGGAGTAACTAATCCGCATTAATTGTTCTTGTGTATGTCTCCTAAATGCCTCCAAACCAGCAAATTACCACTGTTTAACCACAGCACCTTTGTTTCTGTCAACATCATGCAATTCTCCAATAATTATCCTTATTAAGCTCCTAACATGTTTTGTAATGCACCTGCATGAACTTCATTATGGGCCTGTCTCCTTTTTCCCCACCCATGTCATATGAGATTAATAATTCCAGTGGCCTCTTGTCTGGAGATATTTGTGATATACATGCGAAAAGTCAGAGAACAGCCCTAGCCTCAGTGGAGTATAAAATTGCTCGTTTTTCTTCCATCAAAAGAAATGTGACCATCTCTGGGGAATAGGTGGCAACGTACAAACAGCAGAGCTACACAGAAAAGCAGCAGGGGTGGATAATAGTCTAGTTAGAGCCTCAAGGGCCCTCTTGCATGTACATGGATCTAATTTCTTAAAATGGCATCCAGCCACGAATTAGAGGATCACACCCTGGAGATCTGCTGGTAGATACTCTGAGCCAGTTATGGGAGTTTGTGCAAAGAGTTTGCAGGCAGCTGCTACCAAAACAGCTGTGTCCGCCCCCCCCCCCCCCATTTGTAGATGGATTCCAAATGCCACAAAGCTGTTGAAAAGTGGTAGCTTGGACCTTTTCGTGGTGGTGCTGTTCCTTTGCATTAACTCCAGATTGCAGCCTTGAGGTCTGTCTGCTTGTTACACGAACACAAAACTGGAGGTGTAAGTCTTGCCGTCAATCAACAAGATGAAACATCTGCTATATTTATCAAGACAATTAGGGAACATCTAGCTGCCTTTCCAAGATTTCTCATAACAATAAACTCCCCTCTTCCACACCCAGCCTGCTACATGTAGCACAGACTTGCAAAAACTGTACAATGTGAGCAGGTAGAAGAGACAGGAGAGACACACTCCTGAATGGGATTGCTCTCCAGCTACGGCCTGATCGGTACCTGTTGCCAAACTGCTTTCACACATTAAGGGGGCAGTGCTGTTTGAAATGTGATACACCCACTTTATTGTATGGAATTTGATGTTTTTGGGATATGTGGGATGGGTATGCATTTATGAGAATTGTAGCAGCTGGGACACTACACAAGAACACTGCCTGGCAATAAGTCCCAAGGCCACTGTGGTGCACCATGGAAACATCATAGCATTTGGCATCTTGGAAAATCTGGTTTGTGCCGCAGCTAGAACTGCTCTGTAGTTTTGCCTTCCTTTCAGTGAAGTCCTAAATATCTCTGCTACTCAGGGAGGATGATAGCCCACCCTCTGATATGGAACTAACTAAGCATCAAGAGCATCACATGATAGCTGGAGGGATACAACATGAATGCTGCCAGGAGATTAAGACAAACTATCGCTTTATCAACACACCTACATCTCTCTATATTCCAAGCCAAACGTAATGAGCAAAGATGCATTTGCACTGTATGTGTGAGTGGGGGGGGATTCATTCTCTGGCCAAGCCAGTTCAAAGCAGGTCAGGATTACACAGGATGGGAGAAATCCTTGAAACATCAAGATTCTTCCCACAGGAAAGGAAGGTTCTTGGGAAGTTTCTCTCTGCACTGTTTCATAATTTAGATTAAATGAGCTGCAAGGACCTCTCAAGCATGCCTCCTAGTCCTTCTTGGTGTTTAGATTGCTACAGACCCTGAGGGCCATTCCTGATGCATGTTAACGCTGGACCTGTAATACTAGCACCCAAGAGCCATTTTCAGAAGTGTCAGGAACATCAGAGCTCATTATTGAGGAAACAAATAACTGTAGTGTTTTCCCACATTCTGGCTGTGTACATACTCCATACATTTAAAGTACATCCCTGCCCCTAAAGAACCCTAGGAACTGTTGTTTGTTAAGGATGATGGGAACTCTAGCTCTGGGAGAAACTACAGTTCCCATGTTCTTTGGTAGAGGGGAATGTGTGGTGTGTGCGTAGCCTCTCTGACTGTAGTGTTATTCAAGCTGAGAAAGTTGAGCATAAACCCACTTGATTTATGTACTTTGTTTCCTTTGCAGAATATGAAATCTATGAATCTCAAAATAGCACAACAAATTTGAGTCCCTTAATTTCATCACATGCAGCAGTCTCTTCCTATCTCATGATGCCCAACAGATTGTTTCCCTAAAAATTCCCCACCAGCAGTGTTGGAGACTCATGGCTGTTCTGCAGTCAACTTCAATTAATAGCTATTGTGGAAACACTGGGAAGTTGACCATGTTGGTGCTTCAGACAGACGTCTGATGAGGGGAAAACCTCTTGATCTGGGCACAAAATTACTTGCCTGTAATATATACTGGCTTAGTTTATTGTAGGGTTGTGCACCATGGAATCTGCAAATCTTAAAATATGTGGAGACAGCAATATGGGCAAAACAGGACATAATTCATGGCTAGCATAATGCCAAGAAGGCCCTGCTTACATTCCTTGTGTTTTCAGTTGGACAGCCTTCTTCCTGTCCCAGGCTGTACTGGAGAAAACCTCTTAATCCTTGTTACCATGGTCATCATTAACTAGAAATTAGTTTGGCCAACAATGTCAAGATCAGCATGTTCTAAAACCTCTGGAGTTTCTAGAAGCTGGGAGAGACAAAAATGATGCCCCACTTCCTCCTGAATGATCCCGAGGTTTTATTTAAAACATTGCAGAATGCACTCCTGTTGGACATTTCGCTCTCTCGTAGAATCATACAGTTGGAAGCAGTGTTGTAGGCCATCCCACAAGGACATAAGTGCCCTCCTGGATCAGGCCAATCGCCCATTTGGTCCAGCCTTCTGTTCTCACAGTGGCCAACCAGATGCTCCAAAGGAAAGCCTGCAAGTGTGATCTGAGCACAGCACCACACTCCTCTCCTGTGGCTTCCAGCAACTTGCATTCAGAGACATACCACCTGAGGACATAGTCTTATCCTCCATGAATTAGTCCAATCCTCTTGTAAAGCATACAAGAGGAATATGATGAATAAGGAAAAAGCCCTGCTGGATCAGGCCAAAGGAGGCCCATCCGGTCCAGTGTCCTGTTCTCAGAGTAGCCATCCAGATGTCCCAAAGGGAAGCCCATATGGAAGACATGAGCACAACAGATCTTTCCCCACTTATGATAGTGCCTCTGATGTGGAGGAAGAATGCAGGGCACCCACAATAAATGGCTGGCCAGCATCTGCTTGAAAACCTCCAGTGACTGAGGGAGAGTTGATCCCCTGCCCCACAGCTAATTTGTTCTGTTGTCAGACTGCTTTAACCATTAAGATGTTTCTCCAAATGTTAAACCAAAATCTACCCTTCCTGTAACTTAAGCAAATAAGTTCTAGTTCGGCCTTCTAGGGTAGCAAAAAATAAATATTTGCCCTCTTGTAAGTGACAGCATTTTGGGCATTAGAAGAGTGGTATCATGTGGGCTCAACAACCCACTCTTGTCAATTGTGTTCCCAGTAGCCCTGGACTAGTGGCTATGTGTTTGAGCTCTGCCACTTGGTGAACCTTTGTTTTGTCAAAACTGGTTTCTGTGGTCCATTCTAGGCATTGATGCCAATGTATGGATGTATATATTTGTAGGATATTTTGGAAAGGGTCAGTTACTTAGCATTAACCCAATTCTCTTGAGAACTTTGCAGTGAAAAGCAAAAGACTCCAATTCACCCCTAGGCGTCAGTTCAGTCTCTTGTTTTCTGCCATTTGTCATTAAAAACAAAAAAGAGCCCTGCTGAATCTGGTGCACCATCCTGTTTCCCATAGTGGCCATACGTCGACTCAGAGGAAGCTTACCAGCGGGGGGCCCAGCAACTGGCATTCAGCGTCATGCTGCCTCTTAAGATGGGGGCTCCACTTCATCACCATGCCTTATAACCACTTAATAGCTGCACTGAAGGAAAAAAAGCATAGGGAAAGAGAGAAAGGCTGGCCTCCATGAAGGCAGGAACTTTCAGTCAGAAAATACTGAAAAATACAGAAAAGCAAAGGAGAGAACTAGAAATGGGAGCTCATGTCTGTAGCTGGTTAAAGAGCAGCCTGAAACTCTGTTACATAAATCCTGTGTCATTGCCTACAGGAACCTGATGTCTCACTGAAGGATTATTTCAAAATCTCCTGAACAAACCTTAGAGATAGCACTGTCCGACTGTGACAGATTTACAGCATGGATTTTTATAGCTGCTGACCACAGGCTCTCAATGTAGATTAAGGCTTTCTGTTGGCTTAGGAGGGGTGTGTTTTGGTTGAAGAGGTGAATAATGTTGTGGAGTTTGGAGAGGTGCTTCACAGAAGCAGGGGTGTCTGTAGTGTTTTTAGAGAAGAATCAAGGCAGAGAAAAAAGACACAGTTTGCAGGGTTTTATGACTGTGAGTCCACCCTAACTCCTGGCATTGGATGAATTATGTTCCCTTGGTCTCCCTTCGGTCTCTTCTAGTTACCACTTGCTCACATGCGCTACTAAATGAAGGGATGGCCCACAGTTTTTTGATGCCCACGGTAAATCAAAAGTCTGTTCTCCCACCCCCTCCTTGTGTCTAATTATAAGCTGGGCAACATAACAATTGTGCATTAAATGATGAACACTTCAGTTGCCCATGTTGTTTTCATAGTTTGTTTAAGTACCTTTACCATCACACTGTTGTTGTGCTGTGTGTTAGTTAATCTGAACGAAACACTACCCCTAGATCCCTGGGCACCATCTCTAATGTAGTTTGGAATCTCCATTTTGAGAAAGGGCCGTACGTAGCTCAGTGGTAGAGCTTCTGCCCTGCATGGAGAAGGTCCCAGGTTCAATTCCCAGTATTTCCAGCTAGGGCTGAGAGAGACTTCAGTCTAAAATCCTGGAGAGCTACTGCCAGTCAGTGTAGACAATAATAAGCTTTATGGACCATTATAAAACAGCCTTCTATATGTAAGAATGCCTTTTCTCTTTCACCAAGATATTTACATAACTGAATGATGTGCCCTTGTAATTTTAATACCCCAAACAGTTGCCTCATTTACTACTTTGCTATATATATTTGAGCCAACCTTATGTATGTCCTTGCTGGTTTTAAAAAAAGAGAATGGACTGGAGCACCCCAGAGAGAACCCACATGAGTAGAGAAGTTCCTGATTGATCTGACAGGGCTGAGCGGGCAGCAGTGGGCCACAATACTTTTGCATGACAGTGCCTTCCTGCATGATCCGATAGACAGTGAGGTAAAGAAGATGCCATAGCTAGGCATGCCTGCCTGGCCCAACTCTTGTTTACACAGGACTTTTCCTCCCTCTATCCGCTTCTTCCACTTTGTGGTCCCCACTCTTTGCATACAGCCAGGATAGGTACCTTCACATAATGCTGTTTGGTCTCCAAAGTGGGCATTCCAAGTGGCCAGACAAAGCAGGCGCTCCTATTCTGATTTTAATCGTTTGAAAACAACCGCAGTAGGGCTGTTGAGATGGAGTTGCCTCAAGTAACCCAGCCACACCTAGAGGCTACAGTGCAGATTGGTTTCTCTGCATTGTAATGAAAGAGACAAATCACATAGTTTTCCTGCTCGAAAGTCACAGCACAGTTTGAGAACTGCACTGCAGGCTGAGTGGTTCTGGCAGATTAAAGTAATCAGAGAAGGCCATTTGAACACTTGCCTGGGTGTGTAGGCCGGAGCTTCAGCATGGCTTTGCTATACATTTATTTCCAATGCACTATCCCTGTAATTCTGTGCGAGTCATAATGACTGTATTATTTTTTGCCTTAAACAGACTGGGGGAGAAATGGAAATGCTCCAGAATATACCATTGTATATAAATATTTAAAATATACAAAGTTAAGGAAGCTCCCACTTCACTTTGAGAACAGTGCCACCAAAAATGCTGTCTTTTTACTATTTTTAAAAAAATGTGCACATCTCTAGAAAGATTAAATGGTGTAGCTACTTAAGATGGGGATCACCTTTTTCCTCAAAGCCACTGTAAAACACCAGTGACAATAGCTGGGCTGGGTGTCTCCCAACAAGAGAGGCACCCTTGGGCAGCTGCCTCTCTCCCTCATGGCCTTTGCTGTGGGTGGGGCGGGATGAGGTGGGTGAAGCGGCTAGGTCTTAATGGCTGCTGCTGCTGCTATTGGTAATATGCCAGTGGCTTTAATCTTTCTCGGTATCACCATTGCCTTCTCCTTGGCTAATCTCACCTTTTTATTATTACAATGCCTCTTATCAGATATGGAGCCTCTTGGGACTCTTGCCATGTGAAAGGCATGCCCTGTAAGGGGGGCATCCCTTACCTGGTGGCGGAAGAGCAGTGTGTGTTTGAGGAGCCAACCGCGCCACCGCCAACTAACTTCCTTCCTCTCTTTTTACCTTATCAAAGAACTCCCTGGAATTGGCGGTGAGAGGTGGTGGTTGTGGTGGAGCGACATAAGAATGCAGCCAAAAGCTCCCCACCCACCGCAGTGCAAATACATTCCAACTTGATACGGCCAAAAGGGTGATTCACCCTGGGCTGGAAGAAACCCTCTGTCCTTGTGCTGGGCACAGAAAGAGCTGCATCATAATCTTCCTGTTTCACGTTGTAGGGCTGGCACATTCTTAATGGGTTCATAATAAAGAGCAATATGCCATGACCCAGACATGGCAGTGTCAGTTTCTTTCCTGCCCTATCCCAGGGCAGGTCAAAAATAGACTCTATTTTTATTTTCACAAGAGCAAGAATTGTCCAGTTTCATGGGACTAACCAGAGGGTCAAACTAAATGTTATGCATTAGATCTTCAAAGTTACCAGCCTGATGCCATAAATATCCTCCTCTAAACTATCCTCACTTGTAGCCATGTGAGATTGCTAGCTTAAACTGAAATACTTTTAAGAATACAGTTCACCTTCTCTGAAAGCCTTTTGGCTTATTTGCAAATAAAAACATAACTTTGCTGCATCATAGCTGCTAGATAGCTTAGGTCTCTTTGTTTTCCAGCAAGTTAAACAGGCCCAGATCAGAATTTATTAACAGGGTGGAATAAATTTGTGAATAAATTCAGCTCCTGATCATATTTAGAGCAGCTGAATTTAAACTTTTAAACTTTATTTTTTTAAAAAATAAGCTACTTTCTTGGCTACGTGGTGGGGAGAGGTTTATAGTCTTTCAAAAGTTGACAGGCAGGTGTGGGTGTAAGCGAGCACCTGACAGGAGCCCTTTCACACACGTGCACATGCACACACACACACACTCTTGCAGTGCAGTTGGCATTCTCAGATGACACTCGTCCCTGACACGCCTCCCTCTGCCAAGCCAGGCATCAAGCTGCCTTTTTCTCTTTGTAATCACAAGCTCTGGCATGTGTGGCTGTTTGTCAGACATTGGGTAGGTGGAGATGGGGAAGATCAGGGAGCCAGTGGTGCAGCTGGTGATAAGGTACAGGAAAACAAAGCAAAAGAGGACCAATTTGGCAAGAGCCCCATCCTAGGCAGAGAATGAAAAGGCTCGGGGAAATGATTCACAAGTTCAGAAACCTATTAAAGAGGAGGGGGAAGTTCATGGGATGTTTTGGAAGAGCAGACTCTGAGCAAGCTGAATATAAATTGATCTCACCCATCTTCCTGCCATGCTGACCATGCCATGCTGGCTCTGCCAAGGCAGAGAGTGAGGTGTATGCACAGAGTTACAAGTAGGGCTTGAACCAGGGCTCAGGAGGGCTAAGCCTGGGACCATATTAGAATTCTAGGTCTCAGACCCGGAAAAGTGAAGTGATTATAATCTTGTAAATAGCCATCCTCCTGATCCCCTCTGGCAACTAAGCAACAGCTCTTGGCAACCAATAGAGGTGTGTTTACAAACAGTTGCCTTTTTTCTTGCCAGTTGCCCTTTCCCACAAATAATAAACATAGGGGCAGGTGTGAGAGTCAAATTGTGTAACTGTGGATAATATATTTACAAGGCTATAGCAAAGTGCCTCTGAGCATGTACTAAATGTCTTGCCATGGCACAGTAGCAAACATCTGGGATTTTAGAGGGCAGAACTTTTGCATCTCTTTTAAATATTAAATGTTGTCTAAGGGGCATTTCCAGCAGTACTTGATGGGATGGGAAGTATAGATTGTATAACACCAATTCTGTTACAACTATACTGGCTGCCTATATGATTTCAAGCCCCATTCAAAGTGCTTGTTTTGACCTATAAAGCTCTTTACAACTTTATACCTGGAGCCTTAGATCTTCTTCTGAGGGCCTTCTACAGGTCCCCTCTCTGAGGGAGGCTCGGAGGGTGGTGACAAGCGAGCGAGCCTTTTCAGTTGTGGCTCCCTGTCTGTGGAATGCTCTCACCAGTAAGATCCGCCTGGTGCCTTTGTTGATATCTTTGATAGACTTGATACAGTATATTGTTTTGTTACTGGTGTACTACCAAAGCTTTCTGTGACTATTGTGGGGGTTATTTTGTTCTGTTTTTATTGTGTAATGTATTTATATTTGTTTTAAATGTGTTGTAAGTCACTTGGAGACCTTCAGGCAATAAGCAATATATAATAATAATAATAGGCTTCACTCCCTAATCATGCCATTGTTCAGCCAAGCATATCCTGCAAGCAATACTGGAATACAACTTCAATCCTCAGCCTCCAAACATGCAATGGCTTGCTAGCATCATATTGCTCTATCAATCACACATAGCCATCATAGTTATCTTGGTGCTGGAAGACAAAAACAGACATTCTAAGAAAGGAAAATAGTTACTCATACTCTGTTAAGTAAAACAGAGAATATAAATATTATGATAAATGAGTAAGCCGGATGATTGAACAAAACAGCATGTTTTGATTAGGGTTGATTGCGAAGTTAACTAGTCCACCATATTTTTGCTGGCATCCACATAGGGTGGTGGCCTGAAAAGAACAGCTTGCTCCTCAGAGGCCCTGAAACTGAAATCTTCATGCCCCAGTGAGTGAAAATGGGGATCAACCCACTTTTGGAGAGCAAGAGGACACCTGGAGTCCTGATGGTCAGCTGCAGAGCTGAGATACAAGCAGTCATCGAGAGGGAGTTAGATACAAAGAAAGGACCGGTCTGGTGGCAGTGAAGACCATAATTGCTCAGGCAAAATCCCAGCCTGAACAGGAAGCCTCTGTGGCACTTCTTGGGCTGAGCAACAGTGGTGCCTGGGAGCATGTCACTGCCCTGGGGAGATGCTCCAACATGTCGCTCCAATAGTTAATAGCACCTGATAACTAGAAAGCATCAGGCTTGGCAAATGGAAGGAGTAATGCCAGCCTTGATTTTGGTACTCTCTCCATCCCTTGTGTTCTTCTGATTTCCCTCCTTACTCTTTTTCTGCATTTGAGGAATTTGCTTTAGTAGTTCTGTTCCGAAAGAAGCTGACGTGTCCTACCATCTGTCTCTAGGGACACATTTGTGCTGGTTTTAGGTAGCAAAGGGGGTGGGGGCAGGCCTGACTCTTCTTTCTTTCTTTCATTCTCTGTACAAAGTGACAGATTGTGCAGTGATCTTTATACAGCAAACAGTTAAAAAGTTTCCCCTTGATTGTCCAACAATTTCCAAGAAGGAAAATCTAAAGGTCAGGAACATGACTATAAGGAGGGACCCTCAAGGTGGAGTTAACACTTCTTGGTATCCTTTGCTCACTGTATCTGTATCATCCTTTTTTCTTGTGAAATAAAAAATATTCCAGTCATTTATTTCCTGGTGTTCATATTACATTTTCTGTTAACCTAATCTTTACAAAACCCATTATGTAAGAATACACTCTCTGCATGAAGGAGGAGTGAGGGGGAAGGCCACTGCCTTTCTCTTCCCATGTCCTGGCTCTCAGATTGGGGGGAGGGATAGATTAGACAAATTCATGGAGGACAGGGCTATCGATGGCTACTACCCATGATGGCTGTGCTCTGCCACCCTAGCCAGAGGCAGCATGCTTCTGAAAACCAGTTGCCGGAAGCCTCAGGAGGGGAGAGTGTTCTTGCACTCGGGTCCTGCTTGCGGGCTTCCCCCAGGCACCTGGTTGGCCACTGTGAGAACAGGATGCTGGACTAGATGGGCCACTGGCTCTTCTTATGTTCTTATGATAGATTGGCACTACGTCTTCCCCCTAAAAAAATGCCCCACCTAGAAATGTGGCTGCCCCACCTAACAAGGAAGGCTGAATCCCACCTGCATCCTGCCCAGCCATTCAGCAGGATATTAACACTAACAGTTGGGATGTTAGCACCAGATTACACTAGAGGTTTATCATAAGCCACTCTCAGCCGCCCCGTCTAACAATACTTGGTAGTTTATTTCTTCTCTCCTACCATACATAGAGTCTCGATAACTAAAAATTATTTTTAAAAAATGTATACACGCTACGAAGGCATCAATTTGAAAAAGCATGAACTTCTTTCTCTATGCTACAGGAGGGAGGTGAGGGGAGAGATGCTGGCCTTAAATCGCCGCCATAAAGCCCTTCATTTCTCCCTTGCCTCATATGAGCAGCTGTCACTTTTGCCACTCAAAGTGCGGGTAGTGATCACGTCGTGCAAATATAAGAGACAACTAGGAAATTCAGTATGCAAAGGAGCTCTCCGTCTCTAATACGTCTCCCTATTTAACAAGCTAAACCTGCCACTCTTCCACCCAGCAATTACAGGTGCCCTGTCGCCCTTTGCCTTAAACTCATTAGCAAAAGAGACAGCGCCCCCCCCCTCAAGTCTGCGTGCCTAAGAGCCAACACGCAACTCAGAAAACGAGCAACGCCCGCAGGCACGTCCCCTTTTCCTTTTACGCGCTCTGCTTCTCCAGCATCACATGACGCAGAAACGGGCTCCGCTCCTGTCCTGGTTCCAAACGCCTCCAGGAAGGAACTACATATCCCAGAATGCTCGTCGGTCGCGAAATTACAATCAGTGCACTGGATTCTGGAATATGTGGTCCATGCTGCTCCACATTTACGGCCACGTTTTTCTGTCTAGGGCAGCGTCTGATTCCGAACGTACAGGACGCTCTTCGATGTCGGGGTGGTGGTGAAACAAATCCATCGAATATATATATATATATATTATCTGACGGTGTGAGGGAAGGTTATAAGATGTGACGCTTCTTTTTCAGGGCGTCTAATATAAAGGAAGCCACAGACCTGAACTTACAAGATCTGAACAGGGTGGTTCACGATAGATGCTCTCGGAGGTCGCTGATTCATAGGGTCGCCATAACTTGTAATCGACCTGAAGGCACATAACAGCAACAAATTTAGATTCCCGGGAGAGCCGTTGCCATAGAAAGCGACGCCAGTAGGTCATGCTCTTCCGCTTCCGGCGGTGGCGGGGCGTTGCCTAGGCAACGCTGTCTCCTTGCGGCCTGTCGAGGATGGCCGCGGGGGTCGCTCCCATAGCCGGTGGGGAATTTACCTCGGCTATTTACGGGCTGATCAAGGACGGGCGCTTCGCCGAGGCGGTGGGGACCTTAAGCAGCGAGCTGCAAAGGAGCTGTCGCTCCCGGGCAGGGCTCTCGCTGCTCGGCTACTGTTACTATCAGCTGCAGGACTTCGCCGCGGCGGCCGAGTGCTACGAGCAGCTCGAGGCGCTGCAGCCGGAGCTCCACGAGTACCGGCTGTACCACGCGCAGGCGCTCTACAAAGCCGGCCTGTACGCGGAGGCGCTGCGCAGCACCATTCCTCTGCTCGACGTCCCGGCCTTCCAGAGCCGGGCCCTGCGCCTCCAGGCCGCTGCCCACTATGCTCAGGGCGACCTCTCCAGCGCTAAGGCCCTGGTGGAACTGCAGTTGGCAGCCGCCACGGAAGGCAGTCCTGGGCCCACTGAAGACCCCTCGGCGCTGCCAGATGCCGAGGTGGACATGGGCTGCCTGCTGTACCGCGAAGGGCAGCACGAAGAGGCTTGCAGCAACTGTGCGTCTGCCATGCAGGTGCTGGGCTACTGCCCGGAGCTGTCCTACAACATGGCGCTGTGCTGTTACGCGGCAAAGCAGTACGCCCCTGCCCTGAAGCACATTGCAGATATCATTGAACGGGGCATGCAGCAGCATCCAGAGCTCAGTGTGGGCACAAACACTGAGGGCCTGGATGTCCGCAGTGTGGGCAACACTTTGCTCCTGCATCGCACCGCACTGGTAGAGGCCTTCAACCTCAAGGCTGCCATTGAGTACCAACTGTGCAACCTGCAGGCAGCTCAAGAGGCACTCACAGACATGCCCCCGCGGGCTGAAGAGGAGCTGGACCCAGTCACCTTGCACAACCAAGCTTTGATGAACATGGATAGACGGCCTACTGAAGGCTTTGAGAAGCTGCAGTTCCTTCTGCAACAGAACCCCTGCCCACCAGAGACCTTTGGGAACCTTCTCCTTCTCTACTGCAAGCACCAGTACTATGACTTGGCTGCAGATGTGCTGGCTGAAAATGCTCACCTGACCTATAAGCTTCTCACACCCTATCTGTACAGCGTCTTGGATGCCATGATCACTTGCCAAACTGCCCCTGAGGAGGCATTCCATAAGCTTGATGAGTTGGCAGGGGCTCTAAACGAGCAGCTGAGAAAGTTGACCAAGGAGGTGCAGGAATCTAGGAAAAATCGAGATGATGAAGCCCTAAGGAAGGCAGTTAATGAATATGATGAGACTGTGGAGAAATATGTCCCTGTCTTTATGGCTCAAGCCAAGATTTATTGGGACATGGAGAACTATCCTATGCTGGAAAAGATGTTCCACAAGTCAGTGGACTTCTGCAAGGATCATGAAGTATGGAAACTGAACGTGCCTCATGTACTGTTCATGCAAGAAAACAAATACAAAGAGGCCATTGGTTTCTATGAGCCTATTGTAAAAAAGCACTATGATAATATCTTGCAGGTCAGTGCCATTGTGCTGGCTAACTTGTGTGTTTCCTACATCATGACGAGTCAAAATGAAGAGGCAGAAGAGCTGATGAGGAAGATTGAAAAGGAAGAAGAGCAGCTATCTTACCATGAACCTGAGAAAAAGATCTATCACCTCTGCATTGTCAACTTAGTGATTGGGACTCTCTATTGTGCCAAAGGGAACTTTGACTTTGGCATCTCAAGGGTGATTAAGAGTTTGGAGCCTTACAACAAAAAGCTGGGTACAGACACTTGGTATTATGCCAAAAGATGCTTCCTGTCATTGTTGGAAAATATGTGCAAGCATGTGATCATGGTGCGTGACAGTGTCATTCAAGAATGTGTCCAGTTTCTTGAGCACTGTGCAGTGTATGGCCGAAACATTCCAGCTGTTATTGAACAACCTCTTGAGGAAGAGAAGATGCATACAGGGAAGAACACGGTTACTTATGAAGCTAGGCAGCTGAGGGCACTGATGTATGGTTACTGGGTGGAATAAATAACTGCTCTGACATTCCCATACAAAATTGCCAGGGAGCAGAAGATCAACGAGGCACTTCCGCCATTCCAAATATTATATATGTTCACTTCACTTGTTTTTAGGATGTAGTCTGTTGTGTTTGAAATTAAAATTGGCTTTTTGTACCAAATTAATACAGAACTGAGAGCACCCTCAGAGGCTGTTAAATACTGAAGCATATTTATATCTATCAACCTTGGGAGGAAATATTGAACTTCTGATGTATGAAATAAATGACAATTATAATCAGCAACAGCATGCATAAAAGTAGCACGATTGTGTCTTCCTTGACTTAGCTTTGAGTCTGTGAGGTCTGCAGTGTCACAGTGTGTGCAGTAAGATAAGACAACAAAGATCTATCTTCTCCTGTCACCTCTTTCTTTTCCTTTGTTATCTTTTCTCCCTTCAGTCATTTACAATCCTTTTTCTTCTGACTGAAGAAGTGACAGTGGACAGAAGTAGCTACTGCCAAGATCAGATGTGGGTAAGCTTCTTGATTGTGTAACATCTCCTTTCCCACCCCCAACTCTGCTCCCCTTGAGAATTCTGGAGTGGGAGGACATTAGTTATACAGTACTTAAGGGTCAACCCTGTGGGGCTGAATGTATTGAAAATGAGGAAGGGCTACAGCCAATAATAATGACAAGGTTACTCTAGCTCTATGTCATTGGTGTACAGCTTTCCAGTCTGTTTTAAAGCCTTTACAGTAGTAACATATATAGATCATGGCTTTGTCCCCTGTTCACAAAAAGATACTGAAAACAAACACATTCTTTCCCCTCTTCCTCCTTTCCCCTCACAGTAGACAGTGGTCTCTCTAGGAATCTTGCTTTCTTTCCATGTCATGCATATAGTAGCACAATCTGATTATCATGCTGCTTTAACAATCACTTTTGTACCATAATTATCCCAGAGAGAGAGAGAGAAGCACAGGATACTATTAAAACATGACTGCTGTAAGAAATTGAGTGGAAGGTTAGTCCTGAGCCATGTGTTTGTCTTTGCATGAATACGCAAAGGGAGAAAACCAGTCCTTGCTTAAAATCTCTCACTCTTCCCATAGGCTGGTTGCAGTTTTCTCCCCATGGAACAGAAGTACTAGTTTTCAAGGTGCTTAGGTTTGCTAATGTAAACACAACAGGGTGTGAGAGTGGTTCATTAACCCCTTCCAAAAACAAAAGTGTTTCCTTCATGTTCTCACATTTTTGCAAAACTTTGCAGGGGGCTATACGGATGAGATGTGCGCTGCCTTTGCCTACTCCAGGCCTGTTCAGTGGGCAAACAAGGTGCCAAAATCCCCAAGGCTCTATCCATCCCCCTGCAGAATGAAAATAAAAATAAAAAGGGACCAGTTGCACCAGCAAGGTGCCAGGCAGCCTCCAGGGAGCACGAGCCATGGGGATGAGTCACAGGAACATGGACAGGTTCCAAGTCGAGAAGGCGAATGAACAAAAGGAGGTTGCAGCGGTGCAGAGAAGCCATTGTCAAAGGCCCTGAGTTAAAGGCCTGAATCCTCCGCATTCCAGGTAGCTTTGCCCATTTGTAGGTGTTCAACATTGACTAGGCAGCTCTGCAAGAGATTGCTCTGCTGTCCATTGCACTTCTGCTTCGTGGGACAATGTTTCCCCCCCCCAGTGATCAAGCTGGCCTTTGCTGTGTCCCCCCCCCACTGAGAAACAAGTGTCCCAAATCAGTTTCCTTGCTGCCACAGTCACTTGCTCAGATCCCTGCTTAATCCAGTCTGCCCTTTCCTAGGGGAATGGCTGCTCTGTTTCCTTTCTCTGCTTTCTTTATGAAAAGGAGGCTTCTCTTCATGCTTTAATCCCTGCAGAGACTCCAGTTAGAAATGAGGGCAACGTTCTTCAGTTTGGAATTAGATTCAGAAAAAGCAACGATTGCTGTTCGCTACAGTTGAGCAGCATGCGACTAACTGGTTAACGGGAGCAATTCCAGCAGGTTATCAGGGCCGCAGTCGTGAAGCAAGTGATCTCAAATACATTTGACCAGTAATAACATTTTTCTTTAAAGAAACCTGTAATAGGAGCTACCGGTTAGGCTTGGGAAGGAAGAAGGGAGTGTTTTAGCTGTGCAGTGCTGGAAACCAAGGCTTTGGAAGAAGCAGTCTCGTGAGTACTGAGGTTCTTAGGCCTGCTGTAAGAGAAATAACCTGAGGCCTTCTGCATGCAAATGACATGAAACTCTCCCATGAGGAAAGGTCACAACATTTGGGCTTTTTTAGTTTAGAGAAAAGGCAAGAGAAAGGAGACATGACAGAGGCGTACAAAATCACACACAGTGTGGAGAAAGTGAACAGGGAAAAGTTTTTCTCCCTGTCTCACAGCACTAGAGCTTGGGACATTCAATTAAGCTGAACGTTGGAAGGTTCAGGACAGACAAAATAAAGTACAATGCAGAGTTCAACTGTGACATTCACTCCAACAGGAAGCAGATATGGCTGCCAACCTGGATGGCTTTCAAAGAGGTTCAGAAAAATTCGTGGAGAATAAGGCTATCAGTGGCTACAAACTATGATGGTTATATGTTATACCTCCACTGTCAGAGGCAGTACGCTTTGGAATATCAGTTGCTGGGAATCACATCTGGGGAGAGTTGCTGTTGTGCTCAGGTCCTGCTTGCAGTCTTCCCACAGGCATCTGGTTGGCCACAACTAGATGGGCCATTGGCCTGATCCAGCAGGTTCTTATGTTCTTACTGCTACACTATAGTATCTACTCACATGTTCAAATCTTGATGTGACCTGGCATGCCGCAGAACAGTCTTTGTCCCAGAACTTGTTTTAGAGTACTATGCTCTAGCTAATATTCAGCAACCGATACCCATGGATACAGGAAAGATGGATGTCCCCTGTGCCCACTGCAATCTTCAAAGCAAGACTAAGTCTTTTCTAAATAAACTCTAACCATCTTCTAATAACTGTGCCAGCCTTCAGATGAAGGACTAGCGTTGGACAGGTATTAAAGCTAGGAAAAGGCTGCTGAAAGCTTGGAAGCTACTGCTAAATCAGAGTTGGCCATGCTGGGATAGATTGGCCAGTAGTATAAGACAGGTTTGTATGTTCATAACAGTTATGTCAGATTTGATGATCTCCGAGATTGGTTTCTATGGCTTCAATCTCCTTTCCTCACACCTGCCCTGTGGAATCCCAGCCATTTTGCATCACAGCCAGTCTTCTCCGCTACCTCCTTTTTGGACGGCTCTTGGCTTTGGAATTCCAGTTGTGGTGTCCTTACCAATGCAATTAATTATGAATAATGGAAACATATCTGTATGAAGTTTTTAATCCCCATTGCTGGAAGCACTTTAGAAAAGTAATCAGAGCTTCCAAAGGAGATAGTGCGGTTGGATTAGACCCATTTTACTCAAGAGTATCCATGACTCAGCCAGAAGGGAAGTGAGCATGTGACTCCAACAAGGTCAGTGGCAGGGCTGAGAAGAAGAAAGAATGGAATCTAGGAAATCTCCCAGGCCCTGAGGAGAATCATAGAAGTTGCTACTCACAGCATGTCATTTGCAGACCGCAGAAATGAAGAACCACAGCTGGTCTGCCTAGCACCCATCTTTGCAACTGGTGCAGCTGCAAAAGGGAGCATCCATGCCCTTGCATGATTATTCGAATTTCTGTAGCGATTACAGATCTATAAAGGTGACAGAAAAAAAGGAGAAAAGGCCAGTGGGTGCCATTTTTAAATCGTGAGGAGTTGAATGCTGGTGGCCAGATGGAAACAGTGATTGGCATCATGGAGCTTTCAGTGTCCATTTGGTCCAAAGCAGTTGCTTTCTTAGGCCACTTTCTGTCCAGCGTGGCAATGAATAAAGAGCTCTCTCTTGCCTAGATTTCCCTTGGCAACTTAGTTTGCTTAAAGGTACTCTTACATTTTTAAAAATAGGTTGTGTAACCCCCATAATCCTTACACTGAACCAAAACTAAGGCTGTAATTACTCCCTATTATTGGGGAGTAAATCCCATTGAATTAAATAGGATTTACTTCTGAGAAGACATGGTTAGGATTGCTAAATATATTATTTATTCTTTGTTTCTTTAAAACATTTTTATTCCATCCTTATGATTTATAAGCCTGTTTAAAAAACGATGCACAAGAACGAGAGTAACAATGTCTGGAAGGCAGCAATAAAAGAAAAGGGGGGGGGGAAGCAAGCCAGAGGGCAACTAATTTCCTGCAATCCCAAATGCTTTCCAAAACAACACTGCCTAAACCCTACTAAAGATGGAGCCAGGCAAATCTCTTTTGAGCAGGAGTTTCACTCTGCGAGGCCTGTGAATACCCTCCCCCCCCCGCCACTCACACTTTAGACAGCTGGGGTGATTCTGAACAGGGCTTTAAAAGATGATCTAAGGAGGTCCCATCTGGAAGCCATTCTTGATACACTATAATTAAGATATTTTGTGTGTAGATAGATAGATAGATAGATAGATAGATAGATAGATAGATAGATAGATAGATGATATAGTATATATTGCATTTACAGATATCCATCCTTTGTTATCTTTGTTTTCACTCTTCCCCCTCCCCTGGTCCCTCTTTCCCCCAGTTGTCAAAACTTGAATGCAAAGCACCTTGGGACAAGGTCCTTTTTTACATCTTCCCATCCAGACACTGACCATTCCCAGACATGCTGAGCTTTATGCAAAGGTGCCTGCATCTTGTGGCTTCAAAAATACCTTGAGACTCATTTGGCCATTCCAGATGTAAACTCATGGCACAATACTGTTTGCATTTATGGCCTGACTCACCTTAAAAATAATTATTATCCGTTCATTTGTACCTAGAGAAGAAGGTATAGAAAAGCGGCAGCTTAAAAGGAGATGGAGCTGCAAACCAGGGCAGGACATTTATTTAAAGATTTTTCTAGAAATTATTGTGTGCAGAATCATAGGGTGCAACTGGTACTTATTAATCTAGTTGGCTTTAGTGGAGCCATCTTTATTGCTTCAGGCCTGTCTGTATCATTTGCTAGTTTGCTGCTTGTTTGTTTTCCCATTCAGATTTGTAACCACACAGAGATTCTGTAACTGCTCGTTCCTGGATCAGATCATTCATTATTCCCACCCTAGACAAGGCCCTCTCACCAATCTCTGGCAGCTACAAGCACAGCAGCTGGGCACCCAGAGCCTGCTGTGCCACATGCAAAGGGAATGGGGAGGGGGTGTTTGGCCTCCTTTGCAGCTGAGCTGAAGTGTGCTCTCATGCTGACTCCTTTTTCTCAAGCTCCAGTTTGAAAGGGTCACTGCTCTTCCAAGCTGCTTTTTGTGCCAAGTGACCCATGTGGGTCATAGAGTCTCTTCCCTTTCCCTTTTGGAGAAGGTGGGAAGGGAAATGAAGCAAGTTCTGGAAATTTTGCAGTCTTCCAACTCGGTACATCAAAAATAACAACAATAATGAAGGAATTGACAAATTGTGACAGGCTAATTAAAAAGACAGAAACCAAAAGCTCTAGAAATGCCCAAAGTCATACACTGGATTCCAGAGCACTCTGTTTCTATGGCTGCGAAAAGACTGAAGACTCTTACCATGCCCCCTCTATAAGGTTTATATTGCAGAATAATTTCCATTTGTTTAAACTTTAACTGATACATTTCTTACCCATGTTACACCTTCTACATCAGTAGTCTACAACCTTTCCAGACCTGGGACCTACATTTAACCCCAACACTAATTTCTTGTTTTTTTATCATATGTGTGTGCGGTGGTGGTAGTGTTGCTGCTGTTGTGACCAACCTTTGATCAGGCTGTGGCCTGGTAACAGGTCCTGATCCACTAGTGTACTATCAAATGCCTTTTAATTTGCTGTTTGCATTTTGTACCATCTGGTACTCCAGAATAATGTATTATATTTCTCATTTTGCTTATAATTTTGTGTGTAAGTATGTATGTGTATATATTATGAATTGCATGGGGTTTTGTATGCATGTGTCAATATTATAATGCATTTATATTTTTAAGTAAGTTGTCAGTCAATCTGTAACAAACAAGACTATTATATTAATTATTAATAGTAATTCAGTGATCAGGCTGCAAGAGAGAGCACAGCAATTGTGGGTGGTGGTCTGGTCAAACAACTCACAGACCAGTCCTGTGTATGTCTTCTCAGAAGAATGGGATCATTCTGCTTCCCATTGAGCTGCCACTCCCAGGTCTAGTGTCTGATAACTCTGTTAAGCTGGGGTCTGCAGAGTGTTCCCCCTTGGACTGTAGGTCCAATGGTGTTCAGGGGCTGTGAGACTTCTTAGGAAGGTGATAAAGACTCGAGGGCATTATCGGAGATGTCAGGAGTCACACTTCATGGAGACAGAATGCTGTATTAGCTGGACCCATCTTGGACATACAAAAGGAATCTTTTTGCATTAGATAAATTCATTACAGATATATTAGCACCTATTAACCATTATAGCAGAGGCAGCATACATCTGAATAACAGTCACCGGTACAGGGCTTAGACACCACTGTCCCATAAACTTCTCAGCTGCCTCCACTTCTTTGTCCTACAAGCCAGTGGCAGAGCCGTTCTGTTTTAGTTAGCTCAACAGACTGGAGAGAAGGTTTACTCTGAGTCAGGACTAGGCAGCTTTTCCAAACTCACCAAGAAAATAATTGCTGTTGCCGCTTGGGGCTGGATGCTTCTCCCTGCCAAACCCACTGCTTATCCCAGTAGTGATCAACGAGAACAGACCTAGCAAAGCTCAGTTTGAGGTTATTATTTTTAGATAGGGTGCAAGCCCCAAGGGAGGCTTGCGGACCCTTGTACATTTCAACCCAAATATTTGTCTTGGCTCTGACACTGGATTCTGTTGAGCCACATCCTGACAACATCAATGTGGGAATATGTACAGACTTGGAAGAACTATGGGCAGCTTGTCAGCTTGAATGGAAAGTTTTTCTGACATTCAGATGCTCAGCACATACCTGACTGCCACCAATACTATTTGCTTAGTAGGTTTTGTAGAGGATCGATCAACGCTACTGCAGTTGGAGAAACAAGGCCAGCAGCAGGGTTGAGCACCTTCCCTCCCTGCAAGGAAGAACTGAAGGATTCGGGCCATTTTAGTTGAGAATAAATGCAGCAAATAGGAAAGGGATATGTTGGAGGTTTATAAAATTATGCCTTGCCTTCACGTGCTGTCTTGGACTTTCCCGAAGCACCTATTTGGCCACTGTGGGAAGCAGGATGCTGGACTAGATGGGCCTTTTGGTCTGATACAGCAGTCAGCCGTGTTTGTGAAGTGGGCAGAGGAGTCCTGGAAGCCAAGTCTGGCCTATGGATGATCAAAGAGAATGCTCACCTGGTAGCTAACCCACAAGGGCCATGCAGACTGCGTGGAAGACCCCCCACTGTTATTTATGGGAAATGGAGCAGCCTCTTTCCTGGCACCAATGCTGGCATTTCGGGTTGGGCCCACAGTGGTGCCAAAAGGCACTTGGAAGCATAGCCAAATGCAACACTGGATGTGTCCTAGAATTACTGTATCGTGCTACGTAACAAGAAAGCTGAACTCCGGTGATGAAAATAAATTGTTTACGTGGACACCCTTCTTGATCTTGTCGGGGGGGGGGGGCTCACCCAACCAGCAAGTAAAGTTGGCACAAATACCGTTGTGGCTACCCTAAAATTAGCATCCCTTCCTCCATAGCCGTTGTGGGGAGCACAAAAATAGAAACCAGTTTGTTGCTGGTATCCATGCTCTGGTCCTTGTTAGGCTCAGTATATGCTGAAACACCTTATGCATTTCCACAAATGGACTGGAAATGTTGAATTTGCATTGCCATTATGAAAGGTGACTGGATAAGCCCACCTTTATGGTGAGGTTACATCCAAGTCTACCTCAACTGCAAGAAGAAGAAACCCTGTCAGTGTGATGGTGGAAGGCAAGGGTTACCACTGAGGCATAGCAAAGAATTTGCCCCTTGAAATAGCACAGCTGCAGTGGGGCAGCTGCATGTTTAAATGTTAGGCATAATAAAACATTTTGCTCACCAGTACAAATTGATCCATGGCCTGTTTTCAGTGTGCCAGTAGATTCATTTTAATTGGGAGCCTTCCTTTGGTTCTCCCCCCCCCCACTGCCATAATAACCCCTCTCCCTGTGCCGCACCGTGTTGCTCTGTCTCTTCCATCTTTGTTACAGGATCTGTAATGGCTAATGGCACATGCTTCCTTGGAAGCAGGCATTAAAATGCAAAAGAGCTACTTGCCTATGGAAGAAGGACAAAGGAGGGTTTGGAGAAAAGGGGCTGCTTGATTTTAAGACAGAGAGCTAGCAACCTTCATGCTGGGATCACAGAGCAGTTTGGAGAACAAAGAAGAGGGGTCAGTATGTGGCAAGGGGCATTGGGCTGCCAAGGGTGGGGAGATGAAGGGGGCAGAGGACTTTCAATTAGGACAGTAACAGTGACCCCTATGGTCAGGGAAAGACCCATAAATCCATAAACGAAAAAGGTCATTGGGGGAGTTGCCAGTTGTGGTCCTGGGATGCTGACCCCTGGGAATTGTGGGTGGCTGTTTTAGGAGGCAATGCCCCACTAAGAGGCCTCAAAATAAAGGATGTATATATAACTCTACTCCTCTGTAGGCAATCTGTGAGCCTTTCTACCCCACCCCATAATGTTTTCCAGCTAGCCTGCCAAATCTGCCTCTGTTCTGTCCCCTTATTACCATTCTTATAACCCCTTTTTTTCAGTGCCTCCCTCAGCAGAGGGACCAAATCTCAATGATGGGAAACAAGTGGTTTTAGTGCAGAAGGGCTGGGCTTTAGCGGCATCTCGAGTTAAAAGGACCAGATGTCAAGTGATGACAAAGGCCCTTCCCTGCCTGAGACTCTAAAGAGCTGCTGCCAGTCAGAGTATAAGTAGACAATTTTAACCTAAAAGGACAAACAGTCTGACCTGCTCTTAAGGCAGCTGCCTGTGCTTATGACACCTCGGCCAGCCTTGGCCGCCTGCCATTTCCTTAGGACATCAGTCATGCCAAGTTGTCCTTCCTTGTCCTAGCCATGCCCAGAGACTTGAGCAAGTTGCAGAAGCAGCTTTCGTTTCCCAGTGTTTTGCAATCCCCAAAAATGTGATGTGCCACCATCTTAGATAAACTACCTCTTGAAAATCCCAACAAACAAGCTGAGAACCAGTTTGGCAGCCTTGGTTGAGCCAAATGGCTTGCATCTGGCAGCAGAGATGGGGGACGCTGCTTGACACAGTTGGCATTGCTGCCATGTACTGTACCTCAACAAGAGAGATTTGGAACTAATTTGCATCCACTGTCCCTCTTTTTATCATGGTTGCCATCTTTTCCCTTCTAGGGTTGGCATCCACCATAGAATTAAAACATTACAGTTGTTTTGCAACCCTTTGCAGGCAGGTATTGTCATGAAATGAAATGTTATTGTAGCATGACTAACAACTACGGTAAGGAGTGACACAAATTTAGCACGCAGGGCCTGTAGTCCACATTGTACATGTCCCAGGCTGTGGTCTGAAGGCACATGAGGCCAGCTCCCTGCTGAAGCTAAGCAGAGTCGGGTCTGGTCAGTGCCTGGATGGGAGACCGCCTGGGAACCATATGCAAGTCGCCTTGGGTTTCTATCATGGAAAGAAAGGCGGGGAATAAATGAATTAAAATGTACAAGACAGCAGAGGAATGGGGAAGGGAGAGAGACTGCAGTGGGAAATGGGAAGAAACCAAGCCAGGGGGAAGAACCAGCGCTGAAATATTCTAATGTCAAAAGCTAGTATGTAGAGTAGATTCTAACCATGGCAACTTCATCTTCCTGTGTGTAAAGCATTCAAAAATATTTGAATTTCTCACACCCAGCTGAATCCTAAATTGCTACAGCCACAGGCGGGGTGATACACTCTGAATATGGACTTTTGCCTCAGGGGGAGAGAGCTGTAGCACATTAGTAGAGCATCCACGTTGAATGCAGAAGGTCCCACGTACAATCCATGGCAGCATCCTCACGTGGGGCTTGAAGAAAAAATGGAAATGGCCTGCCTTCAAGTCGATCCCGACTGACAGCGGCCCTAGGCATAGGGTGCTCATGGTAAGCGGTATTCCGAGGGGGTTTCCCCTTGCCTCCCTCTGCGGCTAGTCCTCCCCAACCGGCTGGGCCTGCTCAGCTTGCCATAGCTGCACAAGCCAGCCCCTTCCTTGTCTGCAGCTGCCAACTGGGGGGCAACTGGGCTCCTTGGGACTCTGCAGCTTGCCCACAGCAGCACAGGTGGCAGGGCACGTCGTGCCTGAGATCCTGGAAAGCCCCTGCTAGTCAGTGTAGACAATACACAGCTAGGCGGACCAAATAATTTGTCAATAATTTGACAGCAATGGTGGGCTGTTTTGAAGCTTGGCAGATCAAAAAGTGAAGTGCGTATACAAGCACAAAGTGCAAAGGGGGTGGGGAAATGGGACTAGATGAGCTTGCCCAGAACTGAGGGAGGCATATTAGTACTACTGGAACTGATTTTTTGGGGGGGAACACTCTGGTGAACCAAATGGGCTGTGTAATGACACAAATGGTATTAAGGCAGCAGCCCTCACCCAATGCTTTGCCCCTGCCCCGAACTCTTACTCAGAGGTAGACTGTGAACATCAAGCTTTTGTTCATCATTGCTAACAGCCATCTACAGATACTCCTCTTCTTCCTCCTCTGGTTTTTCCTAAGGGAGTGTCCATAGCCACCTCTTGTGACAGCTATACAACTAATCTTAGTTTAGCCCTTTCTTTTGTGTTGCTTGAATCTCCTGCCACTCATGTTCACTGGATGATCACCATTCTAATATCATACGAGAGAGAGAGAAGCTTCTCATCATCCCACTTCCAGAGCAAGAGGGAGAATATTACCATGGCGAATCTACACACACACACACACACCCCAATTTTCCATCTTCTATAGCACGTGTAGAAAGACCAGCCAGGGGCTAGCCGTGTGTGACCATTTTCTTCTACAAAATGGTTTACCAAGTTTCCACTTATTGCCTGGAATGTACTAAAGGGTTCTCCCCAAGGCAAGACATGAACATAGAACATTCTAGAAGCTGACACGGAGTCTTAATAGTGACCACAAGAGCCTGCTGGATCAGGTCAAAGGCCCATCTCACCTAACACCCTCTTGTCACAGTGACCAACCAGATGTCTGTGGGAAACTCAAAAGCAGGACCTGCTTAGTAACAGTGGTAAACATCTGGCTCTTTAAAAGATAATTAGGTTCTTCTAATTTGTTTCCTACAATGCATAGTTTACACAGCAAAACAATAATAAAAAACATTTTATTAAACCTAGAAATATTCACGCACACAAAGTAAATTGTTTTGTTCAAGTTGTGCATGATTACCCTTAACAGCAATAAGTCTGCTTTTAAAAAACCTCAATAAATATAAAAAATAAATTAAAATTTAAAAAAGAAAGTAAGAAGAAGAAGGAAGAACAAGTATCAGTACGTAGAGAGTGCATTGCAGGAATATGGAGGAGAGGCAGCAGTTGGAAAAGATGAATAAATAGAGGGTTGGAAAGAAATAAAAATGACTCGGTGGAGAGTCGTTTTCAGTCATCCTTGGCATAAACACTTCTAGGCTGAAACTCACGAATGCCAGAAGGAAGTCTGTGTAAGGCCTCATTCTTGACACAACCAAGTTTGGTTTCTTAAAAAGTGGGAGGAGAAAGGAAAAGTCTGTTAGTTTCTGAACAGATACATGTTAACCAAGAGCAACTCTTGAGTGTCCAATCGTTCCAGCACGGTTGCTGTGTCGTGAGTGAGGAAGCTCTCCTGTCCCCACTCGAAAATCCCCACAATCTTAACCAGACTGAACTGTATTTCTGGAGTTCTCAATCTCCATTCTCTTTTAAAGACTGAAGGACAAAGACGTGTCTATAAGACTTTTTCTGGGCTTCCAAATATGGAAATAAATATGTCATTGGACCTGTAAGTTTCCAGGAGAGGGTCTGATGTAAGATAACAGTTGGGGGTGGAACATACAGCTCTATATTGCTTTGGTCAACTTTGTGCAGGCTGCAAACAGAGAAAGCAAGATGGCAGGAAGGGTGGCACTACGTATTCAGCAGTTCCAGGATCTATCCAAGCCAGGAGTGAGGAAGGAGGAATGAAATGTGGCTTTTGGCAGATTTGCTTGGTGGCACACAACCAGAGCACATGGCAGAGTCCAATCTTTCATCCTGAAGATTTCCAACACCACAGAATAGTGGTTGCAGTTTCCAGAAGACAAGAGAGGTTGGAGGCCAAGCAATAAAATGTGGAGCTATGCTGAGGAAGCACAAGGGAAGGCAGGCATCCAACTCCTCTTTGGCAGTCGGCAATCCTTGCTGAGTGAGAGGTCACTTGGATTCTCCACTTCAAGTATGACTCAGGAAGTACAATCGCCAAATGTTTTTTTGGCTCGGCCACTGAGTAGCTGAACTGGGCAACAAGGCTACCAATACAGGGCAAGACTTGTCCACCTCAGATTGGAATGCCAATGGTGCTGACCTGTTCCTTCAATCCCAGGAGGCTGTAGGCAATGCGCTTCTGGTGTCCTGGTAGACGCACCCCAATTCTCTTGATATCACTGGAAATGGGAAGAAGACAGAGACAGCAAGATTAGCGATTCGGATTAGGGAAATATTGTGATTGTATGAGCATAAAATGAGACTTCTTACAGTGAGAGAAATCTCTCCACAGATGGAATAAACCTCTGTTCATTTAACAGATCTGTCATATCCACTGCCCCCTCCATAACTTGATATTCACTGTATCTTTATTGTAGAGGTATCATTACAAAGAAAAAAAAAAAGTAGGCTGCTTGGAAGCCACACTAGGATTCCCAGGAATCCCTGTGTGGAGAAGGTGTGGACTCCCTTACAGTGATCCAAGGAGGCTGGGCACCCTTCTGCTTTTAATGAGCCATTCCTGATTTTCCTGGTCCCATAAAGTGGCTTAATTATAGGGTGCATGCTTGAATCAGCCTCTCGCAAGAGGAGAGAACAAGAGGGAGCAGATGAACTTGTCTACTGCCACATGTTTCTGGAGGGCCCCCCATACACCCTCAGCAATGGAAAGACGACACCTCCACTCGTAGCCATGTTTGAGTTGAAAGAAAAGCAGAGTATAAAATTATGAATAAAATACAGAAGAGAAAAGAGAGGCATGTAAGAGCATAAAGTAGCCTTCTAGCATAAAGTCTCCTTAATTGCATTAATATGAACGAAAGACAGAGTTAGGTACTCCTGGAGGAGTTCCTGAGAAAGGTGTGCTTTACTCCATTCACACATGCTCTTTCTACTACAGAAGTATATTTTGTACATCTCACTATGGATCATTTGTAGTGAACTCATGTGATAATCATGTGGCTCTTTCTGGGAGGAAAGGTGGGATATAAATTAAATAGATGTATAGATAGAAGACAGTTCTCTTACTGGAAAATCAAAGCAGAAAAGAGCCTCAACTCTCCACTGCAAACTGGGATGGGGTCAAGTGGACTGTGATGTTCACAGCCAATGAAGTCAGGAGTCCTTTTCACAGAGAAACGTGAAATCTAGATACCTCCTCTCTCAGGAGGAAGAGCAGAGACTTCAAGAAAAACAGAAGGAAAATTCGCAGCTGGCATGTGGGTCAAAATGGGAAGAAGAGAGTGAAAGTTGCCTAGGGCATATATCTGTTAAGCCACACTCACTCATTGGTCATCTGGACCACCTTCTCAATGACATTATACCCAGCGGCTATGAAGTGCTCTGTATACTGGTGCATTTTGATGGATTCCAGCCACTCGGCCACAGTTCGGAAAGGGATCCCCTCTGAGCCACTGGTGCTGGGTAGGCGAATAGAGATCCTTCAAAGACAAAAAGGGACCCCATCTCTTTAGAGTTAGGCCTTTTCTAAAGGGAGGGGAAGGCAAGTTGTTAGAGAGAACTCTGGAACACTAATTCAGTTGGAAGCTTATTCCTGGGCCTGTTCTCATGTGTTTCTGACTCAAAAGACTGGCGAGAGGGAGATTACGGACAGCTGTTCCCAAAGAGTATCTAGGGCTTCTGAGGACATGGGCTCTGCCCAGAGAACAGACAGGGATACCTACCTGGGATCAAACTCAGCCAAAGTCTTCAGCGACTCAGGAGCACGGATAAGCTTGTCCAAGATGCTAACAACATCACTGAATTTGGGCCTGTGACTCCTCTCCTGTTGCCAGCATCGCATCATCAGCTGATAGATTGCAGAAGGACAGTCCATGGGTGCAGGAAGCCTAAAGCCTTCGTTAATTGCTTTCATCACCTGTTTGGGAAGGAAAGAATTAGAAAAGTGAACAACAGTGAGGGAATTCAGCTGGTTTGGAAACAGCCCCCATCTGCCTTATCACGCTAGCACAAAAGGCAGGCAATATCGCAAGCCCACCCACAATCTCATCTGAGGGACCCCAGCAATAAGCGCATCTTTTTATCTGAGCTTCGGTCAGAATGACTGGAGGATGGATGCACAGAGGACTGTCTAGTAAGACTGATGGATGGACACACAGATAGGACAGATTGACAAAACCCGTGACCCAAGCCATATCACAAGATTGATCACCACACTGGGGGCAAGGACGTTTCCATATACAGCCAGAGTAATATTGGTGGGGGGCTTCATAACATGGCTTCAGTGACATTTGGACCTCAGAATGGAACTCTATTTGTGTTCTAAAACTGCTTTCTGGACTGGGACTGTATCCCCTAGAATCAGCTTCCTTCTCCATTGGCCAGAAGACTCTCACACAAGGAGATGGAGCAGCAACTTAGTCATCAATAGGGGCATCATCTGCCCCTTAGACAGCACCTGCCCAAGGGCACCCAGAGCTTACCTCATGGTTGGAGAGCTCCCAATAAGGCCGTTCACCATAAGACATCACCTCCCACATAACTATTCCATAGCTCCAGACATCACTGGCCGAGGTGAACTTTCGATGAGAGATAGCCTCAGGTGCTGTCCACCGGATTGGGATTTTCCCACCCTGCAGGGGACAAACACACCCAAACCATCAGGACCTCTGTCTTCCAAGGCACTTTCTGACTTGGGGAAGAAAACACCTCCAAATTCCAAGGTTCTCTAAATATGCCTTTTCCCTTTTAGGCAAGACTGAAGTGTTCAACAGAAAAGCAGAGTCTCAAGTTTTAGCCAAATGGCAGATGCTGATGTCTAGAAGTCAGATCCTTCCGGACCCAGGGCAAAGACCTCAGCCAGCCAGCCTGCTATCAGCCATCTTAGGAGGTGTGGGAAATGTTTTTTCCTTCCTCTTCTTTCTTCAGGTGTTCCACATGCTTAGGTCCATTCCCATCAGCTTCCTATCATACTGGACTCTAAATAGACTTCCTCTCACTAGAGGATGTGCAATCACGTGCATTTAATTGATCATCTGTTGGCAGGATCAGGAGTTCCTTCCTCCCTTTTGGACCACTATAGCCCCCATTTCCCTCTTTTCTGGCTTCCCTGTTTCTTACACCTATATTATGGACAGCTTCTCCAGATGCCAGCTCTGGTTCTAACCTTTATTCAGCCATGATTACTATCCCATCCTTGAAAAATTGGTGAAGATGGATCCCCATTCCCATCCTTTGCAGCTATCTTGGCAATGCTGGGACACGATCATAAATTAATGAGACGGGACAGCAGCTTGGTATCACTCACACTTGTAGTGTAGGTGGCATCAGGATCATCCTCCAAAACACGGGAGAGACCAAAGTCAGAGACTTTGCAGACTAGCTGGCTGTCGATAAGGATGTTGCGGGCGGCCAAATCCCGATGGACATAGTTCATGCTGGCCAAGTACTTCATACCAGAGGCAATACCCCTCAACATGCCCACCAGCTGAATAACACAGAACTCCCCATCTTTTTCCTGTTGAGGCAAAGGGAGGATTTAGGACCAACCATGAAAGTAAAATGTTAGAAGGAGCTTCTCAAGCAGAATATTTATTTTTATTTATTTGAAATATGTATATGCTACCGTTTAGAATCGTCTCAGGCCAGCTTCCATAAAAACAGGTAATATATAATACCATCACAAGTATACCATTACAAATCACAGTAAATTAAACCAAGCAATAACAAAACAAACAAGCCTCAAGCCCAGAACTAATATACAAGTAGAGCCAAAACTAACAAAAATACCATTCACCACGGAGGCTTTTAGATCCTCTACCCTTCTCCAGGGAATTTCAGGGTAGATGGTGGGCAGGCAGGTAGGCAGGCATGCTTTGGGAGTCTGAAGCAGTTAATCCATTGAGAGACAGATTCTCTTTCTGCACTCTCATAGTCTACATGAGAAGGTGGCCAGCAATGAAGAGGCTCATACCTACCCGCAGGAATTTATCAAGGGCACCGTTCTCCATGTACTCCGTGATGATCATGAAAGGCTTATCTAGAAAGAGAAAAAGAGAGAACTGACCTATGCAATCTAGCCAGATCCCAACCTCTGCTGTAGTTCCACAGGAGTTGATATCTTGGAACTTGTACAGTCCCAGCAGGAAGAGATGGGTTGGAACTGGAACCCAGTAACAGCTGTCAAGGTCCCTTCCATCCTCTCCAAAGGTTCTTACATTTGGAGACGACTCCTTCTAAGTGGATGATGTTGTGGTGGTAAAACTGGCCCATGATGCTTGCCTCACTCAGGAAGTCAATGCGTTGCTTCTCTGTGTAGCCAGATTTCAGTGTCTTGATGGCCACTGGGATCTCCTTCTTGCCATTTTTCAGGGTTCCCTTGTAGACTTCCCCAAATTCACCTGGAAGGAGAAAAATGCAAGAGTTGAAAATGCTTTTAAGAGAACTATGCGGGGAATGAGCCGGAGTAGCTTCAACATGAGGCTCAAACTGGCATTCCCCTTTCACTTTCAGAAGGCTCTTTACTGAACCACACTTGACTTCAAAGCAGTAAAGACATGATGCTCTCCATTAGCCAACGGCAACATGCAGGATGGTTGGCATGCATCCTACCTGCCCCTATGACTTTCTGCCGGGAGACGCATGAAGGATGAATCTCAGTTGTGAACTTCAATACTGCCTGATTGGGGTCTTCATAAGTGTGGGGATCCACATAAGTCTTCAGGGGCTTCAGCTGGTCTGTGGGGTCAAGAGGGGATAAAGAGGAACACAGTAAGGGACGCTCTTGGCTTTGAAGACTGAGGCTATTGGAAAGCAGGGACATCCCCAGACTCTCTGCCTTTTAAGCCTCACCCACTGCCAGTTTAGTCTATCTCCCAGGAATGGGGGAGATGATGATGATGATGATAATGATGATGATGATGATTTTCTAGAATGCCAGTCTCAGCAACATTGGGATACTTTCTGTTCAGTTTCCCTTTAATTAACAGTAATTGTTCACCCTCCTGGTCTAAAGGGACTGTATTTTAGCTGTTGGGCCTTTTCTGTTCTGTGTAATGTCACAGATTTGGCAAATTCCACCTACTGCCCAGGATGCATTGATGTGGCCAGTGACCATTACTCACCAGACTTGGAGAAATAAACATCCTCAGACGTCTGCCGGGCTCTCGAGTTATTTCTCCTAAATGACAACCACAAATGATTGCTTGAGAAATCATGTAAGGCAGTACAGTGCACACCTTCTCCCACAGAATACCTCATCCAAGAGACACAAATTTCCCTACATTTCACTTGAAGAAGCATCTTTTGTAACCTGTTCCTCCTCAAAAGTCTTTAAACTTCTTAACAGTGAGTTTGTGTCAAGACGCCAGTGTACAATAAGCACCTTGCCAGTTTCTCCCACTGACTTCTGGGGTATGTGCTTATCAACCCAAGTGCTGCACAATTTCACCTTAAAGTACTGCCTTCACAATTGTGGCATGTTACATCAATGTTATAGATATGTGAGGAGACCGACGAATAAAAAGGTGCAAAGCCATGGCTTAAAAATAAAACACCAGAGGAGGACGCATGTGCAACTTGTCTACGGACACCTTGGCTCAGCATGTTTCCTTCTTTAACTTTTGATGACAATCTTTAAAAACACAAAAAGGAATAAACCAGTAGAAGAGTCTCCAAAGCCGAAGATGTTGGGTCCAGTTTGACTGTGACATCAAGATAGCAGCTACTGTTGCTAGAGATGGAATGCTGCACTTGCATTTGCTAAAGGAAGAGACATTGGACACCCCCCCCCCGCCAATCTTCTAGCTGCCTCTTAACAGAGGAAACTCAAAGACGAAAGAGATCAGATTGTATTTGCCATCACTGGAAACAGACCACTTCTCTGAGCACTGAAGGTACTTGGAAAGAGTGTACACTCGCCCCACTTTTGCCTCTGGAAAACAGTTTTTGGTATCATTTCAAAACCTGCAAAGCCTGTTAGACTGGAGGCAACAGGTAGACATAAGCTTTCTGTGTGCACACCATGGGAAGCAAATAATCACTCAACATTCAGCTCTCTTAAAAGCTATTGTTGATCTCCAGCTTTAAACAAACAGAATTAAAAATAAAATACATGCCTCCGGCGAATCAACAGGACAATCATCAGCACCACGAAAACCATTACGATTAAGCCAGCAATAGTACCGCCAAGGACTGCTGCGGTGTTTGTGCCATCAGAGCCTGCAAGGAAAAATGGGACAGGGGGAGAGGAAGGTGGCGTTTAGAAAAATGTTGCTCTCTAGTACACGCGCGTTCTCTTCTAGTGTCTTTGCCCCAATCCTCCCCGACACCCACATTTACTTTCCCTGCTTCTGTGTTGACTTCAGGAGCTCCCCCTTCCCAGGACTCACGTTCAGCAAGCGTCTCAAACTCGTGTTCCACACTGTTGGCTCCCTGACCTTCCTGGGTCAGTGCCTGGACGCTCACCAAGTACTTGGTCCCAGGGGTGAGCTTTGGCAGGGTCACAGAGTTCCCTTCGCAGCGCAACACCGAGTAGCTGTTTTCATCCTTCTGCAAAAAAAACCACACACCATACAAACCCCCATGGCTCAGTTTCCCCCAGTGAAATGTTGTTATTGCTGTTGGGAGTGGGGCAAGAGCACCTCCTGTTTGGGTTCTTTTGTGTGTATTCCAGAAGGAAGATGGACTTAGGGTCCTCCGGCTGGCTAGGCTGGCCTACCTTCACCTGTGCTCTTCTCTACCTAACTTCCCCCCGTTGTAAACTGAGATGCTCAGGGAAGCTGACCTGCCCCTCCCTCCTTCGTCTTCTTCTTCGACATCTCTGTCTTTGCTCTCTCTCCTGAGCCATGAGGGCAAGACCCACGTCTGGGCATGGCACCTCCAACTTAGTTAGTTAGTTAAACTAGGTATGCCCTTCCTATCTACTATGTATTTCTATAAACAAAGTAGCTTTTTCTTATTTTACTAAGTCTTAACTCTCAGTGATGTAAATGCAGGGTAAAAGCCTGCTTCTAAGGTAAATGCACACACTGGCACACACAGCTCTGATCGCTGTGTATCTCTGCATATTTCCATAACAATTCTCAGGAGAATAGGAAAAGCCCCTTATTCAGTGCAAGAGAGAGGGGCTCACAGGTGGCTGGGAACAGCAAAATGCAATTAAAAGCAGAGAAGTACCAAGAAGAGACAGATACCTTCTTCTTATAAGTGACCTGGTATTTCCAGACATGGCTCTCCTGCCGTGCTGGGACAGTCCAGGATAGAGTCAGGCTGGTTGCAGTGCGGCTGTCCATGGTCACTGATGTCACGCGGGGAGGTTCTGAGCATGAGAACAGAGAAGGAAGAAAGACGTTGGCATGCAATGGATTACGCCCTCTCTAGAAACACCATTGCGTATGCCCCAGTCACCAGCCAGTCAATAACTGAAGATCCATACAGAATCTGCACACTCTTAACACCTCACCCTATCTGTAAGGGGGCACCTTCAAGAATGACACCTGTTGTAAACTCTCGGGTCCTGAGTAGCGCCTCCAAGAGAAGCCACGAGATCCCCTTCACCCAGCTGCCTCTACACAGGAAGCGTGTCTTTTAACGAGTGAGAGCACTGATCCATTTAGGTCAGAATTGCCTACACTGACTGGCAGCATCTCTCCAGGGTCTCAGGCAGGATTCTCTCCCAGCTGTACTAGGAGATGCTGCTGGGGATTGAATCTGGGACCTGCTGCATGTAAAGCAGATGCTCTACCATTGAGCTGCGGCCCTTCCCCTTCATAGCAGGGGTGCTGGTATGGAACTTAAGATTTGCATACACTTAGCATATGCTAATCTATATATCTAGAGTCAAATTTAGACCACCTTTTTTGCCAGGGGGTACTTGGCTTAGGCTGTGTGAGCTAGGGCACAACAATGACACTATACGGACCAGGCCCTCTGTCCCACTTGCATTCCCTTGGCAAGAACTACTGCTTATGTATGTATTAAAACTAAAACAAGTCTTGTCCAATATTTAACACTACTACTCTTTCTCTAAAAACATACACATATGTGCCCTTCACTACCCCATCCAGCTATTGAACGAGCCTCTGGGCAAATTCATATGGTGAAGGCTATGTCTGATTTTTGCAGCATCCTGTAAAAATATTTTTAAAACATACATTTAAAAATAAAGGTGTGGGGGGCGGGGGAGCCTGGCACAAAATGCCCATGGCTCAGCTCTCCTTTGCCACCCCCTAACAACATCCCTGGCTCCCAACAGGTTTCTTTTGTTGTTGTTTTAAAAAAGACCAACATGTTCAAGAATTAAGGGATGCCATTTCCACAGCCATGTTGTACATAAGAGCAGTCATGTTGGATCAGACAAAAGTGTTAATAGCACTTTTAGTCACTTAGTTTTAATAGCAGTCCTCCAAATGCCTCCAGAGAGCCCACTGTCAGGGCATGAAGGCATCAGCTCTGAAGGCGGTATTTTGTGCTGTATATCTCATACCAAACAGTGGACACTTGAATCACTTTCACCTGTCCATGATGGTGGATGCCCTTACCCGTCTGGTTGACACTGATGCTGGTGACGCCATAGCTACGCCGTGTGCCAAAGGAGGACACTCCATTCCGGGCTTCTACTGTGAAGGTGTAGTTCACATGTGGCTCCAAGTCACTGATGGTCAGGGAAGTGCCGACTATGTTGTGAGGGTTTTCTGAATAACGAAGAGTGGCATCACAGGGATGGCACTCCCCTGATTCTGGCCAGCACTGTTCACACGACACACTGTATGTTATGTCCTCGCGGCCACCTGGGTTCTGAGGTAGGGACCAGCGTAGTTGCACCTTAGCACCCAACCCTATGGCTGTGACACCATGGGGAGCTGAAGGGGGTCCTGCAGAGCAGAAATGAATAACAAATAAGCTTGATTTTTAAAATGCATGGGTCTCTGATGCAGGGCAGAAGACCACACCCCAATTCGGTGAGCAACTCATCTGAACATCTGGGTCTTCATTTCCATTCTTTGGATCTTTCTTCCTTCCTTCCTCCTCGTGCCAGTTTTCCTGGTCCTTTCTCTCCATCTTAGGTAGCTCCCATTGCTCCCAGGAATTCTCACCTTGCCTGCTGCTCCTGTCACTTCCTGCTTTCCCTCCTAAGCCTAACACAAACTGAACAAGATGGCAGAAGCTATCCCCAGTTGCTTGTTCCTAGGATGTTTTTTATTAAATATTGGCAAACTGCGCTTGGACTTGGAGGTTCAGGCCCATACTCTCAGGCGGAATAGGCAAAACACCATTCATCTGTCAATACCCCTTTTCCCAGCTGTGAAACAGACATGCACTTGGTTTCCACAAACACAGAGAGACTCAAAACTGGCAAAGTTGTTTACACAGAATTTATTGTTATTTATCATTTATGAAATTTCTATCCTGCCCTTCCTTCCAGAAGGAGCCCAGGGCGACAAACAAGGAACCAATCACTAAAAACATCTTAAAAAAACATCTTTTAAAAAGTCTTTAAACATCTAGTTCAGTTCATTTAGTTAAAAATCTGCAACTCAGCAGAATGTAATATTGAGGGACAGGGATTAAAACCAAATCTTTATCCTTCCCCAGGACACAGGCAACAATACCACTTAGATCTCCAACTTACGAGTACACGGCATGGAGACAGGATCACTCAAGGCCCGAAAATAGCCGTCCTCACAAGGACATGAGGTAGAACCTTCAGCAGATGGCTGCGTGTGCAAAGGACATTTTGAGCAGGCGCTGTTGGAGATATCCTGTTTAAAGGACCCAGGTGAGCAAGCTGCAAAGAAGAAGGGATGGATTAGTATAGAGAGATGTAGCTGATCAGAAAGACCTGGATTCAAATCGAACCACAAACTACAGTCTAATTGTTTCATCAGGAAAAGCTACTCTCTTTTAGCCTCAGGTCTCCATCTGTAAAATGGCAATGACTATTTCACAAGAACCTTTTTAAAAAAGGTGAATCCAAAGATCATTAAGCACTTTAATTTTCAAAGATCAGTTCAGTAGAAAAATAAGGGATGGCACATGCTCAGAGACACTTGGATTCTTTTCGTCTGCTCAGGGAAAATGAAAACGCTCCAGGCCGAAGGAGGTGCTGCCTGCTATGGCGCTGCTTCAGTTTTACGACATACCTTGTGGGTGTGCATGTATCAGGGGGAATGTACGTTACGGGGAGGGGGAAACACCACCCTGCCTATGCCCATGCCAGAGTCAAGTCAACTCATACTTATTTCCTGGATGAGTAAATTCTTCCATAGGAACTTAATTTGCTCCTCAAAATCCCTCTGGAATCACGTCACTTCCTGGAGAGATCCCCAAAGGAAGCGTTGTTGGAAGCCTCTGGTTCCGGGTCGGATGCCACATGCCGTAGCCTGACTTTACAGTTCTGCTTTAAACCAGCAGCCTTTCCTAGAGATGCTAAGTGGTGAATCTGGGGCCTTCTGCATGCAAAGCAGGTGCTCTGCCACTGAGTTACAGCCCCTCACAATTTGGATTGAGGACAGGGAGTGGCATCCTGGCATACCTGGCCCCAGGACCTCCCTTTATACAAGTGAAGCGACTGGGAAGGCAACTGGGGTACAGCCTGAAGCATGCAGCATGCCACACAGGGAAATGTAGCCTCCAGGGATGATCCGCCAGGGTCCAACATGCCCTGACACAGCCTCCTGGGCTCCTGCTTGCCACAGTAGTCTGCAGCTGGGAGTGCAGAGGGGCAGATGCGCAGCTCCCCTCCTTCCATGATGAATATGGCAACTGGCATCATTTTTAATCTGCATGTTATTGCTCTGGGCCTCCAGGAGAGGCAGGTTGAGGCTCTCCCTGGGGGCTTCGCTGGCTCCTCCTTCCCTAGTATGAATGGAGTGGTGGCAATGATGGGGGGGACCTAGGATGCTGCCCACCAGGTGTGTGCTACCATCCACCTAGTTGGTAGATTCTGCATAGCAGTTCAGAATCCACAGACATCTAAGACACGCCCCCCAAAGACTGCCTATTCTAGAAGCTTGGATTCGATGGCTCCACCTCCTTCCTCACTTTGGAGTCCTATAAATTGTGTCCCAGCCTCAAAGGGGAAATTCCATGGGACGGCGGCCACAGGGCAAATGCCTCTCTCTTCTTTATTACTCTTTGTCATTTCCACAGTGTTTTTCCATTACAATCTTAAAACCTTAGCTAGATGAAAACTAGGCTGCCATCCAGTTAAAAAGAAAATATTAATAAAGGATATGAATTTGCCAGTAAAGCTTGCATGTGGGTAAACACAATTATTCTGAAGCAAGAAGCATGATTTGTTTTTAAAGATGTCCAGATGCATCACAGCAGGCATAGTCTTAAAAGCAATGCTCATTTCTTTTTATTTAACAAAATGTATACTCCGCTTGATTGTAGAAAACCTCTGAGCAGTTTACACAAAAATAGGAGGTATTCCCTCCTGTGAGAGAGAGAAGGGATTGTGTCCAATATTAATCCTACTCAGAGTAGACCCACTGAAATCAATAGACATGATTAACATTAGCCCATTCATTTCAATGGGTCTACTCAAGTAAAGCTTTGTTGGAAACAACCCAAGGACTCTGAATACGGTTCTTACCATTGCACCTCTAAATAAACACTTGTATTAAGATATACATTAAAAACGCACTACTACTTGTTCAGTTGGGGGCCCCTTTTTAATCAATCAAACACTGCAGCCCAACCAAAACGATATATGCAAAATGCACATCCTGACAGCTGGATCGTTACATACAAACATAATCAGCAGAATCTTTGCTGGCATGTGCACTGGTTCTTTTTCAAAAATTCACCTTCTGAATATTATGCCACTTGGCTACCGATCAATGCCTAACTTTTTGCTGGCCTCAGGCAGGAGGCATGTGCACAGCAGAGCAGCGTATGTGCCAAGAAGCTGGAGGGCAGTGGCAAGGAAGTGGGCCTTCTGAGAGACTGCCAGCCTCTGCGTTGCTCTGGGAAGAGAATCCTCCTGGCATCTCTCTTGTTGAAGGCCAGACCAGAGACAGGCCAAACACACAGGGAGAGAGAGGGCTGGTGGCAGGGGAGAACTTGCCAGCAGGAGGTCAAGCGGATGGGGAGGAGGGACTGTGCACAGGAAGCCAAGAATATCTGTGTTTATTCCTGAAGATAAACTGCCTTTGTTTCCTGCCTGTGGGCCTCCCTTTCCACAGAGGCCAGAGGGATGGGAGGTCAGAGTATCTTTACACAAAAGGGCAAATTCCTTTTTCCAGCCCCCCCCTTCCGCTGGAGGAAGCTGCTGTAGCAGAATGTAACTGGCCTGGGAGGGAGACAATTACAGCTGAACTGCACGCAGTAGGGTGCTGGTGGGATGGCCAGGCCCACAGAAGCCTAGCCCCTTCTCCCCACACTCTCTCTCTCAGCCCCCCCTACTCCAGCCACCAGGAAATACTCAGCAAGCACAGATTCTGATGTCTTCCCCTTGCTCCTTTTGGCTGCAGTAAACTGAAATGCTATGAGGTGTTTTACTCTGTGCTCTGTTCAGCACCGGGCATGGTGGAAGCTCCTGTTGTGGCAGCCCTCCTTCCCAGGGATTTAAAACTAAACATTTAGAAGAAAGGAGAGAAGTGACCTTGCCATCCAACCTCAATTCATTTGGGTGACTTGACCCAAAAAGATGGATGTTGGCCACAAATGTAGGGATCCCAAGGCCTTCCTATGGCGCAAAGGACAGACTCTCCATGAGTTAGCCATTGGTCAGTGGGAGTCGTATAACATGACCCTGGAAGACACTGAGAGACTGGGAACATTTTTAAGGCCAACATGCTTTGGACAGACCTGCATGTTCAGCAGACTAGAGAAAACAGTTTTCAAACACCACATGAGCTTGTGCTGAAAATCACAACAGCCTGCAAGCTTTTGGGTTAGGTGGGATTCCTTACCAGGTGTTTGAGAGTCGTGTGTGTAACATGACATTGTACCGACTTTGAAGCCAACAGATGTTGGTCGGATAAATAGGCCTGTCCTCATCCTGTATTGCATCCCCAAGAACTTGATCTTCGGAATGGCTCAGTCAGTCATGGCCAATGAATGAGAAACCAGAGGGTAGAAAAGGATGCTTCTGGAGAGCAAAACAAGCCACTTAAGTAGCCACAAATCAAGGTTGGAGGAACAGGGAGACAGCCAGGAGAGCGAGGCTGAATGGACAAAGGGACATGTCAGCCCTCACCATTCACAGCACCAACAGCCTGTCTGGTTTAATGAGGGTGATTACAAGCTGGTGGGGTCCCTGCCCAAGCCTCATATACAGATGCACGCACACACACACAATTGCTCACTCTTGTGGACACAATGGCTCCATTCAGACAGGACAGAGAACCAGTGTCTGTGGAGACAGCCCTGCTAAGGGTCCTGGCTTGGGGTGCGTGTATGGAGATGTCTGGGTGCGTGGTCTGTCTGAATTCCACATTTTCCAGAATGATCACAGGAAAAATGGAAAAACTTTAGATGTTGTTATGGCCTGTTTTAAGCCAAGCTAGAGGCTTACTGGGGATGGATGCCACTGGGGGAGGAAATCATGGGGGGTGGGAAGGCACTCTCTGTGAGAAGGGAGGCCAGGTTAGGAGCTCTGAAGTGGGGGGCTCTGTCAGGGTTGGGGTAGCTAACAAGGGGGGCAGTCTGGAAGAAGGGGAGAGGGGCCCATGGACGTGCCACCAAGAGAGAGGTAGTCTTGTGTGAAATGCTCAAAGAATGAATGGTACCTAGAAGTCTTACGGAATACATTGCTCTCCATTCCTCTCCACTGTCACCACCAAAAGAAAATTGGAGAGAACTTCTCTTCCCAGGTATGCCATTGACCCCAGTGGAGGTAGAGACATATGAATGAAGTAAGTAAGATAAAAACAGAGAAGAATTTGGGGACGATGACAATTCTCTCTCTCCCCCACATACCGGTCCCCATGCCCCCAGGACAGGCCACCAAAAGCCATCCTCTGGAAGTGAAGACCACCCCTTCGCCTTTTTGATTCTCAGAAACAGCTCCCCCCACATCTTCCTAGCACCAGACAGATGCCAAAGGTGGGATCACAACGGCTGTCACCTTAGCAACCAGGCTGGGCCTACAAACCAGCGCTAGGGGGCCACTGGATGCCATTGTAGAGTGGCAGGAGGAGGGGAAATAGAACAGAGAAATCCTCTATCCTACTTCAAGTCCAACTCAACCCATCCAGCCCAGACTAGATGGGAAATCAAACAGTATTTCCAGGCAATGTTCTTCTCCTCATCACAAAAGAATCCACTTTGCTTTTAATGAAGTCCCTCCCATGTGGTGAGGAGCAGGAAAACTGTGAGGAAAATGCACCCTGCATATGCTCAGAGGCACTGAGGCTCAAAATGAACTCTTATGAGGTGGCACCAACCCACAGTTTTGTGAGGCTTGTTGAACATGCCTGTATTATCACTCTCGATGTAGATTACTCTTTAGCACCTCTTTGGGTGGCTAAAAGTTGATAAGAGAGTGATATTGCCTCACCCTTTAAATGCAGATTTATTGGGATGCATTTAGACATGCATTGTCCCAAGTGTTACATTCTCTTCCCAGTGCAAGAGTGGCGGTGGGTCTGCCCACTATATCCAAAATTGGAATTCATTTTCATTGACACAAAGGCACTGGAGACGGACCATCTAAAGAAACTGGCCACCAGCAACCCCCTTCTATATATTCTGGCTCCCCATTTAGCGGCAGGAGGGAGGGAGGCAATAACAGCCTCTAAGTCTGATAGTGGAGGGGGGGGGGGAAGAGAATGCTTGCTCAAAAGGCCTGTATTACTCCATAACCTTGAAGGGTTCTTATCTCTCTCTGCAAAATCCAGGCGCATTCCTGAAGCAAAGCCTCTTTGCCCCTGTCTCTCCTGCCCCCTCTAGCTCCCCACTTTCCAAGGAGGAGGGTCAGTGGATGAGAGTCGAACGAAGGAGCTAGGAAAGGTGCCAAGGTGTGGGTGGAAAGACCTTGGCTGCTCTCTCCCTTCATCTGTCTGGCAACAAGTTTCACCTTACATAAAATTTCTTACAAATGGAATTGACCCTTGAGCCTTCTGTATACAGAATATGTGCTCAACATCTGAGCTATGACAATAATGACGAGAAGAAAAACAAGCTGTCTTACAAGACCACTTGATTCCCTCCTGACCCCACTATTCACTGTTCCCTGGCCCCTCCTCCTAGGGGGGGGGCTCTCAGACGTACCTCTGTACCCTGGCGTTTTGGCACTTGAGAGAAATATTTTTAGGATCAACTCTAGTTGTGATTATAATTTGTTTTAAACTGTTTTTACATTGTTGCGTCCCACCTTGAGACTTCTGGTGAATAGCGTGAAATAAATCCAGCAAGAACAACGCTTCTGTACAGCACCTAGCATGCAATAGCAACGGCAGATAAGAATCAGTTCTTCCAAGGATACCTCGCTGGGTTCTGCCAGGAACCTGCAGCACTGAAGGCTTCCCTGCCCTCCCGTTCCTGACAGATAGGAACTGAGCCAAGAGACAGACGGTGCCTCCCTCCTACTGTGCCACAGCCGGGAGCTCCATGGTTTTATGCAGCCTCCTACAGGGGCCTGTGCAAAGGGAAGCCACAGCACACCTGCTGAACATCCTAACACCAAAAGTGGCTGTAAGGAGGTGTTGGTTCTGCCAAGGGATCCGGCTGCCGAGTTGGAAGGGGCCACAACCTTGATATCCAGTGCCAAGACCTACAGTCCTTCCATGTCCATGAATTGCCAAGCAGTGGAGGTAGGGTGAGAAAGAGGGTGGCTTAGGTGCTTTCATGCTATTCACGGACAGCAGCTCCCTACCTTCTTTGTATAGCAGAGGAAATCCTGATCCACAAAGGCAAAGACAAGGGCCCCCGATCCAGAATTTGGAACTGAGGGCTTTTCTTAGGGTCAGGGGCCGAGGGTCAGTCTTTTTTTAGTGCAAGAGTATCAAGATGTGCAACTGTTCAGGATGGCTCTGAATGACTAGGATGAAGCAGGTGCGGAGCAACATTATTTCCACATTTAATTTCATTTACTGGGCTCTGGCAGTGTTATTTTGTACTGAGCATTGGGGTTAATACTGGCTGGAAATTCAGCAACACAAAAGTAAGATAAAAATCAAAGCATAGTTACCTCTGCAACTGTCCCCGTCCTTCTCATACCCCTCACGGCACAGGCACTCGCCAATGGGCACCAGCCACTCCCCATCCGAATTGCAGTGCATGAACGGCTCCTCGTTGGACACGGCATCTTTCACGCAAGTCCCAGGAACCTTGGCCAAGGGCTGTGAATCAGCGCCAGCAATAGTCTCAGGGAAACTCGCCATGTTTTGGAAGACTCCGGGGCACTTCTTGTAATAGATCCGGACAGACAAGAGGGCCACGCAAGCCCCGATGTCCTGAAAAGCCAGGTAGAAGCCCTTGTGGGTGAGGGGTCCCACTGAGCGCACCTCCACATTGATCTTGACGTTGCGGGTCTCAAAGTCCTCACGCACAGTGATCTCGTCTGGGGCGATGGTGTCAATCTTGCGGAACTGGCGCTTCTGAAAATTGATGCCATAATCCACATCTGACTCTGCGTAGAAGAGATTGAAGGTCTCCTTGCATGTGCCTGTCCCACCGGGGAAGCTGTTGCAGTCTCGGACAGTGAATTTGAGTTCAATGAAGATGCGCTGGGCTTCACTGCGGTAGATCCAGTTGGTCCGCAGCCAATTGTCCTGATCACCGTCCATCACATTGCAGACTGAATAGATGTAGATGAGAGACTCGTTCATTACATTCTGGAGAAGATCCCACTGGTGGAGGGAGCAGAGAATCATTGTCATTAAAGGAAATGTTTCTTCCTGCTCGAGAAATCTGTGGAACCACCTGCCACTGGAAACAGTGGTGGACACTAGCAAAAATGGCTTTAAAATAATAGCTCTAATAGTGGCTATTTGTGGTTCAAGTGCCATGCAAGCCCAGCACCATATTTTCAATTACAGCTAGCCAGATGTCCAGGGAAGCTGACAAGCAGAACATGAAGGCAACAAAGTTCCCTGCTAGCTATCCAAGTACGGGGCATTAGAGATTTAGTGTCTTTGCATGTGGAGGTTTTATTTGGTCATCAAATCTACTTTACAGTGATTGGCCTGTGGGTGTTGCCTGGTTGGTGCTGACCCAAAAAAGACCCTTCTTGGCGCAGTTCCCCATTTATGGAATGCCCTCCCTAGTGGGGTGCACCTGTCTCCCTCATTACTAACATTCAGGCAGAATATTAAACATTCTGGTCAAGCCAGGCACTTGATGGCTCAAGTATATACTGTTCCCGGCAACCTTGACATTATTTCCTTGTGAGGATATGTGATTGCTTTTTAACGTTTAAGTTTATTGAATTGTGCTGGCATTTTATTGTTTGCCACCCCAGGCTACTTTGGGAGGGAGGGCAGGATATAAAAATTTGATAAATAAATTGCAATAAATGTTAGAGCCCCCATGCCAATACTACTCTCCACAGCTATTAATCCCACACATATTTTGTTTTTAATGCAACGGTTGCTTAAGAATTTCTCTTCTCTCCTTCCATGCTCATTTTACCTCTGATCTGAATAGAGCATCTGAAGTGGATGCAAAAATTGAAGCTACATCCTCAAGTTCCAGGGAAGTCATTATACCTGCCTTTTAATTCTCCCAAGATGTTTGGGAGCTTGTTGCTTCCCCTTCTTTTTACAAGATGAAATAAGCACCACCCAAGCGAGTCCCCAGTGAGCAAGTCAGCCTGACTCAGGGCTGGTCTCACCATCAGGCAGGGTTAAGGATGGGGGGAACACAAAATAGTTTTGGGACTTTACTGTCTGGACTTCCCCTTTTCCCAAAGCAGGAGCAACTTGACGACGAGACTGACTTACCCCTTTGCCGTAGGGGTGATTGAGCCAGCCCAGATCCCCTTGTGCCTTGGCAAAGTCCAGCAGGACAACTGGTGGGAAAGAGACACAAAGGAGAAGAGGATTTGTTACACATCAATCTCAAACCCACTTCGGAAAGGAGACAGGACCAAAAACAAACAAGAACAACTTTCTTTGATTTTTGGATCCTATAATATTAGAGCTTGGGAGGGTAATAAACATCCCTGGCTCTGGCATCCCAGAATACTCAAGAAACAGCTGGAGCTTTCCAATGCCAGACTTGGCGACTTGAAAACACTTCATTACCGCACAGCTAATTTGGACATATAAAGGAGGCTGCTTGTGAGATTTTGAACTACCGACACATCCCAGAGCACATTCTGCCACCTTAAGCTATTATGAAGACTTTCTTGCACCGAGTAATTATTGGGGAGAGAGATGGAAAGAGAGTGGCATGGAACAACTTGGGGGAGAGGAGCAAGTACCATTTGCCCCTCCAAGTGGCTCAAAGAAGTAAGCTGCTCCCAACTTGTATTGGTGAAACACTTTTGGACCAGAAAACCCTCCCTTTAGATCCTAGCTATGGCCGCTCAATGATAATGGGCAACTCTGCACATGCTCAGAGGCATTGTTCTTTAATGTTGCTCTTTTTAAAGCAGTTGTGGGCTAGGGATGATGGGAGTTGTAGTTCAACAACATCTGGAGGATCACAGGCTCTCCTCACTTGTACTCCAATCCCCCCCTTGATTAATATCAGATCTCCAGTGGTTGCTTGCGTGGGGCCTGTGGGTTGAGACCACATGCATGTGGTTAATCTGGAAGGACAAAGATATCCGTCCTGATAGCTAGCCCCCTGGGCTTGGAGCCCTGCCTTTCCTTGGGTGTGGGCAGGCATTCAGACCCGCACAAAGTGGGTGTCGGGCCATGGCATTACCCGGATCAGACTCAGGTGCACATAACTCTCTGCTGTGTCAGCCGAGGCCAACATTGCCCCGGAGTGCTTAAAGTCAAGTTGAACACCACAAAGGGGTTTTTTCACTCTCCTGGCAGCTGCTGTGGTGTTCCAACCTGGACAGCTAAGCGAGTCACCCAACAGGGTTCCTAGCCTGAATTTAAGTAGGCTGTGAGGGCAATGGATAGAGCAGCAAGATTCAGTAGGGCTGGATGCAGCAAGAGGGGCTAAAGAGTGCCTTTTTTACAAATTAAGCTGTCCCATTGGATGCACCCACTGCTTTTGGAATGGGGAGGCCCCAAAATAAGATCAGAGACCCAGTTCCCAGGGAGGGCAGCTGGAAAAATGCCGTTCCACAGCTAGTGCTACATCAGAGGTGCGCAAGGAATCCCAGAAACAGCATCACTGGCCAGACTAAGTGGAGGGCGGAGGCACGCTTAACTGAGCTACCCTGTGGTGGCAAGCGGGGGCTCAGCCGCTTTCCTTGGAGCGGATTGAGATATATCATGTATCTATTTTGTTCCAAGGGGAAAGTGTCCCTCCAGTTTTAGTTCAGAAAACCACATACACACAGAGCAACAGGAGGTACGTTCCTCTGGTCGGTCTCTGCGCTATGCTCACGCTTTGCCAGATGGCCTCACATGTTTTAATTACATCCATGCTTGTTACACAGATCAAATTATTCTGCATGTGAAAAAACAGACCACAAACACCGCTTAAGTCATCCCCACCTGTAAACACACAATATATTTAGTATTTCTCTTTCCTTTGGTTTTGGGTTGCAAAACAGCTGTTTGTCTCCAATACAGATTTAATACTAGCTGAGCTGTGCAAGTTTTTCATGCAGTCAGCTGAACATTTAGATAAATGCTTTTGAGCCCAGCTTAACTCCACCATTCTGCAATACTTAAAAAAATATATCCTTCAGTTTCTTAGAATAACAGAAACTGGCCCTCCTAAGCAGTATTACCTTAACTCTTTGATCAAAGATAAGTGTGTCCTTCATAGATTTGCAATTCCCAAACTGAGTGCTTTTGAGAGGGTTGTAGGGAAAGAAATTAGCTCAAAGTGTCCTATAATCCAAAAATACCTACTCAGAGGAGGGTGCCTGCCATCTCTCTGCATGACCCACTGCTCTGCCCCCTTAAAATCTTGTACCTTCTCTGATTTAGCAGAGGCACAACAGAATCACCCACCCGCAGAGCAGCTGCCTGCCTGTGCCCCTCCTTTAAGGCACTTGCTGTGACCATACCTCGTCGGGGCAACGACTGGTGCAGAAAGATGGATCTGTCCAAACCCATCCGTCCTGTGCTCTTTTAAGACTTGGTGGCCACCTGCAATGCCTTTCTGGGCAAGAGTTTCGTGAGCCAAGTGTCGTGGCAGGAAGCTGCCACACAGAACATTGGACGCTCCGTTATCTCACTCATCTCCTAGCCAGGCTCCTTTGGTTTACCTGTTTATTTTCCCTGTCAGTGGGGAGTAACCTGCTGAAGCTGTAAAGCAGAGGCCGGTTGTTTGGGAACAGGATGGAAGCCTATGGCAGGAGGGCAAAGGGCACTTAAGAGGAGGAGGCGGCAGCGGCAGGTGGCCATCAGGGATTGGAGGCCACTCAGCCAAGGCCAGGCAGCAAGGCGGCATCTCCTTGACAGGGCAATCTCTGTGCATAGTCCAGGGGCTGCATTTTACTGGGCTCCTTCTAGGAGGAAGGGTGGGATATAAATGAAATAAATAAATAAATTCAAAAAAAGTCACAATTCTTCACCAACATGCTCGATTGAAGGAAGAAGTACCTAGGGCCAAAAGGGGGCCAGAGGGTTTTTTTTTGGGGGGGGGCTGTAGAAGGAACAAACCATGAACTGAGGAGGCTTTTTCAGTCATAAGAAGCTGACTTATGTCAAGTCAGGTCATTGGTGCACCTAGCTCAGATCTACTCTGACTGGCAGCAGCGTTCTAGGCTCCTGCAACCCAGAACCCTTTAACTAGAAATCCCACCAGGGACTAAACGAGGGAACCTTCTGCAACAAAGCAGGTGCCCTCCTTTCCTTAAGTAGTTCCTTTTAAACTGACTCCAGTAGTCTAGCCCAGTAGTCTCTACTCTGACTGGCAGCAGCTCCGTGGTGACTTTACCGGCCTGCTGTCCCAGATCCTTCCAACTGGAGATTCCAAGGGCTGATCCCAGTTCTGCATGCAAAGCAGGAGCCTCTCCCTACTGATCCGTGCCCCTTCCACTCCACCTGGCTCTGAACATGGGGTGCTCCTCACGGCGTGGGCCCCTTCCCTGCAGAGAGACACTCTGCCCACTTCGGGAATTTATCGCGCCTGCTGCTCTTCAGAAATTCTTTCCCCCCACAAATCTCTTCCAGACGCAGTCTTTGGATGGAGTGCCTGTGTTTGGTTGCCAGCACTCTAAACCTCTCATTAAAGTCACATCCCAGGATGGAAAACAAGCTCGCTGCATCACAGGGAGGGAGATGGATGGTGGTGGAGGTGGTGCCTGCCTCTTGCCCTTTCGGGAAGGAGCCCTCCTGCTCTCAGTCTCACCAAGTTTGATTCTTGCATGCTGGACCAGCAGAAAGGCGAAGAGCAATCAGTCCAAGCATCTTTTCCCAGGCAGGATCCCCCCCCCCACTGCTTCCTTCCATTGCAATCTCAGATTAGTTGGTTAATTTCTAGAACAGGAGTAGATACTTATATCTCCAGCCTCTGAAGGAAAACCCACCAACCTGTCCCCTTCAGAGTGTGGGCTGCCCAGGATTAGTGTGTGCCAAGTGGATTCTCCCCATGTTTTAGAAAAAGCATGTATGTTTTTACATATTCCAGGGCACAGCAAGGGGAATTAGTATAACCTCGGGGGCTCAAATTAAGTCCCAAGATTATATGAGGATGCCCTCTTGTCCAAACAGGGAAATGACCCAGAAGGGCATTTGTGCCCTAAATCCTCAGTAAAGCCCAAGGCAGAATATTTTTGGATGTGCCATAAACCCCTTTTTATTTTGGCTCAGGTGGCCGGCGGCTGTGGTCTTTTAGAGCCAGACTGCTGGGATTCTGGCTTGCCTCTGTCTTATCTGGATGTGTGTCACTTTAGAAATTCTTGCATCCTGCCCCAAGGAATGGGAGAGGCTTGGGGAAAGAGGTGAAAAAATGATATAACAGCAGATACTGGAAAAATCTGAAGGAGGCACGTTCAGGCTACCTCAGATCACGCCAAACCTGTACATGATAAGAGGAGGTTTGGCTCAGCCGTTATCACACCCCATCGGGATTCTTAGAACTCTTCTACTTTAAAAGGCTGCAGTGCTATAATACAGGAAACAAGTCAACATGGCAGAGTGGGGTGGGTGGGTGCCTTTTGTCAACGTCCTGACAGGAGTCTTATATGGTGCCCCTGCAATTCCTTCCTAAGGGCTTAAACCGTGTCAGATCCAGATTCCCCCCAGCCCCGCCATTGCCACCGCAGAAGACAGGCGATGCAGCATGCTGGAACTTGTAGCTGTACCTCCTTCAAGAGGCGCTGCTGGCTCCGTCCTGCATAGGGATTTTTGCTGGGCGTGGTGCAGTGGCTCCATGCACCTATCTGCACCTCGGGGTCGCTGAGCTCTTGGCTCAAAAGGCAGCTACCTATGGCTCCAGGACTCGTGCCAAATGGAGCCCACAAACCAGGATCTTGGGGGCACTGGAGTCGCACAGAACAACTACGTAAACTGGGAGAGGATACCTATAGGGTTGTGTATGAACCCTAAACAGGATAGCTACTTTCTACACCCAAAATATACCAATGCAGGTTTTATATTTGCATACATTTCCTGGTTTGAGTAGGCACACTTGTGTATACACACATGCGTTCCTATGTACATATCTCAAACACGACAGGCATTGTGGAAGCTTTACACCTTCAGGCATGAGGTCTAGAAACTTGCTTTTTAAAAGGGGGGGGGAAAGATAGCCACAGTTCAGAAGTAGAATTCAGTCCTGCACAGCAAGCACCTTTCCTTCTTGGGAATATGCACAATGTGCAGAAAAGGCACAGGATGGGACTCCATGGAAGCCTGGCTGGGGGAGTAGGTGGCTTTAAGGCAGGCATAAGCCCCGGCACCTCTTGCTTAAGCATTGCAGGCTCTCCATCTGCCACAGGAACAGCCCCTCCCAGTGGCATTACTCCATGCAGACGGGATCAGGCCGTGGGTTCCCTCTGGCTTGCTTCCATCCTCGGCATCCCTTAGGTTTTAGTTCACTACTGATATTTCATCCCCCTCAGCACTTGGCAAGCCCCAGCAGAGCAGGCACAGCCTTTCCCACCTCCTGCTCCATCTCAGAGCATCTCTGGGACATGGAAGAAGGAGCTGACATACACTGGTATCATCAGTGCTTCCAGTTTCTCTGCAAGGGCCTGTCTGCATGACACACAGAGGAATTTGAAACCTCTCTCACTGTCCTAGCTCTTGCCTCCGCCTCCTCCACCCCCCCAAGAACCCTGGGAGCAGGAATTTAGCAAAGGTAGCGCCTGAACGGCTTGCTGGCATTTCCCAGGAAGCTACCCAAACTGCCCTCCTCAGGCGTCCTTGGCCTGGGAAGCCACAGCAGTGAAGCACATTTTAAAAAAAGCCTTCTGTGTTGCCGTTCAGTGCTGCACTAGCAGGGCTGATGCAGTGGCAATTTGACTCTTTGCTCTGCCTCAGGCCAAGAAGCCAGGCTGTGGGCCGCAGCATGTTCACTCGCATTGCATGGAAGGCCAAAGGGTCTTCCCAAGGCCTTCTGCTGCTTGCTCAAAATGCAAGCCTGTGGGGTCAAAAGATCTATCCAGCTCAGCATCCCATTTCCTGCAGAGGCCAGCCAGAGGCTTCCAGAAGTGAGCATAAAAGACCAACAAGAACTGGGTATTCAGAAGTGAACCCTCCATGTTCAAAGGCAATCTATCTGCCTCTCATGACAGACATCAAAACTGGTCTACCAGAGCCAGTGTTAAGAATTGTTTTGCTGGGTCAGAGCCAAGGGTTTATCTAGTCAAGCATCCTACAGCTAAACAGATGGCTCTTTGAAGCTCACAAGGAAACTGCCCTCTCCTCCTTGTCCCCCAGCAACTGACAGGCAGTGTACACTGTCTCTGAACAGGCAGGGTCATTGATATACCAACTCTGGTATGTTTTAAGAACTCTCCAGTGACCTATAGGCACGCAAAGAGGAACATGAAGATTTCACATGGGACCCCACCACTTAAACCCCATTTATTTGTGTAGGACATTTACAACTTAGGGGCTCAGTGACAGAGCACCTGTTTAGCATACAGACTGTTCTAGGTTCAAGCCACAGCAGCATCTCCAGGCAGGCTGGGAGACCCCCTGCCTGAAATCCTGGAGAGCTGCTGCCAGTCAGTGTAGACTCTACTGAGCTGGATGGGCCGATGGCCTGACTCAATATAAGGCACTTTCCTATGTCCCCCAACTAGCTGACTCTTATGTGTATGGCTCCCCTTCCCCCTTGGACCTCAGAGGCGCAAGATCACACAGCGAGCTCCATGGCCGAGCAGGGAATGAACCAGGCTCCCACTCCGACCACTACACCACACTGCACTGACCCTCCTTTCCCAGCCACCTTGATGCTTCTCCCTCCCCTAAATGAGAGCCGCTTCAGCTATTTTTATTTATTGTGAAAGAAAGGAAGGGACAAGTAATGCCCCACCCCAAAACATTAAAAATAAAAATAAATAAATTGCAAGTAGCATCTGGAAGAGTTTTTCTTTCCCACCAACTTCCAGAATTAATTTTAAACTTTCCCTCCTCCATTCACAGTACGCAGATTTTTTTTGTCTGCCTGTGTTTCAGCCACATGGAAAGTGCGTGTGTAAGATAAAACCACTCCACTATTCTATGCATGAGTGAGTATCCATGACAAGATGGTACACAGGATCCCCCCATCAGTCGCGCTGCACGCAGCCCAGTCCAGCGACAATGAAGTCCCCCCCACACACTCGAAATACAGCCTTCCCCGAGCTGGTTGCCTTCCAGCTGATTTGGACTACATCTCCCATCAGCGGCAGCCAACAGGGCCTTATGGTGCCTGGCCCTGATGGGAGCACAAATATGCGGACTGGAGCAGACTGGAGCCGACGGGACCTGTAGCCCCGCACAGCGGGAGGGAGCCAGTTTGGCCAAGGCTGATAATCATAATACAGGGTTTCAACATCCAGGCAGACTCTCATCTTCACAAGTTGAGCACAGGCAGCATTTCAACCCCTGCCCGCAATTGCCTTATTTATCCCAACCATAAGTACCCAACACAAACCACAGTGGAACACAAAGACTAAAGGGAAAAAAAATTGGGGGGTGCCAAGATTCAAACCTAGAAGATGCCAACGTTTCTCTGTGCATGTACAAAGCACAGTTGCCTGACCACCCATAGCCACAACCAGCACCTGCAGCAGGCCTGGGGTTAGCCAGTAAGGTCTAAGGGCAGAAGGCACCCAGGTGGGCATCAGCTCCTCTTGCTGTTGAAAAAGTGCCAACTGGACAGCAGAGTGGAAGCACTGGATTTCCTGCAGCTGCAATAAGTCAGGGGTTTGTTCCAGGTCCTGAACCAGATGTTTGGGGAAGGGCCTTAGCTAACTGACAGAGGCACAGAAGGCTGCCCTAGAGACTCCCCAGGAGCCCAGAGAGGGACTGGAACCTCAGACAGCCTCTGCCAGTCACTGTGGACAATACCGAGGGTCTGACGTGGCACAGCTTCCTAAGTTCCACGTTCAATCCCGGGCTGGGAACATCCCCTGCCTGAAAACCTACACAGCCACTGCCAGCCAGTGTAGACAGTACTGAGCTAGATGGGCCATGTTCTGACTCTGCATAAGGCAGTCTCCTGTGTTCCCAGGGTCTCAATGCGGTTAGGAAGGGAGAGGAGCCCAGCGACTTTGAGGAAAATGTTCTGGTTGGGGGTGCAAAGCTCTCAAGAATCAGCTGCTTCACTTTAGCAGCACCAAAAGCATGGAAATTCGTGCAACAGATGTTCACTCTCCATGCTGGAAAAAAGGGTCCTCTGTCAATTCCAAGCTGTGAGCTGCCACAAGATTTAATTAATCCTCTGTGTTCAAGGCCAACTACTTTTAGGCATCTTGGGGGAAAGAGAGCACACCACATAATGCGCCTCGACTGCCAGAACTGCCACGATCTTAATCTCACAGTAGCATCTCCATCTCTGGTCATCTCAATGGAGAAAGAAGTGGCCTTTAGGACAAGGGGAGGCGAGAGGAGTGGGTTGCACACATCAGCCCAGCTAGCCAGTGTTTGAGGGTGCCGCTTTGAAACCTCAGACCCAGGAGGGCTCAGCATCAGAGGTCCAACAGAGCCTGCAACTGGCAACACAGGATTGGAGAGGAACTGCTGGCTGGCTGGACCCCTCCCGGTCCCTTTCCCTGGCGTAATTAGAGCCCAGGCAGCCATCCGTGCCTCTTCATTAACATTCCTGTCTTCTCCTGTGAGCCAACAGGGCCCTTCAGGTTTGAGGTTTGGAAGAGGCAGTCACCCCCCACCTCCCAATGGGGTTGCAGGCTAAGCCTGACTCATTCCAGCAGCACCACCACCACCGCCCCTCCCATACGCCAGACTGCCCCACAGGCTCCCATTCCAGTTGCTTTTTCAAAAAAGATGATGAATGTGCAAAGAAAAAAAGCGGGTGGTGGAGGAAAGAGTCTGAAGCCTTTGAGGCTAGAAGTGGCTCTGCAGCAAAACCCATAATTTCTCTGGTCAGCAAAGCTTCCGTCTCAAAGCCAAATTCGGGCCTCTCTTTTTCTCCCTGTCAGCATCTGAAAGCGTTGAGGGGGTGTTGCTTTTTTGGTGGGGAGACACGGGGGCCACTTTTCTGGCCCCTGGTGACCCTCCAAGTGTGCCTGTCAAGTTGCTTCACAGGCATCTACTGGCAGGACCCAAATGGGCAAAATTTGGCTCAAAACTTCAACACTACCAGTAGCTGAAGAAATTGACATTCTCTTCGGTTTTAAAGACAAATGCCATTCAAACGTTGTCCTCATGCGCACAACATACATCTCCCCACTGCATGCCAAATCAACTTCCTTTTCAGAGGAGGCAAGCACAGAGTGTAGGGCATGAACGATTTGGGAAGTTGAGCAGAACTTGTGTGGCTTTTGATGAGGTGGGCCTGAGAAGGTGTTCTGTTACCCAGTTTATATCTCCAGATTAGGGCTGGGATAAGCCAGGGTTGTGGAACATCTGTGCCTCCCCAGATCTTCTTGTACTGAGACTGCCAGCTTTGACCATTGGACGTGCTGGCTGGGGCTGATAGGAGTTTGAGTCCAACAATACCTGGACAGGCACAGGTTCACCAGCCCTGCTTACTTCCCGGAGAAGCCTTCCACAATTTCTACAATTGTTTTGAGCCACAACTTCTATCAGACTTGTTGGCTGGCGCACATGGGAGCTGTAGGGTAGACTGTCTGGGGGGCACCAGACCATCCGAGAGATTCCCCAGGCACGCAGCCCCTTAAATCCCAGTTCTCTGAGAGCACGTTGTGGCGATTTAGAGGATTAGGGAAAGCCTCCTGGTCCATGCTCCAAGGACTACTATCATGGCTTCACACATTCTGGAGAGAAGACCTACCGCTGAAAACAGGCTCCGAGGGAAGCCCCCAGGCCCAAATATTTAAATCCTGGCTTTCAGGCAGAAAAAGTACACAAGAACGGACAAGTCTGGGCTTGCTTAATGGAAGGGCTTCACCTGGGAGGCTTTTTGCTGCCGCCTCCCCCCCCCCCAACCACAGCCGCACTGCTGGGCAGGAGGAATTGGCCATGGCTTGGTCAAGGGTGGGAGGCTCAGTTCAGCACGCGTCTGCATCACACCAACTTGACCGGGGTGTGGTGTGCGGGAGTAGCCCCTTGAAATGTGCAGTTGTAAAACAGGGCTGGGATTTCAAAGGTCTGTTCCCAGGTCCACCTATTCCTGAGAATGCAGATTCAGAGTTAGAGAGTGCACGGAGTGGGAGTGAGGCCCCCACATCTCCACTCCAGGTTGCGGTGGAGAAAGAGAGACCCATGAGTGGAGGCCTCTCATGAGAAAAGGGACACAGGGCTCCATTTGGGGAGTGGGGAGAAGGCGGCACCCAACATTCCTATAATCTTCAGTGTACCGTAAAAATCAAAGGGGAGGACAACTAATGACCTCCCAAACAAGTAAATCCAAATCTCTCTCTCTCATTAAAGAGGAACTTCCCATGAAAAAATGGAGATTGAATTGATCACCCTCAACCTTCCGGTGCTGATTCAGTGCCCCACCCTGACCCACCCTTCTTTTGCGGCAACGGGATTATTTGCCTCCCTTGCCCAACCTGGCAGGAACTATCACCACCACCACAGCAGAGGTTCAGTTGTGTAAGCGAGGTGTGTGAATCACGGCAGTTCCCCAAATGCAACAAATAGGGCCCTGAATCAAAACCTCTCTTCCCGCCTTCCAGTCTGGGCAGGAGGAGTTCCTATTTGGGAATCAAGTGGGCAGCCACAAAGGACAGGAGATACAAAAGCAGCACATGGATCTCTTTCATAGGGCAGAGGTACATGCAGACTTCAAAGTTCCACAGAGCTCTTCTTCACTGTCAGTGTCACCTCTCCTGATCACCCCAGAGGAAGAAATGAACACCTGTCTATAGCCACTCTCCCACTCTCCCCCACATATCATAACCATGGAATAAGCCACACACTGTTTTAAAAAATAGAAGTATCTTTTGATCCAACTCTGGAATTCTAAAAATGCCCTGCAACAATTTGAGCCCTCAGCTTGTTCAAAGAGCTATTCAGGACTCAAAAGGCTGCTGAGCTGAGCTGAGCTGACCATCCTCCCTCAAGAGCTCAACTGATGGCTTGCCAAAGCCCCAAAGCCGCTATGCAGGGAGGGCATCTGGATGATCCCTGACTGCAGCTCAGCCGCCCCTTCTCACACGCCAGGACAAGGGGAGGGGCAGATTAAAGGCCCACCTAATCCAGCATCCCGTTCCCCAAACAGCCCACAAGCGGGGCGCGAAGCCAGCAACGAGTCTTGTCAGCTGTTAGTTCTCTAGCGCGGAGAATTACCAGGCAGAGTGCCTCCGAACCTGGAGGCTCCACTGAGCTATCTCTAGACCTGCCTTCCTCCTCCATTACCACAGGATGCCGATTTGCACACCCCTGTCGTAAGGAAGGCCATAGATTAATTCCGTGTTGTGCGAAATTTGACTTTTCCCCTCTGCTCCGAAACTCCTGCCGACGAATCCCCCCGGGTGGGCAACGATGGCAGGCTCCGTTTCTACCCCACCGAACACCCCCTTTTCTCGCCGGTCCTTTTTACTTAAATGAAAGTCCAACAGGACCCCGCAACTGTCCACGCATTAACTGTGGGAAGCGCAGGAGGCAGAACTCAGAAGTTCGCCAAATCTGCATCCGAGACGAGCCCCCTGCCCCCGACGCAGGTGGGAAGAACCGAGGCTGGAACTCCGGGCTCTCTTCCCGTCCCCCGGAGGAGCAGGCCACGGGGGACTCCCGAAGCTGGCCCCGTCCAGAGGGCGAGGGCAGCCGAAGGGAGCCCCCCGGCCAGCCGCCGCGCCGTCTGGCCAGCCAGGGAGAAAGGCGGTGCGTGCGCCTCCCTCTTCACATGGCAGGGGCTCGTCCGAAGGCGGCACGGGGCGCCGAAGGCAGGCGGTGGCGGCCGGGGGAGGGGTGGCCGGGGGGCGACCCGTCGGGAGGGGGCATCGCGCGCGGCGCTGCTCACCTTCGCGGGTCTGGGCGCCTCCGAGCGCCGCCTGGAGCAGGGCCAGGAGAGGGAGGAGGCGGAGGACGAGGGGAGTGCGGGCCCCGCGGAGGCTGTCCATGCTGTGCCTTGAGTGCGCGCTCGCCTGGCAGCCTTCGGGGATCGCCTTGCGCAGAGCCGCGTCGCCTCCGCTGTCCGAAAAGCTCAATGGGAGCCTGTGGGAAAGTTCTCGCCGTGTTCATTCATGCCTCCCGCTGACGTCACCCGGGCCACGCCCCCCTGCGAGGCCGCGCGGCTGTCGCCTTTCCCACCTGCCCCGCCCCGCTCGCCCGCTCCGGGTAAAGCAGCGGCGAGGCCGCGCGCAAAGAAGCCCGGGGCGAAGGTCCAGGCGCAGGGGCAGGTTACCTGTGGGGTAAGCTTCCTGGCGAGCTTCCTGGTGGGCACCTGGCAGTCCGAGCCATCTACAGCCGTTTGCAGCTATAAAAATCTTCTGGCCAAGAAGTCGATCCCTGTGAGATTATTCTACCTAGTCTAGAGGGAGAGCTTGTGCGTTGCAGCTTCTCGTTGTGAGTCAGAAAAACTGGTCCTGGTGGATCCTGCCCCAAAATCAGCTCAGATCAAACGCAGTTGTATTACCGGACAGTCAGACCAACACACACACACACACCCGCCCGTCTCCAGGGAGGAAGAGGGCAAGGCAGATTCCCGACTGGCCCCCGAACTGACACCCCGAATTTGTGTGCTCAGGAATGGGTCCCCCGCCTTGCAGATGCAATCCTTATCCTTCCTCTCATCTCCACGCCATGCTGTCTGCTCCCGGCGGGCGGCGGGCAACTGACCCCCCTCCCCAGCACGGCTGTGGCGACTTCGGGCGCAGGATTGCAAGGAGGCCGGTGAGCCGCTGACGTTTTGCAGGGAAGATCCTCCGCTGCGCTGTGCTAAGCAAGGGGAGTCATTTAAGCAATGTCCTTATTTATTTATGGGGATGCTCAGGCACTCCCTGGGCCTTAGAGTAGCTGCATAAGTAAATCATACTGAATATTCAAATCAAAATCAATGTAAATTAAACATATTCTGTATTATGAAGGATAACACTGACTTGCTTTACAAGGTGTCACCAAAATAATGTGGCAAATCCCTTTGAACATTAGCGAAACACTGCATTACTAATGTGGTAAAGATCAGCAGCCAAACATCTGGCTGGTTAGTGATATCCAAAATTCAGGGGAGAGCCAGTGTGGCCTAGTAGGTAAGGTGCTGGACTACAACCTGGGAGATCAGGGTTCAAATCCCTACACAGTCATGAAGCTCACCGGGTGACCTTGGGCCAGTCCCCGCCTCTCAGCCTCAGACGAAGGTGATGGTAAACTCTCTCTGAATACCCCTTACTATTAAAATCCTATTCATAGGGTCGCCATAAGTCGGAATCAGCTTGAACGCAGTCGATTTCCATTTTCCTTCCCTCTGGTCCAGAATCCAAAGTTCCCTGGCCGTTCCAGGCCCGTTCTGGTAACGACACACACCCCTTTCTGTCCCTCAGCCCTGTGAGTTTTTTTCCAGCCATATTGATAATTCAACTCCCCAAGGGCAAACAGGGAGCTTCCAGCACTCTATTGATAACATCTGAGTGGTGGGAATAATTGTGGGTTTTCCATGACATCACAGCACCTCAGCCTATGGTTTGGGGGATCAGCATTCAGTCTGAGCATTAAAATGCTACATCCTGATACAATGAATATATTTATTTGTATTCCAAAGTATGATGAGCAAGATTATCACTTGCAATTTAACCTAGAGAATGTATATGATAATTAGGGTGAACCTCAGAAATTAGGTTCATCTTGCTTGTATCATATGATTTTGTTCTCCTTGCAAAACATTAAGGGGGTTCATTCAAATGGCTCCACTACAAACCAGTTGTATTCCACTATCCTTCAAGTGCCATTTCTTGTAGGGCTTTCTACGCTTGTACTAACATCTTGAATTGGGCCTGGACTACAGTCCACTCCAAATTATTTTATTTTTTAACCAGTCTTTCAGTTTTCTTGCTGTCAGGGTTGGGGAACTTCAGGGCTGGGGTCCAAATGTGGCCCTCCAAGCAAAATCTCTCTCTGGCCTGTGGGGCCCTCCCTCTCCTCAGGCCACTCCCCTCACCGGCCATGCTCCACACCCTCCTCAAGTGCCTTTGGCTGCCTGGAATGTGACCCTGAACCTCTTTGCTTGCCTGGACAGATGATGGAGAGAAGTGTGTGTGGTGTTGGGTGAGGTAGAAATCTCTGTTTTTTTGCATAACTGGGCTGTACCTACTCTACAAAAGTAAGAGCCGCATCCATTGCTGTGCCCCACCCTGTCACAGGAATGCAACCCCCGGAAGGTTGTCCATGCAATGCAATGCTGAAAAAGGTTCCCACCCTTGTACTAATCATGGGGTAGAACAGAAAATTTTGGTTTAAGATTGTCTCTCTTCTTATGTCTGCTTTTTATTTTAACCCCTCTTGAACAGTCAGTGAGCATGCTCTGAGCATGCCACCCTGGCTACCAGAAGCACAGTTTGGCACTCTCCCAGAGGCTGGAATTCCACATCTGTGGATCGCATTATGGGCCGTTGACATCCAGACTCAGAGGCGAGAATCAAAGCAGGCGTCCATGGGTGATATAAGATAACTGTTCCCAACCTGATGCCTTCCAGGTGTTTTGGACTACAACTCCCATCAGCCCTAGCAAGATGGGCTGGCTGGGGTGATGGGAGTCATTGTCTACATCTAGAGGGCACCAGGTTGGGAATGGCTCGCTCATGAGACCATGATGGGTTTCTCCATTCATGTACCTCCACACAGGAATCTCCCATTGCAGCTGGATTCTGCACAGATAATCTCTCTCTCTCTCTCTCTCTCTCTCTCTCTCTCTCTCTCACACACACACACACACACACACACACACACACACATATGGAGGGAGGGGATGACATCAGTAAATCTCCTGTTATTCACCTCTAAAAGAACTGCTGTTGTTCCTCTTCCTCTTGGGTGACCTAATGCAGAAAACCTTTCCTTGAGAATTTAGCCAAAGGGAGGTATGGGAAGAATTTTTCTCGATTTTTGTCAAAGTTTGGCAACCCAGCTCTGCATCTTATCAAGGCAAAACCTCAATCTGCTACAGGAGGAGGACCAGCTTGAGCACTGCCTGCTGGTGGTGGGAAGGATGCTTGTTCTCTCCAAAAGTGTTTCCTTTGGGAAAGGAGATTGGTTGGGTTTTTTGATCAAATGCTAGAGTTAAAGGGTGTCCATTGAGATAATCTAATCTCATCCAGTGAGGCTGTCTTATTTAAAGAGCCTCACTATGTAGCCTCTTGGCAGACCAGTATTTGTAACCCTGACAGTGCATATGTGGAGATTTAAACCACTCAGTTTGTGGCTGAACTTAACATATATATTGGTCATTCCCTAGCTCATAACAGGTGCTATCCTACACCTGCTCTGATGAAATCAACTCTGCACATGCCCAGAGGTGGCCATGGACCCCTAGCATTCAAAACAGGTTTCCAAAATTCAGTGAGCTCTGTTTTGCTTCCTCTTTCTGAGATGAAGTATCTTGATTTGAGACTTTTGAAGTGTATGGGCTGGTTGAAGAAATTAAGAACACAAGAAGAGCGCTCCTGGAGACGATCAAGGTGGTTCAATGTAGTCCACCCTCTTGCTTTCACAGTGGCCAACCAGACTCCTCTAGGGAGCTCACAGGCAGAGCGTGATGGCAACAGCACTCTGCCATCATTTGTCCCCAGTGGCTAGTTTTCAGGAGGAGACTGCCTCTGAACACAGAGGTTCTATTTAGCTATCATGCCCATATGCATAGGCCTCTTCACCTGAATGCGTTCAAGCTGCCTTGTAAGAAAGGCAGGGTGTAAATGCTGGGAGAGGGAATGACCTAACTCAGACAGTGACTACCACCATTTCTTCTGGCAGTGTGTGACATGAAGGAGTACTTTCTTTGGCCTGTCCAAAATCTGCAGCCAAATTTATTGCATTCTAGTCTAATGGGGGGTGGGGGCAGAACTGCCCACTTCCTCCATGCCAAGCACATCCCCAGGCATCTTTTTCTCTTCTTAAAAAGAAGATATTAAAATACATTTAACGTTACATCATATAACTTTAAAGGTCTAGCAACATATGTAATTTAGTTATCCGTATAAATAGATTGACATATTGACGAGACATAAAATCATATCCTTGCAACTTCAACATTATATTTGGGAGTTGTTATTTTTCAAAAATGTAAAAGCCCCAAATGTGTTTGGTTTTCCTCACTCCAAACCCCTGGGTCAGTTTTACTTGCAATATTCTGGGAGTCCATTTAATTCCTTCTGGATATATATTATTTTTCCTTCACATTTCATTATTTGGCTTCTTACAGTTTGTATTTAATTACCAGCCTACCACCACCACCACCACCAGCCGCCATGTGCATTAAAAACAAACATACATTTTACCTGCAAAGATTCATTTAACATGAAGTCTAGTTCACCCCACACACCTCCCCCAAAGTATCACTTCCTTGCAATCCTTTGTGTAGCAATTATTGTTTCCCTTCTGTTCTTCCCACACAAACAATGCCCCCTTCCAATTCTAGGTGATCCTTATAAAAATAGAAATCAGTGTAGCATTTATTCTGCCATCAGAAATATTAATGGAGGAAAAGGAAGAGGAGTGAGGCTGTGAAGCCCAGGAGAGGCCCGCAGGCCAAACGCCATCCCAGGCAGACGAAAGAAGGCAAATGGCTTGTAAAAGTTCAGCAATAACCGTAACAGCAATTTGTTTTGAGGAGTGCAGCCAGCAAGCAAGAGGCGGTCAGAGCAAGGTGCGAATGAAAGCGCCTCAGCGTCTTCTTTCCAGCTGTTGGCTCTTCCCACAATGGCAACAGCTGCCAACGTGTGCGTGTGTTAAAGCTGCAGTTAATGAATTGGAGCATTTGGGCAATAATCCTCAAGCAGGGCCTTTTCAAAGGCATTTTTGGGCCTACGGTGGAAAACCCAGCAGGCAATTTCTACACCCAGTTTACAGTCACAAGGCTCATGACAATGAACAGGAAAACTGCAAATGCACTGCATAATTATAGTTTTGCATATTTCCCATTCATTTCAGGGGTTCAACTGATCGGTCTCCTGTTCAACCACCTTTTAACAATGCTCAGAGTGAGGTCAATTCTGGTCTCCTAAGTCTGGATCGGAAAGTGGGGCATACTGTTTGCGCCTCCCAGATGTCTGATGGGGGAGAGAAAGGCTCTGTACAGCGCAGTACATTTCCTGCAAAGCGTTTTTCTTTTTATAAAAAAATTCCCAAGGAGATGTGTGGTGCAATCCAGCAAGATATGTCTATGGCAAGGCACTTCCTAGTCAGAATACTTGGGCAACCTCAGAACAAGTTAGAACCCCAGAACCTTCTTCCCTGAAAGGAGTCAGAGCAAGTTCCTACTTGTACAAGAAATCCAGTTCTTGTCAGGCACTGGATGGAGATGACTCGTTGAGTTTGACCTCAGTGGCTCCCTGATGCCTCAGCAGCAAGATGGGGGTGGGGGTGAGCTGTTGTGCCCATCAAGACTGTTGTGAATCTCAATAGAATAAGTTTTGCAAGGGATCAACCGTGTGAGGAGTGAGTGATATAATCCTGAACGAGAGGGGGTCCCTGCCCCAAAGAACTTACATCTGGCATTTATGAAATGTCAGGTAAACAGCTCTCTCTCGCTCTCTCTCTCTCTCTCTCTCTCTCTCTCAAGGTCTGTTCCTTCTGAGCAGAAGTCCTTCCTGAAGTTTACATCAGAACCTATGATCCAGTTAAGTGTGTTTCTTGGGGCTTAACTGTAGGGAGGACTCAGACCTAGAACCTGTTTGGAATGTCAGGAGGACTCGACTCTAGAGTATTTGCCTCTAGGGTGCCTCAGAGCATATACAGAGTGCTCTTTCTATTGCCACTGACAGTGTGCCCTCCTCCCACAATCTGAGGACAGAACCACAGATACTTGAGTCCCAGCACTTACTGCCTTTGAAATTAACCATTCAAGTTCCAGCATACTTCTGTTTATTGAGATTCTCATATTTGCAAGATGCCATTTTCTTTCTGTTAACTAGCTTTAGCTATAGCCGGCATGGATTTTTCGCATTCGGCAATGTTAAATTGAAAATGCCCCCTATGCCATTCTGCTGCTTCCCGTAAGCTAATTTCAAAAACAAAACCCTACAAAGCTTATAGTCCTGCACTCAGAAACAGTGGCTTAACAACCCGCTAAGTTTTCATGGCAATACACACAACAGTCAGAGAGAATCGAGAGTTCAAGAGAGAGAAAATCCAGACCCCTGTTGGACTTTTTCTGTCAGTGGTCTCATAATTTGCTGAAATTAATTAAAAAACAGCCATGTTCACAGAGTACCTGTAATCCTATTACTGACTTTGCCCCACACTCTGACCTTCATCTTCTGCAGTTTAAAAATTAAAAAAATGCCTGGCTGGTTTTTAATTAATTTAAGAAATGTAACATTGAAGTCTATTATAACATCAGGCATACTCAGTAAGAACCAACTGTCAGTGTTCTAAAAGCCAGACTCACAGCTGTTTGGCTTGGCTAATTGATTCCACTTTAGATAGTCCTGGCTACCCCCAAATAATCCTGGGAAGTGTAGTTTGTGAAGGTGCTGAGAGTTGTTAGGAGACTCCTATTCCCCTGACAGAGTTCCAGTGGCCAGAGTGGTTTAACAGTCAGCCTCTCTTCTGGGGATTGTAGTTTTGGGAGGGGAATAGGGCCTCTCCTAGCCAAATATCTGTTGGCTATAGGTACGTTCTTAAACTGCAAGTTTTTTTTGCCTATTAGTGAATATATATTTAAAAACATAGCATAACTCGCACTGAGCCCTCAAGATGGGCTGAGCAGGGTATTGAGTCCAAACATAAACATTTGCACAGTCTAATTATAAAATTGGAGCTTTCTGGTAGTGGAACTGTTTGCTTTCAACCATCCATGTTTTCCAGTTGCCACAGGGCCGTTTGCATGAAGGAGGCTGTTCCACTAGTGGACGCTGACAGGTAGCTGTGAACACGTTCTCTGCTGTGACCCATCAAAGCGGGCCAAGAGGCAAAAGGCTGGTGTGGATTGGGTGAGCTTTTGTAACATGGAGAAGCAACAGCAGCAGCCGAGGCGTGGAACCAGCTTGTTCCCAGGGGAGGGTGGGGTCCCCCCCATTAAAAAAACAGACAATGCTAACAGGAACAGCGTAGGTCTAACTGGTTGTTGGTTGACCTCGGGAGTCCCTGTGCAGGCCTCAGGAGAGAAGGGTGCCTTGGGAGGTGGTAATAAATCACTTGGGCTGCAGAGAAATGGCTTCCAAGCCTGAGAACAGCCGGGCGTCAGCTGAGACAGAGTGCTGACTCTTGCCTTTTGCAACCTGCCTTGCCTCCTAGGCAATCCCATCTCCATATCCCTTTCCTTCTCCTCCTTCCCTTGGTGCTCATTTTCATTTTTGTGTGTGCTTCACACTTTGATTATCTGCTGTCTTCAAAGCATCAGAGGGGCCCCAGATTCGCCAGGGCTCCTGTGCCCAAACGGAACACAATGATCTCAGGCCACGCACTCAGGCACACCTGGAAATGCCTTGCTGCGTTCCCTATAACCATAATTCAGTTGCTGAACCTGAGTGGACAGGAGAGAATGTCTCTTCCATTTTAAAGTGGGGAAGTGCCTGCCCAGCACTGTCCGACTTTGCTCGCGCAAACACTGTCTAAAACCGTCCATCACCAACAAGACTTTGTTGAGACTTGTAATTCACAATTCTCTGCTGAGCCATATCCAGTGAGAATCGTGATCTTGCATTCAGGCTGAAAAGGTCATCAGAAGAGCCCTGTGGCTGGATCAGGCCAGTGGCCCATCCTGTTCTCTCAGTGGCCAACCAGATGCCCCAACTGAAGCCTGTAAGCAGGACCTGAGCTCAACCGTGTGTGGTTCTCAGCAACTGGTTTTTAGAGGCAAGGTTGGCCCCATTTTTGATCTCCAAAAGTCTAACATAGCTATGCTCAAAAATATATGTGTTACCTATTAGAGATGGATAATTTATCTCCTACATACGAGAGTTGTAGATGCCAAATACTGAAAGCAAATGAAACACCAGCTGCCAAAGAATGGCTGGGTAACGTGTGTGGTTAGGCAAAAACGATAACTATTTACGTATGTGTAAAAGAAAGGCAGAAGCAATCCATGTGTGGCACTTTACAGATGGTATGGGGACAGGTCCCTGCCCGGAGGGACTTACAGTCTAGACATCAGCGCAAAGGAGACACTTGACTGGAAGGGGAGGAAGGAGGAGGAGGAAAGGAGAAAACATGCCACTGTTTCAGTTACACGACACTCGGGCTACATGCATTTATCAGGATTAATAGCTCTAGACACCTTTAATTGATTTCTGTAGAGCTAGCCAACTATACACAGATGGACAAATGGGCTTTAAAATGTTGAGACTTAACACACACTGACTCAGATGTCCTATGCTAATAAATACTATGTGGGTGAGATTTTGTGGGCCAGTTGTCCAGGATACTGCCCCCCTTCTCTCTCTCTCTGGCCACATTCACACCATACATTTAAACCACTATTATACCACTTGAACAGTTATGACTCCTTCTCCATAATCCTGGGAACTGTAGTTTGTTCTGGGTGCTGAGAGTTGTTAGGAGACTTTATATTCCTGTCAGAGCTACAATTTCCAGAGTGGTTTAACAATCAATCCCTTTTCCCAGGGAACTCTGGAAAAGGAATAGGGGGTCTTCTGCACCCTGAACAAACTACAGTTCCCAGGATTATAGAGGGGCATGACTGTTAAAAATGGTATAATAGTGCTTTAAATGTATGGTACGGGTGTAGCCTCTTAGGGGGCATCAGTGTCCAGAAGAGCACTGGGGGATGTGGCAGACCATCTTGCCACTGGGTTTCCTGTCAACATGCGGACACTTTCTTGCCCTGTTTCTAAAAAATGTCTGGGGGCAAATCCCGTAATGCAAAGTGCCCTTCTGTGTCAGTCATGTGGTTAGGCCAAGCGGTCCCATGTGCATCTTCTGTTGCACAAAGGTCTGGTTTCTGGGTCCCCCAGGGCAAATTTAGTGCAACATGCCATTGCTGTCACTCCTGCCCTGCCACTTTTCTCAGCACACAGGGTGCTTTACAATTTCCTCATTCACTCTAATCTTCTTGCAGCGAGGCCAACAGGAGGTCAGCCTAGGCAGGCTGTAGCTTTCCCAGAGCTCCCTGGAACACTCTCTGTGTTGAAGGATTTCAGCTGCACTGGCCCTGTAGGACTTCATCCTTAGCTTGAATGCACGTGACCCTCTTTCCAGGGCCTGGGCCAGCAACCTGCTTGCTGAAATACAACCAAGAGCTCCAGCTGCAGGCTGGCTTTCATCTGAGCGGCTTCTCCTGTCTTCGTATCCCTGCAGCCCGGAGTGGGGAACGTTTGGCCCTCCAGATGATGTTGGACCAAATTCCCATAAGCCTTGACCCTTGGACATGCTGGCTGGGGCTGATGGGAGTTGCAGTTTGTCGGCAACTGGAGGGCCACAGGTTGCTTACCTCAGTGTGCAGTCCATAACCTTCATGCGCCCAGTTCCACCACTCTTTGCTCCCCAAAGCTCTCCTGCTCCACCCTGTATTCCTTGCTGCTCTGGTGCCTGGAACTGTGTCACCCCAGCACACCTACATGGTCCTGTCCATTCTTTTTCTCTTCCTTCTCAGCTGCCTTTTTCTGGGAAGCTTTTGGAACTCTTTAGTCTACATGTACCACCTATAATTATGCTTGAGTGCATGTAGCTGAAATAACCATCATTTGCTGCTGCTGCCGCCCCCCCCCATCTTCCTCTCCTCCCTCTATTGCCTGCTCTGTGTTGCATTGCAGATTGTAACTTCCTCAGGGCAGGGACTCATCTCCTGAAGCATGTTGATGGTGGTCTGTAAATAACAAATGCAGACAGTTAAGTTTTTCAAGCCTGCACCAGCCCATCTAAAAGGGTTGCTGAAATTCTGAGGTCCAAACCCACTCAGTTCTTCCACCAAAAGACAACCCGAGACCTCCCAGCACTTCTGGAACATGCTCCAAGTCTGGTGAGCCTTGGGGGGAAGGGAGTCCTGCAAGAGTCACGCTGCCACCAAGACTGCCTCTCCACACATGGGAGGTTGCTGCAATGACCCCCTGAGCTTCTGACCAACTGGGTCTGTTACTTCTCTGCCCCCTCCACCCCAGGAGTTTCACCTCCAGCTCTATCTCCTCCCCGAGCCAATTTACTAGCACTGGGAAAGCCTTGGAGCCACAGGAGAGGGGTCACCAGGGAAAGTGCACGTGGTTTGGGGATGAGCTGGGAAGTGAAAGTGAGAGGAAGGCTGGGGTGTGATCACAGAGGTCTTACTCTGACGCACCCACACCTGCTGAGGTCTCCCAGGAGGGAGCAGAGAAGCCTTGCTTGGCTTCCCTTGCACAGTAATCTCCCAGCTTCTAGCCTTGAAGGGGGGGGGAGGAAAAGAGGGCATCTTCCTGCACTGAGACTGGTGGTGTCATCTTATGGTATTCACCCTTGAGGCTAGGAAGTTCTCCGTATGGGGAACTTCAGCCTCCAGTGCATTCCTTGCTATGTTTGTCACCCCAAAACAAAGATGTGACCTTTCCCCTGCTTGGAACCAGAGATCTCTCCCTCCCTCTGTCCCTCCCTTCTAGGAACTCTAGACCCTTCCCCATGTTGCCCCCATAGTACAGCGGACTCCCCTGGCTGGCTGGCTGGCTGGCCTGTCCATCTCTTGAGACCAGCTCCAATTGAAGGAGGGCCTTTGTGTCACTCCCCAAAGGGCCCAAAGTCCTGTGGCACTGTGTAAGAGGCTGTCTACAGGATACATTCAAACCACTTTCAAAACTTGTTTAAGGATAATGGCTTCCTCCCTCCCCCCCTCCCTCCCCCTCCCTGCCTCTCTCCAACACCCACATCTTGCAGCCAAGGAACTCTGCAAACTGGTGCAGGGGGGTTAAGGAAGAATCTCAGCACCTTTTTGGAGAAACCAACGTCAGGGCTCCTCCAGACGGGTGTTTTGTCTCAGGTATATTCTGCATCATGTTATCGATTAAATAAGAGTGTATTAGTGGTAGATTTATACCGCACAATTCCGCTTTATGAGTTCTGTGGTGCTTTGCTGGTGTTACCAGATTAGCATTGCCCTCTGGAGGGACCTGCATGTGCTACAGCGCAATGAAAAGAAGACAACACACACACTCTGGAAAATTTGTGGTATGAAAAGTGACAGTATTTCAGCTTTCAGCACTGTTGGCGACTGCAAAAGTTTTGGGGTGGAGGTACTGTTTAGTTTCTAATCAGTGCATGCCCCACCCCACAAGTTCCTGGTGAAATCCTGTCACTTTTCATACCACAATTGTTCACGGGTTCATTTGTGGGTTTTTGTCCTCCTTTTGTTCCAGTAGCACGCAAGAGCGCCCCTCCAGAGGACAGTAATGTCCCCGTGTTACAGAGAGCAGGCATCCTTGCCTCTGCCAACAGGCCTGTGCAGCTGTTTCAAATGGTTTTTTCTGAGTAGCCAGTCATTTTAATGATTGTTTTGTATTGTTTTCCTTGATTTTTTATGTTGCTGTACACTGCCCTGATGTTTTGTGAGAGGGCAGCATATATATACTGGGGGGAGAAGCATTGCAGAACAGTGAATAAATGGATGGTGCAGTATAAATCTGTTGTAATGCTCAATTATTGCACCACCAACACGTTGCAGAATACACCTGAAAGGGACCTGGAGGGGCTCACGGGGTGCACCCCAGGCACAAAATGCATCCTCCTTGCCCGCCTCAAGCATTCAGCTGGGGGAGAACAGAACCCTGATGGGTAACTTTAATGTATCCATGAGTACCCTGACAACGTTTTTAAAGGGTCTTTCCAACCGGCAAGGAGAGGCACAGCGTTTTGGGGTCCAAAAATAAGGGTTCGAGTGACCGCTCCATCGGCTGCTGCTGTTCCAGGGCCTGCACCAGCTCCCTGTTGCTTTCCAGATGGAATTGTTTTGACCCATAATGTGTTGAGCCCCACACATTTGTTGATTGCCCCTCGGAGTAAAATCCCAGCCCCTCCCCCTGCCCCCAGATCTGGGCCAGGATTACAGACCTAATTCAGCCCTTCTTTGCAGTCTTTTGTTCCAGCCCCCCTCCTTGCTCCCCACACCTGGACTTGTCAGGGGCAGCTTCCACGCCTGGAACATCTGTCTCCAACCCTCATCTTTAATCTCCTCCCTGCCTCTCGTTCTCCTCCTTGGAGGTGGGCCAAGGAAGGGGATTGTCTGTTGGGACAAAACGGATCTCTCATTCAAAGAAAACCGGAGAAAGAGGAAGGGGAGAAGGGGGGCAGGGAGAGGAAAGAGAAGCTGAGGAGACGAAGCTGAACAGTAACCTAGACCCAAACGTTGAACTTAGGGGTTTCCCTCCTCCCCACATAACCACTTAGAGCAGAGGAAGTTGCAGCTTACACAGTGCAGGGAAACTCCCCAAATACAGACGCCTACTGAGCTCCATAAGACCCAGAGCCAGCCTTCCCCAAGCTGCTGCCCTCCACATAGTTTGCTATTGTTGTTGTTGTTATTATATACCACCTTTCCTCCAAGGAGCTTAAAGTGGCGCACGTGGTTTTCCCCACTCCATTTTATCCTCACAACAACCCTGTGAGGTAGGTTAGGCTGAGAGGCAGTGACTGGCCCAAGGTCACCCGGTGAGCTTCATGGCTGAGTGGGGATTTGAACCCGGGTCTCCCAGGTTCCAGTCCAACTCTCTAACCACTACACCACACTGTATCACTATATCAGCACTGGCTGAGGCTGATGGGAGTTGTAGTCCAAATACCTGCGGACACCAGCGCAGGGAAAGCTGATTTAATCAACTTTGCAGAATGGAAAGGAAGCTTGCTTCCATCAGATTCCAACTTGTTTCTGCCCTTCTGCCTGATCCGGCGGCTGGGCTCTCCTGTGTCCTTAAGTAACCAGAGCGAGTCCCACGCAGGGTGGGCCTCAGCACCTTTGCTGTGTTTTCATGTGGGAAAAGCTTCGCTGCTTAACCTCGGTTTTCTTTTTAGAGGCAGAGGAGTGATGGTGAGACTGCAGCAATGAGGTCTGCCCAAAGATCGCTGAAAACATAAGCCTGGCCTGTTCCTCGCCCTCAGCAGCAGCTGAATTTGCAGAATCCAACCACTAGGCCACGCAGTACCAGGTCCAGCTGCTGTAATCTGCACAGCCATGAGGGCGGGCTGGGCAGTTGGCAGCCCTCAAGCCACCTTCTGTGGCCCAGCCTCAGAAATAAGGTGCAAGAGAGGGCCCTGCATGCCCTTGGCCCACCAGGGCCCTCTGGCAAGGCCAGTACAAATGGGGGAAGAAGGCCGCTCCCCCAGGAGCACCGCTCCCCCCCCCCAAGACCCAGCAGGCCAGGAAGGTTCCTCTGAAGGACTGAGCGGGGGGGAGGGGCTCCCAGCTGGCAGTCCAGAGCTGCAGAAAGGCAGCCGCCATCCCTGACGGGCCATTTCACTGCAATTAGCCGTTCAGGGGCTTGTTAACCTTCGCACGCCTTCCCCTCTCCGCTCTCTCGCTACTCCACCATGAAGGGTGCTGGAGGGGAGGCCGTGTGCCGGGAGGATGCAGAAATGGCACTCTCCTGCGCCGCTAGACACCTAAATCATCTTTAAGCCGGTGCAGTGGTGGCCGGAGTGCCCCACGGATCTTTCAAAGGGAGCTCTCTTGAGCAGGAAGAAATTTGCTTCAGTTCCTACCTAAAGGCAGACTTCCCTGATTTACACTTGCCAAAACAATACAGGGTCCAAAACGCAGCAGTTCTCTGAATTCAGCTATGCAGTTCTCCAGCAGAGTAATGCACCTACTAGACGAGTAAAATGTCAGTAGAAATGCATATATTACTGAAAATCAGTCGTGTAGTGGCAAATTCAGAAGTGCAGGGTCCCTTCACGTTAGTCACAGCCATGCCCTCCCCTTTTTTGCTGCTGGGTTTAGAATGAGATCCTTTTTAAACCTTCTCCCACAACAACAGACATCCCTAGGAGCCACTTAGCACAAAAGGGGAGTGTGTTAGCTGCTGAGAAGAGTCTTCTCAGTGACTAAAACACTTCTCTTTCATGCTATTGTTTCATAGGATGCTGGAGACACAGGGACTCTGCTGAGACCCTACTCCAAAAAAAGTGCAGGGTCTAAGACCCCTCAAGACCCTGGACGACTACACTCCAGGTGAAAATAACATACAAACATGCATTATACTGTAGTAGGGGAAATTATAGTCGGCAGGTGGACACCCACCTGTTGGGTGTGGTTTAGTTTGGATTCTGGCATTGAGCAGAGGATTGGACTCGATGGCCTTATAGGCCCCTTGCAACTCTACTGTTTTAGGATTCTATGATTCTATGAAATTGTTTTGCAAAAATGTGTATATTAGGTAAAATGGCTGAAAATGTATATTAGGATAAATTCACACAAAAATGCTCATAAATTTTAATGACTTTTATGGAGAACTGAAGACTGGGAAAAGGAGAATGTGGGAGAAGCTGAGATGGTCATATTCAGCCATCCATACTCTTAAGTCATCTCCAGCTCTTTACAATTCTCAGCCTGATCGACAGTGAAGCCAGTTTCAGACACGCATGTCCTGGCCTGGCCCCACTTTCTCCAAAGACAGACTCCTTTCAACAGCATTTCATGCCTGCACTGTCCTGTCTGTCACTTCACAACTACTGTTTAACACATTACACTCCCCTGCAGTTTTCTGGGATTTATTGGTGTGTGAAAAGGAGCACTTCAAAAGCCCCCCCACTAAGGAGCTCTTGGAGATGTCGAATTCCTTCAGCAGTGACCTGGGCAGGGTCCAGCCTATGACTGAACCAAAGAGGGAAGGGACCAGTGGGCGAATACTGAGAGACTCTCCCTTGGCATCCCCACATGCATGGAGCCAGCTCATGGCCACCCAAATGTAACCCTGCATGCCAGGATGAGTTATCTCCATGTGGTTCCTTTCCGGGACCTACTAAGGGTGGCACCTGGTGCCTTAGGCCTGTTGGGGGGAAGTGGGTTAAGGCCATCGGTGTGGCTTGCATCAGAGTCCGTGTTTTGAATGGGGAGAGCCAGCTGGTCACTCAGTTGGTTGATATGGTTACAGGCACCAGGGCATTGCCAGAGGATGGCATCCCTCCACCCCTGACATTGTGAGGTTGAAGAGGATCCCAGGACTTCCTCTTTGGATCAAGCCATGAGACCCCAATCCTTCCTTGACACCCCTTTGGACATAACCCCCCCCACTGAATGCACAGGTCCCCTTCCTGACCCCCTTTCAGCACCCGGTCTTCTCCCACTGAGCCCCCCTGGGTTTCTGGTGTGCACTCCTCATGCATATAGTGGGACCTGCCCACTCAGCATTCCAATTCTGTCAGGGCCCCCCACCCCACCCATGCCAACTCACTTCCTTCGGTGGGTGGGTGCCTGGCTGGCAGAGCCTTTTGTTTTGCTTCAGCTAACAAGCAGAACTTTGAAATTCTGCTGTGACAGAAGCCTGGGAGGTGAACGTTTTTACAAGCTTGGCGTTCTTCAAAAGAGGACGTAGAAGAGGAGCGCATCCCACCCCCTTGTATAACCATTAAGGGGCCCCTTTTGACAAGAGGGAGGCCAGGAAGTGTCCTTATTAATGGCTCTGGCAGCAAACAGGCCTCGGTTGGGGAGGAGCTGGAGTGGCACCGGGTGAGGGCTATTTCCTTGCTCATTCAACATCCACAAAGACAGAGCTCAGCTGGGGGGCATGAAGGTGTGACAGGAGGAGGGAAAGCGCTGGTGGAGGTTAAGATTGCCCCCACCCTTCTTTTTCACATGCAGAAAGCCTCCTCCCACTCTCCCCTCCCCTGGCAAAGAGGTGATGCTTGGATTTACATCTGGCTACACACCTCAACACAATATGCAGCATTGTGGTTTAAGGTTAACTGCAATCCTTTCCCCCCTGTGTTAATTTTTGCTATTATAAGTGCAAACTTGTTATTTCCAGTGATGTGTGGCTTTGATGTTTCAGGAAGGAGTGGGCAGGTGGGGGTCCTCTGAGTCCTGGCCAACTGGAGGCTTGTGCAACAGGGACTGTTTAATTTGAGGGGCAGAGTGCCGCTCTTCCATGGCTACCAGTATTGTGGTGGGGCTTTCCATAAGTAAATGTCCCGTGAATGGGCCCTATATATCTTGTTTTCTCTTGATCTTTGCACCGATTGTGGATCAGACAGGTGTATTTTTAAATCTATAAAATGAGAAGGGAAGACCTTTCATTCTCCAGATGTTGCTGGACTCCATCTCCCATCGTCCTTGATCATGGGCTCGCTAGGCCTGGTGGGAGCTGGAGTCCAGCAAGATCTCGAGAGCTTCCTAGTCCTCAAACAATCGCATTTGCCCAAGAGTGATCTCTGTAAATGAAGGAGATAGCAGCATTTGCCAGGGGTGGGTGTGGCATGATGCCTGCTTATTATTAATTCTACGTTTGATAAATCAGCCAAAGAGCTCATGTGGTTACATCTGGCCTTGTTTGGAGCATTTTTAGGCCTCCAGAGTATCATGTTTTCCTTGGCAACTGCAACAATTGAGCACACTTGTAAATGTTTAACCCAAACTTTGTTTGCTTAAAAATTTTTTTTGCTGGGAAACAATGTTGAAAAATTTTGCATTAAAATATAAATATTTGCAATTGCATTTAGAGAAGCGGAGCTCATTTTGCCTTCTCGGTATTGTTTTATGGCTCAGCAAAAGCCACTGTGCAAACTCGCAGAGGCCACCCCGAAACAGCTCCAGGGAGAAGAAGGCAAGTTCAGCGGGGTGAGGCAAGCAGAGCGAGTGGAAACGTCTGGATTGCGGCATCTTTGCCATCCGTCAGATCCATTGTGATCACTGTGACCAGAGGGAAGGAGAGGGCAGGCAGCACCAGTCGCAGCGGGGCCCTGCAGGTGTTTGGGGCTGCTGCTCCCATCAGCCCCCAACGTGTCAGCTGCTTCTTCTCTGGGTCCTCTTAAAGCCGTGAGAGCAGGTGGGGGTGGAAGCGCACAGGAAGGAAGGAGTAGTGTGAGCTGGGGGCAAAAGTCGCCGGCTGCACATTTTCATTTTGTGCAAGCTACACCAAAGTAGGAAGAATGTTATTTACTTTTTGATAATTCTTGCAGTGCCATGTAAAATTGTACCGGTGTCTGATGTGGAGAAAAGCAGCGGGGGTGGGCGGTGGGGAACAACACTCATACACCCAGAACCCTGAGGATGAACAGACCAGGAGCGGTTTGTCATTTTTAGCACATGCCCCGTCCGCTTCCTCCTCCAGTACACACAGGCCAAGAAAGCAGTGCACATTCCTTCCCAAGGCGTGTCAGGTTCCAAGGGCTCAGTGAGGTGGACTCTGCTTCTTCCCTGCTTATGTTTGCAAGAGGCGGCTGGTTGCTAAGGAAGGGAAGTGCAGCGGTGCATTGTGGGATGAGACAGCAGACAGCATTGCCTGAGTCAGTGGGAAGGGCGCCCTGTCACCTGCGGAGCATCCTGCCCAGGCCCTGCTGGTGCTGATGAAGGGCGAGGGTGCTGGGGAGGCACTCCTGATATTGCCACTTCCTCCCGTTTCAGAAGTTAACGGCAGGCATCCCAACTTCAGAAAACAGATCGGGGAGGGGGGGTGCACTCTGGGGGGCCATGTAACTAAGATTGCTTGACAGCGTCTCCCCTTTCTAACCACCCTAAAAGGATGGATGTTTTCCAGTCTTTCATCTTATGGGGGAAAAGGGGGCTCTCAGCTGTAGTATGGGGAGTGAGTATCTTGTGTCTTGTCAGAGTTCATGAACAAGGGAGTTGTATCAGATCCAGACAACCTGTTTACTGAACATTCAGCCTGGATCGTTTGCAAGGAGGTTAGATGACATCAGCTACTTGTTGAGAATTCATTCTGATTTGTTTGTGGACAGGTTATAAGATTTTGTGTCACGCAAATGCCATCCCACACTGTCCAGCGCATTTTCCCGTCGCTTTCCTTATAGCAAAAGTCCAGTCTTTAATTGCGCAGCCTGAATTTGCGTAAAAATACCTAAAAATATCAACAGTCTGGAAGCACACACAGAAGATTTGGTCATGTAAATGAGGCACACAAGAATCATGTATTCTGGGCTGGCAAATGTATTATGGTTTGCTGTTCTGGGATGGGGGAAGGTCCCCACAAACATCCCTCCCCCCCCCATTTACGGGTGATTCAGTTTTAGACATACATCAGGGAAGAGACAGCCTCAGAAGGTGCAGGACTCCCCTTCCTTGGAGTTGTTAAAGGAGAGGCTGGGTGGCCAGCAGTCAGGGATCCTGTCGCAGCAGATTTCATGCCTTGGACAACCTTTTGAAATCTGTGATTCTATAATTCTCTGATGACACAGTCCAATACCCACTTATTCAGGACAGAAGTATACTCCCTGTTTTCAGTGGGGCTGCCTCCCAAGTAAGTGTGCCTAGGAGTGTCTCCATAGCGCACACGTGTGTGTGGGTTAAAATGGATAAATGGTCAGACATACAATGTTCCACCCCAATTCCGGATGTAGGTACTACCAATCTGAGCAATCCATATGAAGAGGACACCCTGATACGGGGTTTTTTTTAAAGCCCTTTCCCCATGGCAGTGGCCCGGACAGAGTGGGAAGGGCAAGTGCCAAAGGAGCAAAGACGAGAGCAAGGGGGGCACAGAGGCTGGGAAGTCCCATATGAAGCCCAAGCTCCTGTTTTTTGTCAGGGTGGCAAAGTGCCCAAAGCCACAGGGGCTTTAGAGCGGAATGGCAGAGCCAGTTCCCAGAGTGGCCCTGAGCCAAGGATGGAAGCAAGTAGCCTGGCTGCATTATTGTCCGGGCCTGATGAGATTGGCGCTTCCTTTTCAGCCAGCCCTGGAGACAGGCCTTAGCAACGCAAACAGGAAGTTCAGAGGTCAAGGGCCCGAAAAACAGCAGTCGGATGAGAAGGCTCCGGTTTAAGCCGCAGGAAGGACGGAGGCAGGAAGGCCGTGGCTGATGGAGAGGGTGAGAGAAGGCCCTGGTCTAGTTGGGAAGCAGCTGCCTCTGGGGCAGAGCAGTGCAAACAGCACCCTAGCATGGGAACAGGCAAATGGGAGCCCCAATCTCACATCAGAACGACACACTTTTCTCTTCAGATGTTTTCAAAAAGGCTCAAAGCAGCTTGCAAAACGTAGAAAAGCACAACGTCAAACTTCATCACGCAGCAATGAAATGTTACATCACCCCTCATGTTAGCCCCCTTAAAATGCAACACAGCCTGTTCAAAGAAAGAGATATGTTTTTACACAGCCTGCTGCAAGGGGACCCGGGGGTTGGGGGGCAGAGCGAGGGAGAAAATGCAAGGGGGAGGCCTGGCTGCGACTCACACGAAGGGATCCTGCACTGCGCTATTGGATAGACGTCAGGGGTGGGGAGCCTTTTGCAGCCCAAGGGCCACAATCCCTTCTGTGTAAACTTCCAGGGGCCACATGTGAGAAGGGCCATAGTGGTAGAGCTCCCGTCTGTCCTCCAAATGGGTGGGGAACTGTTCCAGAAGCAATTGAGGAGGGGCCCTCCTGTGTCCCAGGCAGAATCCCAGGCGTGTGCAGGAAGGGCTGGGAATGGCGTGCCTGAAGCCCTGAGGAGCCCCTGTCAGTCAGAGGATGCTGAGCTGGAGGACCACAGGACTGATGCGGTCTGTGCTCCTTCTGTATCCCCAGGCGGAAGCAGAGAGAGGGAACACTGCCGCGCCAGGTAGAGAACCCCAGGCCAGATGGAGCAAGGTGCAGATTCAGGACGGAGCCACCCCCTGTGGTCCTGAGGCCGGGCCGAGCGAGGCGGCCAGCTCCGTCCCTGGCAGCAACCCCAGACAGGGCTGGGAACCCTACTCACTTGGAGGAGCTTCTGCCACAAACTGTCCGGTGGTTTTTGTGCACCTGGGCCAGGTCTCTTTCCGTTGCAGGGAAGCAGGAAGGCATCCCTCAGGAAACCACTTCCTGTGGCCTACAGGTCTCTCCTGTGAGATAGCGGATAAGTCAGCTGCAGACAGCGGTGAAGGAAAGGTGGCGCTCTGCCCATGCTTCTTCATCCAAGGCCCCTCTCTGTGTGCCGCCTCCAAGGGGTGGCAACACAAGAACAGCCCTTTTCCGTGGTGGCTCCCCACTTGTGGAATGCTCTCCCCAGGGAGATATGCCTGGAGCCATTATTGTTTATTCATAGGCTTTTGGCCCTTAATTTGAAGGGCTTTAGGTATCAGTGGCCTCTTTTAATGCGGCAGGCCTTGCAAGACCTGTCTTTATTTGTACTGATCTGTTTTTAGGTTGAGTTGTGTTTGTTGTTTTAATGGGTTTGTTATAATTGGTTTTAATCTTCTTCTTGTAAATCGCTTTGGTTTGCAAAGAAAGCAACTCCACAACAACCACAACCACAACAAGACTGCATCTTGTGTATCACAGCAATAGGAGTCCTGCTGGTACCAATCAGGCGGGCGTCCAGCTTGAATATGTGCTGAATCGCTTTCACAAACTTTGGAGGGCAAGGCGGGAAAAGGAGGAATGGCAGCCCAGCCTCTCCCCCCGCCCCATCTAGCCCTGTTGGCAAGGGATTAAAGGGGAGGATGGGCTGGGCAGCTGCCAAGGTACTTGTGGTGGTTCTCTTGCAGTCTCAGGTTGCCAAGTATAGATTTCACCAACAACAGGCTGTTCCACAGCTCTAAACGGCAGTGCCTTTAATAAAGAGGTGCCCATCCTGCCCTCTCAGATGGCTTTGGCGTGCCTGGAAGAGGGGCCCAGGCACGATCTCCCAAAGGAGAGGGGCTCTCGAATCCCAGAGGCCCAAGGGATGGGCCAGCACATGGCCACATGCTCAGAGGTACCCTCTTCCATGCTCATGATCATGGGCAGAGTGCCTTTCCTCTCAAGCCACGGACGGCTAAGAGTTAGGGAGAGGCTGACCCCGGTAGCTTTGAGACCCGGCAGGGGGCACCCCAATGCTTGGTCAAGGACACACAAGATGGACACAGATTTACAGGCACAATGCCCATTTCTGATATATGCAGTTTTCCAATTTTGGGTGAAAAATATAAAGCAGACCCTGGGCAGAATTGGGGTTCTTCAGCAGAGACCTCATTGAAACCAAACGGAGGGAAGGGACTCCAAAGGAAACAGGAAGGAGGCTGGGCTGGGCTTACTCTCTGCTGACTCCAGAGTCACTCCACTGAAGCTCAGGGCCGGCTGCTGAAGGCCTTGGTTCTTCCGTGCGTCTGCCTACACACCCAAGCACTCTTTTTCTTCTTCTTCCTCCTTCTCTTTCTCCTCCTTCCTCTTGGATTTCCCCCAGAGTGACTCTTCTTCCCATCAATCATGCCTGCCTTTCTCACCTCTTGGAACAAGGCCACACTGGAAACCGGCATGTTACCTGCCTGGGGGAACAGGCAGCCCCGCTTTGCAATCAACCAATTGGGAAACTTGCCTTTTGCCAAACCAGTATAGAAAGGCGCCCAGTTTTGCAAACTAGTTCTATTAGAACATGACTTACTGTAACACTAGGACGCAACTCTTCAGGCGGACTGTTGGATAGCCTTGCTAAGGGAGAGAATTGCCCTGGCCCTGTTTTTCCGGGGGGCGGGGGGGAGGGAGGTGGCCTCCTTGTGCTGCAAGGCATGGGGCACAGAATCATAGAGGGGTCACACACAAGAAGCCTGTGGGATCTGCCAAGCCCAGCTAGGCTGGCCAGCAGCATCATAGTGGCTCTTTCTTTCACAGTAGCTCAATTTGCTGCTCAGAGCTGGACCCATGGCTACACAGAGTGAACCAGTGGCCCCAGGCACCCAATGCTGGGTTTCACAAAAGGGTAGCCAGTTAGATTTTTAATATATATTGTTGCACCTTTATTACCCAGGTGGGCAAAGCAGGGCTGGGCCAGGTTCATGTTCTATGCACCAGGTGGAGCACTCCCAGGCACCAAAATGCATTTTATGTCCACCCTGATGCAGACTTTAGCAGATGAAACATCTTGAATTGGTACCTCGCTCTCTGATTTCTGCACAAAAAGGCTGCTGTTAAAAGCATCACTGAATATTTGTGATCAGTTGACAAGCCTCAGTTTAGCTCTCCTGCTGCTCCTCCACAACAGTCAATCCATGCCAACCACAGGCAGCTGTTAGGCCTGCATGAAGATCTCAGTGCACATAGCTGGAGCCAACCCTTGTGCCATGGGGAAGCCTGAGCTCAAGCGCCCCGTAACCCCTGCGTGTATGTCCATATGGGCATGGATGCACATATATGCAGAGAGAGGTTTGGGGAGAAATTCCTACCTGGCCCCAAATCATTGTCATTTACACTTGTCACGTCAGCAAAAAGGAATTAAAAAATAATATTTTCCCACAAGGAAAAAGGAGATGCAAAGGCAGGGGATATTGTAACTATTAGGTCTCCCAATGTGGGATTAGACCATTAAGAGAGCCTTCCAGCTTTCCTCTCCTGAACTTTGACCCAGAGAACAGCTCAGAAGCTTGCAAAAGTCACCTGTCAAGATACCATCTTGCCCATTGGCCTTTCTCAGCAGAAATGTGAACAGATGAGAACTTACCTGCCCAGTTGGGGATGGAGTTGGAGGAGAAAGAGACTGACTTTCTAGCACAACAAGGGGGAAAACTCCACCCTGTAGAGCCCAGAGGAAGTCAACATCTTGCCCCATCCCTCCTGGTCTGTTCCAGGCCTTTTGTTAGGACAGGTGTGTCCCAGAGGGTGAGATTGGCCAGGCTGGAAACAGCTATTTGCAGAAGGGGGTGTGTGAACTATGCTGAGGGAAGCAAGTTGAGCCTGAGCTAGAAATACCAGGGTGAATACGCATCTGCCCTGGGAAACATACCTTAGATAAGAAGGACTGCCTTCCTGCCCTCCGTGTGAAGCTCTTGCGCCTCTGAAAGATATTCCCTTACTGTGGCCTTCTGGGCCTTGACAGGACATGATCCACGCTGGAGCTGGGGCAGCTAGGAGGAAGACTGGGCAGTTTCTCTTCTGGATTCCTCTGCTGGGAGCTTTTTTTAAAAAAAGATGTCTTTCCTCCTTCTTCCAAGCTTAGGAATGTAGAAAACCTCCTCATACCGAGCCAGACCATTGGTCCATCTATCCCAATGTTGTCTGCACTGACTGGCAGTGGCCGTTCATGGTGTGAGGCCGGGAGCCTTTCCCAGCTCTTCTCTGGAGACACTAACATGATGGCCTCTGGGTCCTTTTGTGTGCACAGTCGGTGGTCTATCACTGGACCGTGGCTTATGTCCTGGGCCGCCCCACAGTCCTCTCTGGGCCGTAAGGAGGTACCACAGCCAGAGGCACAAATGTTGGGTGACGTGGAGATGTGCCCAATTTGGAGTGATCAGTGGGTTTGATACATAGTTCCTTTGTGGAATTCACTGCCCCCAGTGATGGACATTAAAGTTAGAGGGCTTGAAAGAAAGAAAGAATTAGGCAATCCATGGCAGAGATGTCCAGGGCAGAAGACGCCACCCCCTTTCAGAAGCTCAACAGGTCTGGGAGATGGGAACCCCCTGTATGCTGTCCAACGCTCCACAGAAGAAAAGCAGACTATGAACAACGTGAACAAACTTCAACAATGAGAAAATTAAACATGGAACCTTCATGTTCAGGTGTAGTATATGTCTGAGTCCCCAAGTATCACAGGGGAAAACTGACAGGGGAAGGGCCTCTCTTCCCTTCACACTCTGCTTTTGAATTTCCTGGAAAATGTCAGACTAGCCACTGTGTTGGATACAGGTTGCTAGGCTTTGCTCTAGTTATGATCTTGAGGATGGGTTTTGCTCCAATTGATATCTCTGTTTGAGGCTCTATAAGAAATATATTTTTCCAGGTCGCATTGGCCAGTAACTATCCCTTCTACAGCTTGGCTTGCTTGTGCAAGTCATCTGAAAAACCATTTCCCCTGCAAGGGCCCCTTTGCAGCTTCTCTCACCTGCTCTGTGTTCCATGGATGTAAGCAGAAATGAGTTGGAGGGCCCGTACGCAATTCTTGTTTCTCACAGGACCAATCTGAGGGCTTTGGCCTGCAGCCAACCCCTCATTCAAGATCAAAGTCAGGACTGTTTGCCTCCCCCATAAAATCAAAGGCGTGTCCATCAAGGTTCCCCTCTCCCTGCTGTTACGGGTCCGCCACATTCCTTCCACTTGTCAGCCAGAACAACTGTTGCAATTATCTTGCAGAGAATGCGATGAAGATGGATGGGAGGCTTAAGGAAGCCGTTCATCCAGCGGATGTTACTTTCCCAACGGGGACAGGCCGGGATGATTGTTTAGCTGCAAAAATATGCATGGCAACGAGCCACAGAAACACTCGCCGTCCCCAGTTCCTCGAATGCTCACAACATCAAAAGGAGGCAACATCCATTCCCTAAATGGGAGGTAACCTGCTGCCCCTCAGCAGGGAGCACGAGTGGGTTGTTTCAGCTGCCCTCCCTGGGGGGCCACCCCGAGCAACTGCAGCAGACCATCCCTCCAGAGGGGCCGGGGCACAGCACCTGCGGTGTGTGCAGCAGGCGGCAGTCCCGTCCGGGCTCTCGAGTGGCAGTGGATGGGGATGACTTTCCCGGCTTGTGGCTTTGGGGATCTGCTGGGTGGGCTGAATGGGCCATTGGTCTGAGGCAGCTTCACCTGATCCTACGCCCATTCCAAATTCCCCTGATGCTTACTCAGCTCCCAAAAAGTTATGTGCATCCCAGGAGACTGGTTGGGTTGCTTAGACAACGACTCCGCTTGGCCACTGCTGGCTGCTCTGCCCAAGGAGAACTGCCAAACGCGAGATGCCTTATCCGAGTCAGACCGCTGGGGTCTCTCTAGCGCAATATTGCCTGCATTGGTTGGCAGCAGCTCTCCAGGGTTTCAGGCAGACGTCTTTCCCAAGCTCTATCTGGAGATGCTGTTGGGGATTAGATCTGGGAGCGTCTGCCTGTGAAGCACCTACACTCACCGCTGCACCAGGGCCCTTCCCAAAGGGGACTGTGCAGCCCAGGAGATCAACTCTCTCTGCCACCCTGAATACCCGCCTGTTGCGTGGATTGGATCATGGGCACAGACCTCAGCTTGGTGGGAAGGGAGTGGATGTGCCAGCCCAGGTCGCCAGCCACAAGGCAGGACTGTGGCCACAGCTGTCCTCGTCTAATTTGAAGCTCCACCCACCCAGTTTGAACCCCAGCACTGAAGGGAAGGAAATGGCTGCAAATGACTCATGTGAATGAGCCAAGCCAGAACCTACAGAGGGAAACACACACACACACACAGAGAGAGAGAGAGAGAGAGAGAGAGAGAGAGAGAGAGGAAGCCCCCTTATTCCAAATCAGGGCTTTAATCCATCTGGTTCAGGAATAGGGACCATCTGTGGTCCTCCACGTGTTGCTGGGCTATGCCTCCCGTGATGCTGGACCACTGGCCATGCTGGTTGGGGCTGTTGGGGGCTGGAATCAAACAACATCTGGAGGGCCCCCCACAGGCTCCCCATTCCTGGCCTGCAGTGACTGCCAGCAGCTCTCCAGGATTTCAGGCAGGAGTCTTGCCCAGCCCTATCTGGAGATGCTGCCAGGGAGGGATCTTCTATGTGCACATCATGGGCTCTGTCCCTGAGCTACAGCCACTACCCTGCCTGGCCTCTCTGTGTTCTCTAGGGGCCAGCAACGCAAAGGGAAGGACCAGAAGACATAGCTCAGCAGACTCCTTAAACAGAAGTCACCTGCTCTTTGCCTGCTAGTCAGCTAATGATTAACTCCAAAAGCCCTTGAAAGGAGACAGTGGCAGGCAGCATGGAGCTAGGAGGAGACACAGACTTTGCATCTGAGGCCACTGCAGCATTGCACTCTGAGCTTAGTAACTATCTTTTAAAGAAGCTTCTCTTTCTAGGGACACACAAATGCACTGATCAGAAAGCCAAACAAGAACCGAATACAAGAGACCCACAGCACATGTAGTTTGCAGCACTTGGGCACTGCTGCCCAGAGGAACGGGGGCAGGCGGGTGGGAATGGCGCGTCTCTTGTAAAGCCTTCACTACTTAATTTGGGAGCAAACACCATAGTTTAATTGTGTGCTGTGGAAGGATGGGATCCATTGGTCGAAAGTATTCCAAAACCAAACAGGCTGGTATCGATTCTAATTCATTCCTTATCTTCTATGTACTGCTTTTACCAATCCGTGGGGTTTTCTTCACTCAGAAAAGTATTGATATTAATATCAATATTTCCTTTAACAATATATTGTGAAGGAAATATCAATATTTTAAAATGAAACAACAATGAATTATCCTTCTTGAAATTGATGTTTTAGAGGCAGTTTTTTTTAAAAGAAATTTGCTGCATTAAAATCTGATCCTCAGTGATCGAGAATAAGTGAATTAATGAAAAATTCAGTACCAAATCCAATTTGGATTCTAGCAGAATTCTAGCACGTCCCTTGCACTGTGTGAAAAATGTGTTCCTGTTGTCTGTACTGATTCTTCAAGGCTTGGGTATCCCCGAGTTTCTCCACGCCATGCCCAATTTTGTTGACGTCAGTATGGATAATCTGTGTGTTTAGTGCTTTGGCCCCATGATTATTTATTTATTTATTTATTATTTGATTTATTATTTGATTTATATCCTGCCCTTCCTCCCAGCAGGAGCCCATAAATGTTCTGTCTCTCAAATCACACAATCCTACTGTCATAATTCATGCCTGATTAGAGGTTTGTGCTGCTTGTGTCCAGCAAGGCCTCTGGGTGCCAGTTTCCAGTGGCAACTAAAAGGCAGAGGTTGCAGTGGGTGGCACTCTCATGCCAAGAGCCCCCCTCCACCCCATGCCTTGATTTTGGCAAACTGGCACCAGGCCTGGTGCTCCTGGCAGAAGCCAGAGAAAACAACGCCACCAGCGCCTGGCAGGAGCAACTGAGTGGGTACGGAAGAGAGGAGCCTGCTCTGCCCTGCCCCGCCCCTTTTTTCTGCCTCCCTCATTATTATGATATTTTTTTAAGACTGGGAAGTAAATATAATTAGAGGAGAGCTGTAGATACAGGAGTGAGGAAGTGCATGAGTAGTTATGTAAGGGTGGCAATGATGGGACTAGTAATGGACTGGCATGTGTTGCAGTGATGTGATCCTCCTTACAAGGGATCTAGTCTTCAGGGTCTCCCCCTCCCGCTCCTCTGTGAGACCCTCATATCTCCCCCCAAAGCACAACCACCACCACCCCCACAGCCCTCCAAGGACAGCCCACAGAAGAATTTTGCCTACTACAAAAAAGAAATTGAGACCACAAGTTTCACACACATACCAAAGACCCTGCAGACTTGTTTTAAGCACGGATGACAGCATTAGCGATTGTAATACGTATTTTATAGAAGCTGGAACAAGGGCAGAGATTCCCCAGCAGGGAATTCAGATGTCATGTCACAGAGCGGCACTCTGCTGCCCTCCAGTGCTCACGAAAGGGACGACAAGCTGAACACCCACCCAGAGTTTATACCAGTTGCTGGAATACTGTGGGGTGGGTAGGGTGCGGAGGAGAGCGTGCTCGGTCTCACGGCCTGCTTTGGGGCTTCTCAGTGGGGCACCTGGACTAGATGGGCCCCTTTGGCCTGATCTGACAGGCTCTCCTTGTGTTTCTTCTGAGCAACAAGAAGCACATTTAGGAAGAAGGCCCAATCCTGACACTCCATTTTTTTAACCTTCTTGCCTTCCAGCTCTGGGACTAAGGGGCCAAATGCTACCAGCTTTTAAAAAACAAGAAAGGAAACCACATAAATCAGTATGGTTGATATTTTATTTTTAAGCAAGGGGAGGGGGCCCAGAAGCACCCCCTCAAAATGCAGAAACCACAGATGCCAGAGAACCTGGCCCAGAAATGTATGAATACCCCCCAACCCAGGTTTAAAATTATCTTTGCCGCTCAAGGCCTGTCTTGATAATGCCTTTAAAGTACATTTCGAACCCATATCGCTGTGACTCACAACCAAGGCATCCTGGGAACCGCAGTTCTCTTCTAGGCAGAGGATGAGAGGAATGCTTTTTAAAACTGGACTCCCGTGGGACTATAGTTTCCAAGGTCCTTTTGCAGCGGGAAGGGAAAGAGAAGATAAAATAAGGAGGTAAAGCCAGTAATTCAAACTGTGCAGTGCCTGGCACCTGCATCTTCCAAAAGCAGCATGCGTGTGGTCTCAACCTCGCACTCAGGGGGTGCCACAGTCTCTGTCTGGGGGCACGGGGAGAGAGAACCGGCCCCAGGAAAGAGGTAAAGATGGTGGCAGGAAGGCAGCTGAGACCACCACAGCCTTATTAAGTCCTGCTGGTTTTATAGAATCATTTTGGCTATATTGCCTTGATCAGCAGACGGTGCGACTGTCAGGAAGCAGGAGGCCATTCCCTGCGTTGTTTCTTGCAAGCAAGGCCCGTGCTGGGCTCCAGACCTGCCATCTTCCCCAATGCCACGTGGGTGGCAGTGAGACCACCTCAACACCTCACGTTTTGGGCTGCTCTTGAGGAACAAAGGAACTAGAGTCTTCTGGCTTGCCTCCCACTCTTCAGGCAAATACACCAAGACTGAGCAGAGTGGGACAACTCTGTTAGCTGGGGAACAGACTAAGAGAGAGTCTGGAGGTGAAGTTGGCATCTTTTACAAGCACTTCCTGGAGCACAGGACAGGACAAGGAGCCCCACAGATTGCTGGCCGGGGGGGGTACTGCTTAGAGCCACCCTTCAACTAGACATTGGGTGGCTGCTCTGAGCTGGGCCAACCCCATCCAAAGATGGACCCAAGGCTCTGCTAAAAGTGCCTGGAGGCCCACAGTTAGGAAGCTCCAAGCTCGGCACCAGAGGCTGTCTGGGCAACCTGCAAGCCAGCACGCCGGATGATCCAGACTCCTGGGGATTCATGAACTCAGTTGCCTCCTAGCAGCGACAGCCACTCCTGTCTTTGGCCCCTAGGAAAAGGAGGAAGATAGTAATGCACGAGGTGCATCCACACTTGGGCTGTAAACTGGAAGAGGTTTACTCCAAAACTCACATCAGCACCTACAGCCATCATCACCGCAGGGGTTTAAGCTTCTGTTTCCCAGTCTGGTTTGCCCCTGTGCCAAAGTGTGTTTGTGGCGGGGGGGGGGGATTAGTTGCTATTCCTTGGCACGGAGGGAGGAATCAGGACCTCAAGAAGTCACCTGGCCCAACCAGCTTCTGATGCATTCACTAGCACAACATCCTTGCTACAAAGCCAGCCTTTGCTTAAAGACCTTCAGCGAAGGAGAGGGAGACTGTTCCTATCTCATAGCTCCTACCATGGGGAATTTCTTTCAAATATTTTGTTGAAATCCCTTCTAGAAGAACAGAAAACAAAAGAAGCCACACTCTTCTGCCTAGGAGGACCAAAGCGGTTATACCCTAACCTTCCAAACAGTCAGGACTGTCTGCCCAGCACTTTTTTTGGGGGGGGGGAGGGGCAACAGAAACACACCTCCAACCTATTGAGGAAGGGCCACAGCTTTGAACCCCAGGTTCAATCCCCAACATCTCTAGGTAGGACTGGGAGAAGACCCCTGCCTGAAACGTGGGAGAGCTGCTGCCAGTCCATGTAGACAGTATTGGCCCAGGTGGACCAACAGTCGGACTCTATAAGTCGGCTTCCTGTGTTTCTGGGTACAGCTGGATATGCCACAAGTCTCAGCAGGTGCTTTGCAGTGCTGGTGGCATGTTCAGCAGTCAGCCACCGTAAAACCGCCACCATAAAAGCCCACTTCCCGTAATCACATGCTTGCAAACGCCGCCTTGCCCAGAGGGAGGCCACTGTGCGGAGGCTGCACTGCCCCTCAGTGCCCCGACAGCTACTTCGCTGGAAGTGGGCTATAAAAAGGTGACAATTGCAGACATTGGTGGCTATAATGCCCTTCTGATCCAGGACTTTGGAAGTGTGGAATTTGGAGGATAGCGGCCTCTGTAGCCCAGCCCCAAGAGCAAGCGGGCAGGCAGGCAAGCGTGTGCAGGCGATGCGCTTGCATGGACACTCACTCGCTGGCTGCTTTGAGGAGGAGCTCAGCCCAATTCCCCGCGTGGTTCTGGGTGAGGGACAGACGGAAGCTCCAGTCGGGCAGCCCCAAGGGCTTCGCCTTGAAGAGCTCGGCCTTGATGTGGCACTTGCAGGCGTAGTCCTTCACTGGGAAGGGGGAGGTGGGCTAGCAGCCTCCATGATGCTCCCTCCCTCAGCAGCAGACAGGCCCCCTCGGGGATTGGGAAGACATTACTCACTCCAAGAGAGGAGCAGCAGGTCACTGAAGAGGTGGAGGTGAAGGGGCTGGACGCTGACTCAGTGCCGGTGGCTCAAGGAGGCTTCCTGGACCAGCACCTGGCACAGCTCTCCTTCCCGAACCAGCCAGCGGCCCCGACTGATTAGCGGGAGGGGCTGGAGGCAGAAAGAGGGGCCTGTTAGTCTCCCCCAGAAAGACAGTGGCACAGGTGAGGGCCACATCTCCCTCCCTCCCTCCATTGGGGCCCCCCATGCTGCTGCACCCCCCATCCCCGAGGCAGCTGCCTGCTGCCAGGCCAGGCCCGCCTAGCAATGTTGGACTACGGCTCCCATCAGCCACAACTTCATGTGTCCATCCTGGGTGGGGCTGATGGAAGTTGTAGTACAACACTGTTGGTGGGCACCAGCTCACGGAAGGCTAAGTCAGCTCCATTGGCCCAGGCAGCCCAGAATTTCCTCCTCTTGGGTGGTCTCAGGTGGAGGAAGGTCTTTCCCATCTCCCGTAGCCGCTTGACCCTTTTCCCACCGGAGGTGCTGCTGGGGACTGAACCAGCCACCTTCTGAATGCAAAGCAGGTGCCTAGGCCTGAGATGGCATGACTCAGACCAAATTTCAAGGCCCATCTGGCTTATGGGGGCACCCCAAAAAGATATTTGAAAGGGGTGATGGAAGGAAAGCCAACGAACATTCTATCCCCCACTGTCAACAGGGGTGAGGACAACTCCACTGGCCAGGTACGTAAGCCTCAGAAAGCAAGGAGCAGCCTGGCTGGGCCAGACCATAGTGAGACTCCAGTATCCTGGTTCCAGCAGTAGCCAATCAGATGCTTCCAGGAAGTCTGCAAGCAGGGCAGGAATGAAGCCTTCTTTGACCTCAGCTAAGAGGTTGACTGCCCCTATAGGTGGAGGCACCATTCAGCCATCACAGCTGGTGACATACCTCCTTCCTCACCCCATCTTCACATTCCTCCAGTCCCCCAGTTCTTGTAGTACAAGGAGGGAGAAGGTATTTCACCCACACCCTGCATACTGTTATGAAAGGGCCCCCCATACTCTGGTTTTGCCCAACACAAGGGGCCTTTGGGGGAGACCCTTTATTCAGAAGGGCCTCCATGAGGAGGGGGCACCCTGTCTCCTTGCAAAAGGCACCCCAGGCTCACCTTGACTTTGGCAAAGTCCATCAGCTTCTCCAGCATCACCAGTTCCTCCGTCTGTTTCATGAGCCGGATGTTCTCGTTACACTGATGGACGACCTGGGAAAAGGTAGCAGGTGTGGGGTGTGGGATCTCTCTGGGGAGAAAAGCAGCCAGGGTGCTGAAGCCCCCACAGCCCACATCCACAGCCCACAGATGAGGAAGAGAGAGGCTCCTGCCACCCCCCAGGCACAGGGAGGAGGTCTTGGGCTGCCCCGGACTTACCTCCCCAACAGCCTGGTGGGCTGCCCGGACAGAGACGGCCAGCTCAGAGTCTGCTGGAGCGAATCTCAGGATGTTCTGACAGGGAAAGAGGAAAGCAAAGGTGGGAGTTGAGCATCTGCCTCACAGGAGAGGGGGAGGGGCATTTCCCAGACAGGACTTAGGAGTCCAGAGCCAAACATCTGCCCCACCTCCAGCAGAATCTTGAGCCGGATGACCCTCTGGAAGGGCGGCACCAGGAAGGACTTGAGGGGCTGCCTTTGGCAGACGGGCTGCTGCTCCAGCCGGCGCAAAACCTGGAGGAAGCGGCTGCTCTCCCGCCTGGAGAGGAGAGAAGAGGAGAGGGTGAGAGGCTGGCTGGGGGAGGCATCCACAAGGCGGCCCACGTCCTAAGGCCAGAAAGGCATCCGACAATGGCTGATACGCCTAAGTTAAATAAGTCCAGAGCTTAACCCCACAGAACGGAAGGTGATCCCTCTTGGGTAGGCCACAGGGTCATCTAGCCCAACATACTGTCTCTGAAAGTGGAGAGCCAGATGCCTCCTGGGAGCCCACAAGCTGATAGCATGCCTTGGGACGTGGAAGCTCCACTCTTAGCTCTGGAGAGGTTTAAACTTAATCTGCTATGCAGTAGCAGCAGCAGCAGCAGCCGCTTGTCACCCCCCCTCAAGCCCCACTTTTACTGCCTTTGCTGCAGCTCCCCCCCCCAGCACTCCTCACATCAGCTGTTGCATGAGCTGCTCCTGGTACATCTGGTTGGTCACATAAGGGACGTAGATGCGGCGGAAGGCAGGGCAGTGCTTCAGGACAACACTGCCCAGCCCAGGCAGGAAGACATCTTGGTCCAGCTGCTCCTCTAACTCCAGGAGAAACCTGCGTGGGGCAGGAGAGCAAGAGAGGGGGCACGTGCATGTATCGTGCACACAGAAGGCACACTCTGGTCTACAGGCTCTGCACCCAGAATCCCACCTGCTTTGGTGCCAATGCATAACCATCGTCTAGCAGCCAGGGAGAAATCACTCTGCTCCATCAAGCGCTTGCTGAACCTGGACAGCTTCCATTCCTTCGGGTCATTATAAGAACAGCTATTTAACGTTAGCAATTGGTGCCCTAGTTCAATTTCTCCTTTTCCCTCCTTGTCCCTTTTCCCTTTTCTATCATGTTTTCTAAGAGCATAAGCCTCCAGGCAGGAACTGTCTTGTTTTAATCGATTGTATGTAAGCCACTCTGGGAGCCTTTTGGCTGAAGGCCAGGTAGAAATTCTCTAAACCAACAACCTGGGGGTGGGCTGGCAATGAGGCCCAGCAGAATTTGCCTGCCATGTTCCCGGTGTGTTGATTACCTTTCTCTGGCATCCTTGACCTGTGGCAGGTTGGAGAAGAGGCGGTGCAGCTCAGCCATGGTGAGCACCCCCCGCAGCGCTGGAGAATCTGGAAGTGCAGAACAGCCACCAGGAGGCTGCGCAAGTAGGACGCCTCTGAGGTGATCACCTCAAACATGGCCTGCCGTGGAAAGAGGCAAACAGGCATCAGAAGTGGATCCAAACCTCACAAGAATGGAGCTGCCCTTGTTGGAAGCAATGTTACCAAGCCTAGCTAGGTCTCCCAACCTTCTCGATTTTTGTTATGGGCACCCACACTTAATGTCCAGCCCCAACTTATTGAGAAATGGGAAATCCCTTGGAGCTCAGCTTGCTAGACCAAAGCAGAACACTTTGGAAACACAACCCATCTTTGTGTTAAACTGCACAGAAATATGAACCACTAGACAGCTCAGGTCAGCGATTTTGCAAGGCCTGCTTCTTGCAATATCTTAGACTCAAGTTGCTCAGGCTTAGCTCCTCAGGTTTGGCAAAGCTTCCTCATCAAACACCCAATTCACTCAGTTTCTACTCTAGCAATCATAGTAGGAAATTTCCAGGTGATAACACTTACAATGTTTATTTCCTGTGTGATCCTTGAACAACAGAACAATGACTGGTTGAGCATGCAGAACTCCTCCTCTTCCTTACGCCCCCCCCCCGACAAAAACACATGTTCCAAGTGGAAGCCAGGGCAGCTAGTCCACAGTTGTGGATTGCTCCCTTCTCTGTTATGGTGGGGACACCCATGCACAAGCAGAAGAGGACAGCTATACTGTGGTTGCAGCTAGGTAGGGCAATGAGGGTCTGCATCTAATACACAGATCATGGCAGGCAGCACAGCCCACTAGTCCTCACCGGGACTAAGCCCAAGTACGCATGTGTAGCTGAAATAAATCACTGTCCACTGCTCAAGGCAGAAGTGCATACTCTTCCCTTGTCAACTCCTGCTCCCTTTTCCCTCCCCAGACAGACTGCAAGCTCTTCGGGATGGAAGCCTTTCCTCGAAAACTGCCAGATGCACTGGTGGCCCTATATATGTATTGCCACTGAGTGGCTCACACACAGATTTGAAGGTCCATCCACCACCACCACCCATCTTCCAGGTACCTCCTGCAAGTGGTGCTGCCGTGGGGTGATGCCCTCCAGCAGACCCCGGCTCTTCACCTCGGGGATCTCTTGCCATAACGAGAAGCTGTAATCGCGCTGGGAGGCATGTGAGGCAGCACTCAGCAAGGAGGAAGAGAGCAGGCCAGCAATGGAGAGGCTGGCATCCACCCGGAAGGCCTGGCCCTGGGGCTTGTGGCTCTTCACCCAGTACTCTTGGTAGAGGGGCTCTGGCCAAGGAGAGGAAGAAGAGAGACTGAGCCCAAGGCCACAGAAATTCACTACGAGAGCAATTCCAGAGAGAGAGAGAGAAGGAACACTCACACATACCTTCACCAAGCCCTCCAGATATTGTTGGACTCCAACTCCCAGCGGGCGGTAGTCGGGGATGATGATGGGAAATAGTCAAGCAACATATAAAGGGCTACAGGTTGCTCACCCCTGGTCTAGGGCTAGGACCCTTCCCTCCCACACCTATTTGCACACTCATGCGTTTGGACGTATTTCGATTCCTTCTGCCGCTGGGCTGCTTCTTTGGCCCTGTTCCCGAAGATTGTCCAGAACATTCTAAAAGGAAGCAAGAGTGAGCTTTGGGGTTGTTGGTCTGTCCACTTGGCTGTCCTGCTGGCTGGCTGGGGCTCAGGACACCCCCCCCCGAATATGCCAACCTCCTTTGGGCGCCAGTGGCTAATTTTGGTCCATCTGTAGCTATGAAAAGGGCCTGACCACGTTGAAGGCCTATGACAATGACGTGGGCTCCCCACAAAGTTCAGGTGGGGCAGCTTTCACATAAAATGGGGTTCAGGACTAGAAACATTACGGAGCAAAACATTCTCTCATTCCAAACTATATGGGAAACCTGCTTGCCCACCTTCCAGGCTACTGGCCAAGCACCTCTCACTGTAGCTACTACTTGCTCTTCCACCTTTGATCTGTGTACAAAAGGGCGGTGGTAGGGCTGGCAGGGAGCACCCCCTCCCCTTGGGGGGGGAAAGGCCAGGCATGCAAAGCTCACCTGTAGCCTTAAAGATCTTCCCCTCTGGTGACTGGGGCTTGCCTATGGAGTGCAATGGCTGGGCGTGTGCGTGTGTACCCCTTTCAAAAGCTAGGTTTGAAGTCTTGCCAAATGTCATGGTGATGCTAGAATATGACATTGACAAAATAAGCTTCAAAGCCCTGCTAACACCAGAAGTGAGTATTTGCAGGAGAGGAGAGAAAGAAATCAGGAAGATTAGGGGACCTATGCCTGCAAGCCAAGCCGAGTTGGGGAAAGGCTGGAGAACTCTTTCCTCCCCCCCTTTTCTGCTGAAGCAGCGAGGCAACTTCCACCTGCTTTGTCCCAGGCCCAAAAGGGGTCCTGGAAGGTTACCTGGGCGCTGGCTGCAGCGGGGTGGGGATCGCCCCGGCCTTGGGGAGGTCCTGCATGGCAGCAGGGAGAGCCTGCCATGGTGGTTGGGTCACAGGCTTTGGGGCATCCGATGGTGATGAACCCAACAGCCGGACTGCTGCCGAGGGGGGCATCGCCTTTGGGGGCTCCTCTGGAGCAGGTGAGGCCAGCTCGGGCGCTGGCAGAGAAAGAGATGGAGAGTGGCTGGCATCCTCAGGGTTGGAGGCATCCGCTCCCGCTGCTGCAGGGAGCAAGGAGGAGAACATCTGTCGCTCTGCAAGAACTCTGTTGCCAACACACAAAACCCTCCAGGGTGCCCCTCTTTCCATGGCTGAGCTCATCAGTTTGCCTCATCCCCAGAGGGCTGAAGGCAGCCAGCAACACACAGTGGCAGGCAAGCCCCAAGGTGTTGCCACCTGGCATCTCCTGGAGAGGAAGGGCACCGGGGAGGTCCTCTTCTGGTGCCCCTCACAGCAACACTCCTCCATTCCCAGGACCCCAAAGTGGCTGATCTTACCCTTGTTCCTCCATGGGGAGGAGCCCCGAGTGCAAGAGCCATAACAGGGGGCTCCCACTTCTTAGTCCAGACACTATTCTGACTCGTCGTCACCACTTGTGGAGCAAGGAGGAATGTTTCTTTTGGGCCAGAACCAGAGCCTGGCTTTGCTCCTGTCATTAATTCCTGGGGGCAATGCAACCTGGCCACATACTTGAGCCACCGAAGCGTGGCTTAGCAGTCAGCGGCCCACCATGCCTGCTCGTGCTGTTGCTCTGGGCAGAGAAGGGTCCTGCCCAGACCGCCCATCACCGCACCCTCTACCCCAGCGAGACCTTTTGCCTGCACAGGCCTGCTGTGTGCAAAGGAGGTGCTCTACTGTGGAGCCCTGCGGCGTCCCAAAGGTGCGACCCACCTCCTTCCTGGCAGGGCAGGCCTGCCCGTGGATTTGAACTACTTCTGGGCACTTCCGCCTACTCTTCACCAGTTGCTGAGCGACAACGGTTCTAAACTTGGGCTTTCCTACCTTGTTCTTACCTTTGCAGTCCTCCCCCAGGAGGGGGCGCTTCTCCCCCACTCTGCCCTCTGGCTGGCTCCAGGGGCCACCACCACCGCTAAGCGCCTTTGGTGCTCTGGAAGGAGCAGCCCGCAGTCTCTTGGTCTGGAACAAATCTGTGAGGAGGAAGCCCGTCTCTTGCGGCTGAGCCTTGGCTCTGCTCCTTTGAGGCTTTGGGGCAGCAGGGCAGGAGGCGTGCCTCTTCACAGGGGAGACCAGCGGTGGTGCAGAGACTAAGCAGATGCGCTTTCGGCGGAAGAGCTCCATAGAGGGCAGCTCAGGCAGTTGGGTGACCAAGAGGTCTGCAAATGGGGATGGGATGGAGGATGGAGACAAGACTTTGAGTCCAGAACACAACTTTGCAAAATTAGTAACAGCATGGGGGGGGGGTGAGAGAGGAAGGGAACCGCTTCTCTTGTGCTTGAGCTGGTCCTGAGCTTTGGAAGCATTTCACCAAAGGCTGCAAGCAACATGCAGAATGGGGAAATCGGGCCCCTCTTGGGATCACCAGCTATTATCCATAAGAGCCTGCTAGATCAGGCCAGTGGCCCACCCAATCCAGCATCCTGTTCACACAGCACCAGCCAAGCCAGATGTCCCTAGGAAGCCCACAAGCAGGACCCAGACACAAAAGCACTCTCCCCTCCTGCAGCTTCCAGCAACAGATACAGAAGGGCCCCGCTGTTCGGTGGCCCGCTTTTCGGCGTTCTGCTAATGCGGCGGCTAAAATTAGAGTAAGGCCCCACTCATACGGTGCTTGTTCCACTTTTACGGTGTTTTTCGGGCGTCGGGCACCATTTTATTGAAGGAGTTCCGCTTTTTGGTGGGTTTCGCTTTTAGGCGGGGGTCTGGAACGTAACCTGCCGTATGAGTGGGGCCCTAGTGTATTCAGAAGCAAACTGCCTCTGACGATGGGTTCCAGCATCCACACAGAAGAGCATGTCCATGAAATGGGTGCCAGTGTTTGACACTCACTCAATGCTGGCCAGAGACCACTTGTCTGCCAGGGGAAAGACCAGCTCTTTCCATCTAGTTCAGTTCTCTGCAGCATTACCCAGCTCTGAAGCAGCTTCTTTGTCGGGATGCATTTCCTCATTGGTGATGTGTTAAATAGCAATTGTACAACTGAAACTTGATTTCAGGACCAGTTGTCATGCCTAGGGGCAAGCAAACATATGCAGAGGGCCTTTCCCACACAAACCCTCACTTGACTTGCCCCTCTAAGAATTGCCTAGTGGGTTCACGGCAGCCTTTGCCAGTTTGGGGCCCTCAACTCCCATCAGCAGACCAGACTGGTTTATGGCTTCACCCCTAAGAACAGGAGCAGGGTCGACTCCTTAGAACAGGATTGCAAACTGCCTATCCCCTGAGAGAGTTCTGGACACACACGAAACAGCTTTAAAAAACCCATTCAGATCTCAGGCATGAATGACTTGAAAAACTAACAAACATCAGGAAACCCCCCACCAGTTAATAGCTTTGGTAGATTTATTTGCTTTAGATTAAGTTCCTTCTGCTCCGTTCTACATTTTGCTGAAAACTCTTTTCTTGATCTACTTTTTCATAGAATCATGGAGCATATAATTATCCTCTCCAGAAACACTCATTAAACTTTTAATAAACCCTGAAATTTCAGCTGCAACCTGGACTTCTAAATGTTAAAATATGCATTCCATTATCTCATATGATACCAAGTATTCACAAAATGCCCCCTCCCTCATATGACTGCCTTTTCCAAAATAAAGAGACATGTTTAGGAATGCCCTAGAATGGGGCTTTCTAAGACACCTGGCCTTTTCTCCCATGTCCCCCCCCCAAACTGACTAAGGGCTCAATTCACAGAGAAGGACACGCACGGTCAGTCAGGAAATAATAAGTTACTGGACCTCAAGAAATATTTTGCTAAGCTGATCCAGAAGGAAATTTAGGGCTAAAAAAATGAAGGTAAGCAAAACAGATGGGTAAAACCAGACTCATTTTTCTGGGCAAATCTCAGATTTCATCCCTTATCCCCGTTAAGCGGTCCCCAAAACTAAATCCAGAAGCTCCCATCTGGGGCAAACTAGGTCCAGACCTTACCACAGCAGCTTCAAAAATAAGGAACCAGAGAAAGAGAAAAACATCAACGTTCCTTCCCACCTGCAAAGAAATAACTTTCCCTGATGCCTTCATAGCAACACCCTTTTTAAATTAAAAGGGCAGCAGCTAGAGGAAACTCGGCTTGAACCAGATATGCCACCTTTTTTTAACGGTGTGCGTGTGGTCTGCCTTTAACAGCAAAGGATAGACATCAGTAGGCGAAGCTGCACACAGATGCAGTGATGGGAGGGATTGAGGCTGCACAAGTTGACATTCTACCCGCCACATTCTGTTAAAGGTCCAGGATCCTCTGTCCCTAAAAATGCTGGCAACACTTGCCTTGAAACAATATATAAACACTGAAAAGAGAGAGCACCTTTGAGCATGTTCAGAGAGTTTTCCACCAGGTCTCCTTATAGGGTGGCCAAAGGGAGAAGAGGGCAGGCAGCACTGCTTCTGAGCCTTTCAGTGCTACATCTGCCGAAATCTCTTCATCTACACATCAGTTAAAGGGACAGGAGTCCTGTCCACTTTTCAACCATGCCGCTCTAATGCCGTGTAGTCTAGATGAGGGAGGGGGAGGACCAGGGTCCCCAATCTGAGTTTTGAGCCTCCGCACTCCTCTTTCCCCAGTTCAACCACCACTCGGACAGATCACGGGGTGGTGGTGGCCCAGATTCTTCAAACGTGTGCCATGCATGCAAGTGTTGCAGAGCAGGTAGCCAGCTGTGAGAAGGTTGTCTTTGTCGAACAGAGGAGGAAGCTGTGGCATGGGAAGTCAGGCCGCGGGCTCACCCAGCCAAGGGCCTCTCTGGGAGTGGGAGGCCAGCCTTTCTCAGCCTTGTGGAGCAGGAAAGATTCTTTTCATTGGTGATGCTGCCGATGATTGACCCTGGCACCGTCTCCACACAAAGCGGGGCCTCCACCACTGAGCTGCAACCCCATCCAATGGCAATGGGACCCCAAAGCCTGCTTGCTGGTGTATGTGAAGCAGTAACAATGTGCCCTTGAGCATGTGCAGAGTGTCGCTCCCTATCACCGAGGGGGTAACCATAGATGGTTTCCAGGCCTGTCTGCATTAAAGGCAGCTGGCAGCTGCTGGTCTGTTCAATATGGAGGAGCAGCAACAGGCACCATCCAAGGCCTGTTTACTCAGAAGTAGGCCTCCCTGCACAAAAGGGGATTTCCTCCCAAATTCATAGGACTGCAGCTGCAAAATGCAACCCCATGCAGAGCAAAGTGTGCTTATGAGGCCACCAGTGTAGATGGACTGGGAGGCAAGGTGGGGCAGCTGTCCCCCAGAGGACTGCATTGCCTTGCTTGGCTCACTTACTCAAGCCGTCTGGGGCTGGGGCTCTGCAGGCACCACTCCTGTGAGGCTTCCTGCTTCCTGCTGCAGTGCCCTGTGGGTCTAGATCCGGGGGGTAAGATGGGGGGCAGGGGGGTGGGCAGACAGGGAGAGAAGTAGGTAGGATTGTTAACTGGCCAGAGAAAACAGCCAGGCCTGCACTTCTGCCTTTATCAGCAACTTCTTGTCAGAAAAATCAAAACAGACACCAACTCTTTCCACAAACACCTATCTCTGATATGGCTGTTGCCACCTTGTTTCCTGGGCTCTGCTCCTCTGCCTTCAACAGCTGCAGTTGGCAAAGCTCTTCCCCTTCGCTGACCCTCTTCCTGCTGGATTTCTGTATAGTCGCCAGATGCCTCGTGGAGCAGGCTCTGCTCAAGACTGCGGAATCTCCATTCTCGGGAAAGCTGCACCAGTTTAATATCTGCCTCTCCCACAGCTGTTTAGAGCAGAAGTGGCTAACCTTTGGCCCTCAATACATGGCTGGTCTCCAGCTTGCATTCTCCTTGGCTATTGGCCACTGATGGGAGCTGGAGTCTAACCGCATCTGGAGGGCCATAGGTTAGCCACCCCTTGTTTAAGAACACAGGAGCCCTATGTAGGGAAAAGGTGGTAATTGGACTAATATCCTCCAAAGTATGTCCTGAGGTGGCCTTTTAGACTAGGCGGGTGGCAGCAGGAATGCCTTTTTGTTTGTTTTTAAGATTAGTTTACCGGTTTGCAAAAAAAAGTTACAGAACTTCTTCCCCCTACCCGGCCCAGCGGTCACCAGCTGCCGGTGCTGCTGTTAACCCAGAATGTCCTTGTTATTGTGTGAACATGCAGGCACTGCCTATGTGACAAGGCTTGCAAAGAAGGAGCAGGTGGGCACCCTCGGGTGCAGCCAGCACCAAGCGGCATGCGGGCCAGCTGCCAGACACAAGGTAGTCACACAGTTCAGAGCTAAACTGTGGAATTGGCTGCTTAATATCTGCTCTGCTCTGTCTTGAAATGATGTACAGTAATTATGCAAAGTGTCGGCTTTGTAGGGTAAATGTGCTAAGTAGAGTGCGCGAGAGGAGGAAGTACATGGGTTGGAATGTTGAGGAATGCTGAGTGGTGATTGGCTGAGCGTCTGGGTGCTTGAAGGTATAAATGAGTGTTGGAGGGCTATTGGTTCTGCGTTTTGGAGGGAGGATTTGTGTTTAGGTGGGTAGCGAGGCAGGTTTTAGGACTAAGAGATATAAAGAGGAAACTATCATATGTAGCCACACACATGTTGACTGAACTTAAAGTAACCTTATTTATTCCTTGGCTGGGATATTTCAGACCAGAAGGGTGGGCAGAGCAAATACCAAAGCTGGGAACAGTATCAAATGGTGGCAGAGGTGAAGGGATAGTGTAACAGCAGCAGGTATCCAAAGCAGCCCAGGGCTGTAATCTTTGAAGGCAGAAAGATACAGGGGGGTTGTGGCCTGTAAGTGCACCCAGACACTATGTAGCAATCTGTGGAGGAGTCTAAGGCACACTCTCAGGGCAGTATTGCGTTACAGAGTGTCAGGTGGTGGTGCTTAGTAGTGGGATTGTGAGAGACCTGTGCTGGGGCCAGTGTGGGAGATCCATTATGAGACCAGACCTAGAGAAGGGGTCTGACAGATGGTGCCAATTGCCATGGGATACGAACAAGAGGAAGTCCCCAGAAAGCACTATAGTTGTGTGGGGAATAATAAACAAAGATAACTTCTAAGTGTGTATGGTAAAGTTTGTGAGTTCTTAGCAACATGGCTGAATACTTGAAAATAAAGAGGGAAGAGCTGATGGAGAAACACATAGCCTTTCATTTACCTCATGAGGGTAGGGGTAGATGAATTACATGTAATACTAATCAGTTATACATCTGTCCAAAACCAAGAGCCTGTGAGAGAAGAGACCCCTGAAGGGTGCTCAAGTAATTCTGCCTATGTGGAGTATTTAAGAGAAGATAAGAACATGAGGAAAAAGATAAAAGATAGGTTGAGATGGTGAAACTGAGAATGTAGGCTGAGGAAAAGGTGAAGCAGCGGGTCTTACAGGCTGAAAGGTTAAGAATGGAGGCTGAGATGGAAGTGGAAAGGTTAAAAATACAAAGGGAGAAGTTTCATTCTGAGGACATAAGAAAAGAGAGAGATGAAGCAAAAATAAAAGTGACTCCAAAAGATTTCTCCGTGTAAGAGAGTCTGGGCAGGATCCCCAAATTTACCTCACAACTTTTGAAAAGGCAGCACAGATATGGGGGTTACCAGAAGATAAATATATGCAGTATTTATCAAACTTAATTAAAGGAGAATTGGCTGAGGTGTATCAATGTTTCCCCTCAGACAGGTCAGTGATATATGCTGATTTTAAGGAGGCAGTGTTTAAAAGATTTAAATTGGGGCCTGATTATTTCAGAAAACGTTTCAGAAATTGCCAGTTACAGACAGGGAGGTCTTTGTGGAGTTGGGGGCAAAATTGGTGGATATATTACAAAAGTGGGTGTTGAGTGCAAAAGCTCGATCTGTGGAAGAGGTAAAAAGCCTCATGGTGTTAGACCAGCTATTTCATCCACTGCCACCAGAGATTAGGTTACTGGTTAAAGATTGTCCCTCTAAGACTGTGCAGGAGGTGCAGAGCTGGCAGACCATTTCACATCAAACCGAACGGGTTGGTTGGGAAAGGCACAAAAATATTTTAAAACAAAACCCAATACAAATGGCAGAAGGGATGTGGTACCACAGAAAGTAAACCCTCTAACAAAATCTGAAGGTCACAGGACACCTCAGAATGGGTCTGTGTATCCTAAAATGGAGGGAAAGATGTGTTTTGGATGTGGTAAACCAGGACACCTATGTATGAAGCTCCTGCTGGCAGGAAGAAAGGGTGGGATACAAATCAAATAATAAATAAATAAATAAAAGCTAGCAACCCCACCAGTAATCTTGTTCATGTAAGAACAGTGAAGAATGAGCAGAGAGAGGGGGAAGCTAAGAAAATTCAATTCTGTCAAATAAGCTGGTCAAATGTGCAGGGTTTTGACATGAGCTTAAGGGAAGAAGTGTGTGTGCAAGGGGTGAAATATTGGGTTTTACTGGACACTGGTGCTGCCCAGACCCTATTGAGGCCAGATCTGGTGAAAGCTGAGGAAATTTTACCTCAGGAAAAAGTGGTAATACAAGGTGTGAGAGGTGTGCCAGAGAGCATTCCGATGGCCTTGATAAAATTGAACTGGAGAGGTTCATGCCCAACAGCATGAACCTGTAATTTTGGGCAGAGATGTGAGGGGGTCACAGTGCCAGATTTATGTGGTGACAACAAGGCAACAGCTTGGCAAAGCTGCAGAAGCCATTTTGCCTGACGCTGAACAGAACAGGGTGGAGCCTGTAACTGAGCCTGAGGTTGCCAAAGCAACCCCTAGTGAGAGAATGAGATACTGTTGCCAGTACTGAACTGGCTAGCTGCTGGAGAGGCACAGCAGTTCAGAGATGAGTTGAAACAAGATTCCAGCTTGAAAGCCATAAGGAGCAAGCCCTACTCCAAGGAGTCCATTTTACAGAGAGCCTGAGGGATCAAACAGTGTGGGAAAATGGGGTGCTGTATAAGAGTGTGGCTGCCAGAACAGAGAGATATAAACTGTGAGCCAGTCAATAGTGCCCAGTAAATACAGATCTAGGTTGCTAGTAATGGCACATGATATACCTTGCTTGGGACACCTAGGTATAAAAAAGACAAAAAAGAGACTAACTGTGCATTATTATTCGCTGAATATTACCAAAGATGTCAACCAGTGCTGTTTATCATGCCCAGTGTGCCAAAGACTGGGTAAAAATGGAGTGAAAACAAAGGCTCCATTGAAACTCCTTCCTATAATAGTACAACCTTTTTCCAGAGTGGGGATTGACATAGTGTATCCTTTCTCTAAATCCTCAAGGCATGGCCAGATATATCTTAGTGGTGGTAGACTATGCCACAAGGTACCTGGATGTTGAGGCATTGAGATCAGTAGAAGCTGCTGTGGTGGCAGAAGCCTTACTGAAGATTTTTATGAGGCTGGGTTTTCCCCGTGGAGTTTTGACAGATCAAGGCAGTGCATTTATGGGGGAAGATATGCAGTGCATATGGAAGTACTGTGGGTTGGAGCATCTAAAAACAACCACTTATCATCCAGCTACCATGGGTTAACTGAAAGATTTTATAGGGTGCTGAAAGGGATGATAAAAAACTATGTACAGGATCACCCACAGGATTGGGATGAATGCTTGGGTGTTTCTTGTTTGCTTACTGGGAGGTGCTGCAAGAATCGACTGGGTTTTCACCTTTTGAATTAATGTATGCAAGGAAAGTTAGGGGTCCTTTAGAGTTGTTATGGAATTCTTGGGAAGGGTCCTTGGTGGAATGTAAAATGTCCACGGTAGATTATGTGATGGACTTCCATAATAAATTAGAATCCATGATGAAAGTGGTACAAGAAACTATAGTCAAGCTCAACAAAAACAGAGCTATTGGTATGACAGGACAGCAAGAGAGCGTACCTATGAAGTGGGGGATATGGTCATGACATTTATTCCCAGAAAATATGACAAGCTACAAGCCAGCTGGGAGGGACCATTTGTTATTAGAGAAAAATTAGACACCTTGACTTATGTGATAACATCAGACAAACCGGAAAAACACAAAGTGGTACATGTGAACATGTTAAATCCCTATCACGCCAGAGATGCAAGGGTTTTACAGGTCCTGAAGGGAGTGGCCCTGACTTGCCGGATTTGGTGCAAAACAGCAAGACAGAGGGAGGTTTAGATCAGCTGGAGTGGTCAGAGGAGGTGGATGATCAGGTCAAAGAGGTAATCTAGAGAGTCTTGAGTAAGCATGAGGAACTCTTTGATAATAGACCTGGCAGAACTAGTGTTACAAAATACTGTATACACACTGGCAATCACCCTCCAATAAGGTCTACCCCCTATCGTGTGAATGGAAGAGTGTGTGAAGAGATCAGGAAGGAAGTGAAGGAAATGTTAGAGCTGGGTGTGATACGTGAATCGATTAGTCCCTGGTCATCTAGAATTGTGTTGGTACCCAAAAAGGAATGCTTGGCTGTTGTGTGGGCCCTGAATAAACTGCGTCCCTACGTGTGGGGAAGAAGATTTACCATGTTCACCGATCATAGTGCATTGATGTGGCTGGACTCCATGAAGAACAGTGACACCATGCTCCAGAGTTGGTCGTGGGTGCTGCAGGAATATCTAGTGGACTTTGTACATACCAAAGGAACCGATAATGTCATTGTGGATGGACTTTCCAGACATGTTCCAGAGACATCAGTCACCTGACCAGGTGTCTGTCCTTCCTTCTGGTGCCTGATGTCCTCTGCTCCTGTTCTCCCATGAGGGTGCTTTCTGGTGGTCAGCTACTACCTGCGAGTCCACACCTGGGAACCGCACCACTTATGGTGCTCTCTCTCTATTGAGCTGTAAATTATGGGGTGGGGGAGAAAAGGAGGGGCGGGACCTCCTTCCCTTGGGCTGCTTCAGGTGCTGAATTCCAGAAGCCCAGATTAATTAATTAATTAACCTTCCAGTTCAGTGATCTGTTCAGGTTTTCAAAAGATTTTTTCTGAGCTAGGGAGAGAAGCCCTCCTCCCTCCCACTTCTTCCTGCTTGAATCCACTCCCCACCCTCCTTCGGTGCCAACCCCTTTGCAAAGCCGCCCACACCATTACCTGCCCAGTGCCCATCAAAAGGAGAGTTCTTCCCGGTCTCCTGTTCTGTAACAGATGCAGAAACACCCCCACCCATTTGTATGACGATGATGGGCTACCTTGGGGGGTGCCTGGGGGCTCCTTGGGCATCTCTGTATATTTGAGGAAGGGCTGCAGCTCAGTGGGCGGAGCACCTGCTTGGCATGTAGCAGGTGCCAGTTTCAGCCCCGGCAGCATCTCCAGGTCAGGCTGGGAACGTCCCCTGCTGGAAACCTGCGACAGTTGCTGCCAGTCCATCTAGAGGGACCAACTCCGCAGAAGGGTTATAACTGTGGTTGTGTGACCCTTTTATTGATGTATCTTCTAACCTTCCCTCTCCCAGGGGGAGTAACTAACAATGCGGCAACATTAAAACCCATCCCCTCATTTCTAAGTCCCTCCTGGTGGTGGGAGGAAGTTGCTCTGAAACCTGCTCAGGCTAAGGCTGAGGTGGAACCCTGGGGGGGGGGAGCCAAGTCTCCCACTGGAAAAGAAGCTTCCCTCTCAAGGTGGGGGGTGCCCAGGAGAACCTTTCATGGACAGGAGTGGGAAGGGCAAAGGGGGCACCCTTGAGCTTTTCCCGCCTCAGGCACCAAAATGCCTTGGAGCAGCTCTGCATGGAGGGGCTCCTGACTTCCCCCTCCTTCCTTGCCAAACCAAGGACACACACTTGGACCATGCCATGTTTTATTTATTCTCCTGCATGATACACAGACTGCATGTCAATTCTGGTTGCACCAGGAGGGCAGCTCTGGGGGATGAACGTGCAGGGAGAGGAAGTGGGTGGGATTGGTGCCAAGCAGCCATGCTAATGAAAGGTTGACATGCTGCACCCTGTGGCCCTAGATCAGCAGCAAGCCCACACGAGGGGGGAGGGGTGCCGCCTCTGCCCCTGCAATCTCTCTCCCCCACTCCTGCTGCTCTCACAGAAAGGACTGTGGCTTGGAGTTGAAAGGGCAAGGGGAGGCGGAGTTGGGAATCCGAAGTCTGCTCATTTGCAGGGCAATGACAGCAGGGGAAGCTCATCTCATAAGGATCCTCCTCACGCCTGTTTCTCCTACAACCTGTAAAAGCAACACATCCCTGGTGGGCAGATGAGCGGTGGAGGGAAAGGGAAAGGCAGCGGGCGACTTTGACAGCACGAAAGAACGGCCAGCCAGAAAACCCATGATCTTAACTCCAAAAAGGGCAGGATCCTCTCCTCTGAAGAGTCAGGACATGTGATTCCACTACCAGATCCCAGCTGTTCCTTTCCTGGCTTCTTTCAGTTCCACTGCCCACGCGGCAGAAACTTGTTTGTGGCTGCGGCTGCTCCGGAGGGCCCAAGTGGCCCCTAAGGGCTGGCATCTCTCTCTTGGAGTATTTTCTGCCTTCCAGGCCAGCTAAATCACAGCGTTAGTGTAGAGGGTGCTAGATGCAGATCCAGGTTCAAATCTCCTGGTTAGCCATGAAGCTCACTGAGGGTCCTCCACTTGAGGGTCCTTTAGAGCTATTGGGACATTGCTTTTCCGCAGTCAAGAGGACATGGAATTAAAACGGTAGTCCCACACAACCCTTGACATAAGGCTTCTGAAGAGGCTGAATAGGAACAGGAGTGCTGCTGAACAACAAAAAGGGCAGAAAGCACAAAGAGGAAGCTTCTAATTAAAGGCAAAGAAGCCCCAAATAGCCTGAGCTGCACTTTGATCCAGGCCAGCCTGATGCTGCCATTGCATTTTATTGACCAAAAAAATATGGCCACAGATCAGGTTGGGGGAGAACAGCACAGAAAACACAGGAATGCAAAAATTTGACAGGAATGTTGTGTGGGTGCTCCCTGAAAAGTGGGTCACCCAAGGATGCCTTTTCTCTAGGGCTAGTGTGGAAGGAGCCCAGGTTGCCTTGTGATGCTTTTTTTGAGGAGGGATCCTGCTTCCAATCTCATTCCTCCTCCTTGCCTCCCCTTGGACAGGCAGATCAGGATAAAAACATGATAAATGTTCAGCTGTGCACACTCCAAAGATCCACCCTCTTGTCTATGTCTTTGGGTTTCCTGCAGCCTCAACCCATGTTGCCACATTCACAAGCACAAACACTGTAATGCTCTTTGGAGAATACCATTTCTGCAAGTTTCCAATGTGGTAAAGGGCGGCCTCTGTACTACCACCCATGCCCACACTTCTAGCAAGGAAAGCACAGGCAGGTTTCTGAGGCCAAAATGCTGAGGAAAACTGCACCGACTGTCCTTCATGTGGACAAAGGGTGCTTTTTGGTGTGCCTAGAGTACACATGTTCCAAACATTTTAAGATGAACGTATGACTTATGGAAGCAGCTGGCACCAGTGGCAAATGGCCCTCTCACACACTGGATCAATATTTTGGGGGGAATCCCTTTCAGCAGAGACCCAGTGGGGGAATCTGAGCACAGCTAAACTATTTCCAGAAAGCCTAGCCTGTGAAGGCAACAACTCTGGCCTCCTCTCTCCTTGGCTCTGAAGAATCCGCTGCTGAAATTCCCATTGCTGTTCTAAAGAGAAGCAGAAGTTTCTGGGAGGTAACTGCCTTGGGTGGGAGGTGGGCACACAAGAAAACTGTCCCCAGAGACCTTGGAAGAAAGATAAGCCCTTCCCTTTGGACTGGGAAGGAATTCAGTGTGAGAGGTTTGGAAATGCACAATCCCCGCGGTCCCTGTGGTCCATTTCTGGGTAGTAGGAGAAAGATCCAGAGGGGAAAGCGAGAAGCTGGAGGTTGAGTGTCTCAGGACAGCCAAGGAGGCAAAGCAGCCGTTGTTGTAGCATGTGTCAGTGTGTGTGTCAAACAGCATGTGACCCTCTGCGTCCCACAAGCACAGCGGCTCTTGTCCACCTTCCAATTCTTTAAAAGTCCCACAAGACTTGTTGCTGCTTTTACGAACAGAAGGGCTCCCCCTCTATAAACCTTTAAAGGCCTCCTTTCTCCATACCTCAATCGCCCTTTTCCAACTCTTCTCGCCCTACAGCGGAGCCAACGCACATGGTCACAAGCAGTGGGGAAACCAACAGGCAGTGTTCCCACCTCTGCCCCTGCCAAGGGATGCTAGTTCACACTGTCGGGTAAAAAGCTGCTTGCTGTATAGGGAGAAGGAGAAGAAAAAACAAATAAACACAGGACGGCAAGTGCAGACGATCTTGGGGAAATTCAGCTACAGATTGGTTGGGATCCAGAGAGCAAGGCCAGGCAAGCTCAGCACCTGTTGGACTGAGGCCAGGAATTGGAAGGGGATAGGAACAAACAAGAAAGAAGAAGAAGAAAGTGGGCTTTGCTTTTCTGGTCGGTGCGGATGGTGGATTGTCTGTCTCCCATCCAAACCCATGCCTCACCTTGAGAACAAGCAACACAGAGGGGAGCACAATTGTGCCCATGGCTGGCCACGCTGCCACGAAGAACAATGCAAGGGGCTACCTGGAACACAACACTGTACTCACCACTGCATCACAACACAACATGACACATGGAGCACACCCCACAGTTATGCAGCTGCCTCATGTCGCAGGTACCCAGAAACAGTGGCAAGGCTGGGAGCACTCAGAAATCCAGGGCTTAATTTAAAACACACACACACCAAAAATATGGGCCTGGATGGCAACTGCAGATGCCCAGGCATGGAGAGGCTCCCGTTGCAGTGACAGAAGATGTGCTCTGCGTGGATTTTGTGGACAGGGAACTCTCTGGCTATCACAGCCCACAGAACAGAACAGCCATCAGAAACAGATTCTGGCACATAGCCTCCCAGGGGTCCCCACCTTTCCCTGGTGCAATGCACGGCCACTGTTTGTAATTCCTTGTTGCTTGTCGTGCAACAAGGGTGCGGGCGGAGAGAATTTGTCCAGAAGGTGCAGCAGCAGGAGTTGGTGAGGGCAGGTCAGAAACAAGGTCCTCTGTGTGTGCCCATGTAACGTATTCTGTCTCCAGCCCCAGGAGTCTCAAACTCTTACACAACATGGAGGGACCCTCCTGAAAATGGTTCTAGGCATTTCGTTCACACCTCCCGATTAAGAAGCCCTGGACCCTTCGTCTAGATGTGCCAAGAGCTGGCTGTAGTGAAGGAAACCCCCTCCCAGAAGTTCTCTTCTCTCTGGGCCTCCCAGTGGGCACATGATCCAGGGGCTAAGACCCCACTGAACCCCAATAACAGAGGCACGACGACTAAAGCAGACCTTCTCTCCTCTCTGGGAAACAGTTGCTTGCATTTTGTAAAATTCTTCCCAAATTCATCCTGATAGACATCCCCACCCCAGTCACCTGTTCCCATGCTCAAAAACAAAGAGAATCCCAAAATAGCTCACCATTTGTACTCTCCTGGTTTTGTGGATGGTTCCAGGGCTTGATGGGACACAAACGGCCTCAGGTGTGCAGAGAACGAACCCTTTGGCAGAACAGCAGGTGCTGTGCAGGGATCCCAGCCCACCTCCCACTTCCAGGGACTGCCCTGCTTCCGCCACTGCTGCTGCTGGTGCTACAGCTGGGTGTTTGTGGCCCCAGCATGAACACACAGACACACAAGTGTGCGCACAGCGCTTCTTTTGCACACTGACCTGGTGAGGGAGAGGAGTCGCCACTCACCGTCAGCAACACATCCTGGTTGTCAGCCAGAGCCTGCTTGGCCAGGTAGCGCTCCCGCTTGATCTTCACCTCCAGGGACTCAGGGACATCTGGGACCAGCCAGCCTATGAGGTGCAGGCAGAAGAAGACCACGTGCTGGAAGTGGGAAGGAGGAGATGGAGGGGGAGTTATGTGTGCCAAATGCTTCATGGAGATGTGGCACAGGCCCTGTGTGATAGGCCACTGTGTTATTCCCTCCACGCTGCAGATGGGAAAAGTGAGGCTGGTTAGAAAGGGAATGACTTTCCAAATGCCCAAGCGAACTCCAGGGGGCATCAGACTCAAAGTGGGGCTTCATGATTCGCAGTTCAGTCACGTGTGTTTATGCATGTGGGGAGTTTCCTAGGAATGCTGTTCCTGAACACTTGCGAAAGGCAAATTAAGATGAAACTGCACAGATGAAGTCCCTGGCCATGTCTGAACATTTGTGGCCTCAGTAAAAGGCAGGCACAGTTAAGAACAACTTTCATGCATTTTTTTGAATTAAAATCAAATGTTGTATCCAGGCATGGAGACCATTCTACTAGGAGATAAATTAACTAAATAAAACAAATTAAAATTCAATTTAATCCAGTTTAATAAGATGATTATTCAATTAAACAAGACAATTAAATTGACAATTAAGATGTCACATGTTGGGCAGGGCACCTGGCACAAACAGTCATTTTCCTTGCTTTTTAAAATTTTGACTGGGAAGAGAGTTTGTGCAGTTAATTGGATCCCAAGAAAGCTCAGACATCGCATTTGTGGAATCCCTTATGCCCTGAATGCAGACCAGCTTATTTGGCAGACCCATTTCGCTTTGAAATCAAAGGCACCTTCCCTGCTCCAGGCAGGGCAGCCTGTCATTTTATTATCTATATGCTTCAACTGCCTTTCTGCAAAAAATATAATGGGCTCATGTCCCACCCCCGATTGGTCTGGCCCAATATGCTGTGAATCTCACCTCAAAGGCAATGATGAAGCCCAGGCGAATGGCCAGCAGCTTCCAGTAGAAAAGGGTTTGGCTTCCATGGGCATCACGAAAGGCCTTGTAACTGAGAAGGGACATTGCGGAGGGTCAGCGTGGCTGGGGAGGGGAGGGGAGCCACGGCCCACGTTCGAAGGGGCTCCGCTCTCACCGGCACATGGTATGGTTGCTGTTCACATAGCTGGGCGGGGCGTAGGCCAGGGTGAAGTTCACGTAGCCGTGGAGGTGGCTGTCATACTCATATTGGTACAGGAGGCGTGGCAGGAAGTCAGACGTGAAGGCGATGAGGAAGGCCTGTGGGAAGACAGAAGGCCCTGGGTGGAATTGCCCGACCAGGAGGGGACCGGCAGTGGGACCACTGACTCGGCACACTGGTTGGCTTCCCACACTTTCCCAAGGAATCCCAGGAACTGCATTCTTGCAAGGATGCCAACAGTTTTTTTGCTCAGTTCCTTACTCCTTTGCAGAACGACTGTTTCTCAGGTAGGGTGGCTACGGGTGTCCCTACCCAGGGACAGTCTTCTATTTGAAGCACAGTCCTCTGTTTGAAGGGTTGCCTGGTCCAAGTTCACTTTCAAGGTAAACAACGATTAGAAGGGCCCTGAAGTTGCCCTTCCACAGTTAGCAGCACCTGGACGGCAGGTCAAAGCCTGTCCCTGCTGCCGTGAGATGTATAGCGTTTCTGCTTAAAGTATAGTTATTAAGTCTAAGCATATATATCAATTAGCACATGGAAATTTTATATAAATCTGTGTGTGTTTTTTCATGTTTGTTTTTGGCAATGCATAAGAGGCCACTTTATTCCCAGGGCTTTCCCTGACGTGTAAAAAAGCTATTTTTTCAAACTGGGTGAGGGAAAGGCAGGAAGCCAAGGCTTGGGAGGCGGATCCGAGTTCACTGAATCTGGGGACTGGGGAGGCCTGGACATGTTCTGCCTTTGGGACTGACCCACACAGCTTGCTTTGGCAGCTTGATCACCCAGGTCTCACAGAACGAGAGTTTCATTAAAAACTCAGACACAGGGGGTGGACTGAGCATCCACCCACACACATTTTTTTCTCATCCTGGTCAGAACACATGTGACATGTAGAAATCCAGTTGGTGTAACTTTCCCAATGTTTCCTACAACCTGGGATAAAGCTTTCCCCTTTGAACTTCCACAGCCCCCTTCACCCAGCAGCTGCTTGACTTGGCCTGGGGGTTAGGGAAGCCAGCAGTCTGAGGACTGGCTTTTTTTGGGGGGGGGGCTTGGGAGAAGGCACCTGTCCCAGGCTCTGAGCTTGCTGGATTTCGGGGCTCTGGGCTGCTTCTGGGCTCACATTGACAATGACGGAGATTTGGGCGAGGACATCGAGGATGAGGAGCCAGACGCTGATGTCCTGGGCACGCTCGGCCACTGGGCGCCGATACTCGCAGACAAATTTCTGGGCGTCCAGGCGGATATCGACCCAGTTGTTGAGCAGCGCAAAGAGCGGGGCCAGCGGGAAGGCGGCCACGAAAATGGTGATGAAGCCAAACTGGAGCACTGCAGAAGAGCAGGGAGGCTCAGGGTTAAATCTGCAAGTCTCATCCCTGGAAGGATGCAAAATGTAGGCCAGTGTTGCCAGCCTCCGAAATCGCTCAGAGTGGAGCGAGGTTGGAGTTGGGACTTGGGCTTGGATGGACAGATGGGGGTGGGGAGTGGAGTGGGATGAGGAGCGATCTTGGCTTCTCCATTTGTCTGTTGTGGATCAACTGCGTGAACCAGTCAGCGGAACCAGCTGACGGACTATCCTTCCATTTGTTGTGCTTTATTTGTTTAGCCCAGCCTTCACCTGCCTGAAACCCTTGAGAGCCACTGCCAAGAGGCAATCAATCTGGCTGGACCCAATTTCTGGGCATCCAGGCAGATCTCGACCCAGGTGCACAGCAGATCCATCTGTCCGCATCTGCCCAGCTTTCCCACCTCTGCACCCCACCCCTGAAGGGCAAGAGATGGCACCCTCACCCATCTCCAGGTACTCCTCAAAGAGGCCTTCACACTCAATCAGCTCATAATCCTCCTCCCACGGTTTGGGCTCCTGGCAGATCTGGGCCCCTCGCACCCGGGCCAGCTTCCTCTTCTGGCGCCAAGACTTCAGCTTCCTGCAGGGGCAAAAATGGGGAAGACAGGCAGTGGGGCGGAGGGGGGTCCCGTTGCAACTGACCACACACTTCCCATAACTGGAAGGGCCAGAGAGGGGTGGGTAGCCCTCTGGCCCTGGGAGTCTATCCGGGGGTCTCAAAGGGAGGGAGAAAGGGGTATGGGGGCCTCCCCCTGCCCCTCTAGCTCCTCCTCCCCACAGCCAGCAACTCACGGAATAAGAAACTCCTGGATGTTGCTGACAATCTGCTTCCCAACCATGATGATGAACAGCTGCTGGGCCAGTTCAATTAGACACCCACCAGGACCGCACTGCAGGGAGAAGGTGGGGAAGGGGCAGTGGTCGCCAGCAGAGCTCTGTGGAGCTGGCTTAGAAACCCTACGCCTGAGCAATCGCTCAGAGGGAACTTTCCACTGGCACGCAAAGTGAACAGAAAGAGGGGATTCCTGGCTGTGGTGCACCTGTTCCCCCCACTTTCACCTTTGGCCAAACAGGCATGGCGGGATCTTGTATTCTCTCAAAAACATGCAGGACCAGTTTAATCAGGGATGGCAGCTGGACAAATCCAAAGGCTGAGCACCCCCCACAGGAAGCAAGCTCTGTGGGGAACGGCTGCCCTCCTCTGGCATCAGCCAGACAGGAGCAAGAGAGGGGAGGGCCACATGCTGGAAGAAAAGAGCCTTTTTTGTTTGGGGAAAAAATATTTGCCCCCTGTCCTGGTACTTACGTCTTCATTCCTCATGCCCAGGAGTTTTCCATATTGGCCAGGATACCCGACAAACCTGCTGGGACAAAGGGAGGCTTCTGACTCCAGGGAAGACTGCCTGGGGTGCAGTGAACCTCCCCCAACCTCGAAGGGGGGAACAACCAATGCGAGGGCTGTCAGCTCTGCTTTTGGAGACTAGAGTCCTGTTCCAGGCAGACAATAGTCCCCGGAGGATGCCAAGGAGGAACTGGGGAAGACTCAGAACGGAGCTATGTGGCTGAGGAAGGAGTCCTTGGAGGACAGGCTGGAGGAGCATGCGGAGGGGTGTGTGCTTCAGTCGAAGCCAGTCCAGGGGACGGAGGCGCTACACGTTTTCTATGGCTTCCGTAAGGCCACCCCCAGAGCCGAGTGGCAGGTGTGCTCCGTGGCTGGGTCTGGCTTCCTTCTACAGCCAGAGCACCTGCAAAAGGGGCCGGATTGTGCAGTGACAGGCACAGCCTCAACCGCTCTCCACAACTGGCCCCCTCACCTGCCTTTGAAGAAAGCTACATAGAAAGGGGAGGAGTAGAAATTCACAAACTGGAAGATGAAGACTTTGAAGGTGAAGGCGTCTTCGTGCTGGGTCTGCGTTCGGTGCATTTCTGCAACAGAGAAGACCCCAGTGGGGAGTTGCGTGGGTTGCAATTGGCCAGCAGAGGGGGGAGCAATGACAGAGAGGAATGGGGAGCAGCACTGCAGCAGAAGAGCATTTGCCCCAGCGGCCTGCCATGTGCCGATGGGGGCAGCGGGAGCCTGTCTCCCCACGCTGAGCCAGCTGGAAATGGCAAAGGGTGGTGGAGGTGGTGGGGATGACGTGGACAGACACGAGTAATGAGCAGTGCTTTTGTGCCAGCCAGCTGGCCGGCGGGCAACATCTTAGACTCACCCCACCTGGTGAGCTTCTCAGCCAGAGAGGTGTAGACCTGACTCAAGAGGAGGATGAGCACCAGGTTCACCATGGAGCTGCTGATGTTGGCGATGTTCCCTGCCTGCAGGGCACATGGAAGGGGGGGAATCAAGCTTTGCTCCTCCTGGCCTCTCCAAAGACAATCCCTTGTCCCTCCTCAAAATGCAAACAGAAGAAATTGGAGTTTACTTTGTCTGGGGGCCCCTTAAACTTTCCTAAGGGAGTTTAATCCTGTGTAGTGGTGGGAGTGGAGGGGAAGACCCCCCACACCTTGAAAGGAGCACCTCTGAACCTCAAAATACACGCGCACACACATGGGAGCCTGACAATCTGAACATAACTGTAATTAAGTTAAATGATGATGACAATGTTGACAAAGGCAATGTGCCCTCCAGCCCTTTGGGATCAAGACCAGAATGCTGGGAGGCAGAAGGGAGCCTGTGCTGGGATGCTCATGATAAACCTTTGTACATGTTTGTTGGTTTGTTTTGTTTCTCCATCAGTGTGCACACCATCCTCTACAGAGTACTAGAGGGCAGGTTCCTGCCCCAAAGGGCTTCCAGTCTAACACCTGACCCTTTGGGGAGAATTCTGCCTGTACTGTTTTCATTTTATTCCTGCAAATGTGAGAGAAAAAGAGAGACTTTCCCCTACAAAATCCGTAGCCTAACGTTCAGCGAAGGGGCCTTGAATATCCCTGAGGGGGACTGGGCCAGGCCTCTGGGGGACCCAGGGTGCCCTTTCACAGCTGAGGGCAGGATCCAAGCCCCAGGCCAAGCGCCACACTGCCACACGGCTCTTCCCTCTCTGCCACCCTGGCCCCTTCCCTACCAGGCCTCCCTCCTCACCTGGGTCACTAAGACTGCATTCCCCGTGTGGTACATCATAGTGCTGACAATCCCACGGTACATGATCACTGACACCAAGAAGATCATCACCACACAGAGCTGAGGGGAGAAGCCAAAGGTGTGTGTGGAGTTGGGGAGGGGGGGCGGCACGGTCAGTGCTCAGGCAGGGACACCTCCTGGCCGGGGTAGGGGAGCACCTCACCATGACGATGACAGCCATGGAACCCGTCACGATGCGTGACAGCCGGTCGCGTGCGGGCAAGTGAGGCTCCTTCACCCCCGTGATGGGGTTCTGTTCCATGCAGGGAGCCATTGCAGCAAACTCTGGCCGGGGATGCTCCTGGGAGGGAGAGAGATGGCGCCACAGGGGCGAACACAGAGTTAGAGGGTCCCAAACAGGGAGTAAACCCCTTTGGACTCAAACGTGATCTCCTTCCAAGGAAAGATGCAAAGCGTTGGTTTCACATCTTTCAGTCGTTTTAATTGTTTTGTATTGTTTTTAATTCTTCATGTATTGTTGCACTGACATTTTATGTGAGTTGGTGGTTTGTTTATAAATAAATTTTGAATTATTGTTATGCTGCTGATTTATTATTTTTGAGTCTCATTTTTTTCCTTCTGCCATGCTGTTTTATTTGCTTAGTTAATACGTGTCTTTTTCTTCTTCTATAAGCCAACTGAGAATGGTGGCTGGAAAGGCACGAGATAACATTTCAAAAGTGAATAAGTACATTTCATTGGAAACATTTGTATATAAAGTATGTGAGTGTTTTGTATATGAGATCAGAATTATCACAATGGGTTTATTTATTTATTTTAAAATATGGAAATACTGCTCTTCATCTAATACCAGAGCACAAAATGAAAAGAAAACACAGTTAAGATAACATACATACTGAAATATGAAACTGCTTTAAAAAATGTTGCTGTCTTTATCAGCCTGAGTCATCTGCAGTGCATCTGCTAGTTCTTATGCATAGGGCACGTTTCTGTGTTAGAGTAAGTAGTCTGGCAGCATGCAAGCAATTTAGTATTTTAGGGTACAATTCTCAAAAGGCTTACTACAGAGTGAGCTTCACTGAGCACAGCAGGACTTCCTACTGAGGAAACATGCATCAGTCTGCAGCGTTAGCAGGGAGCGAGGCAGCCGATCTGTGAGCATCTGCTACCTGCACCTGAGCAAACAATGACTGACTCCAGGGCGGGATCACTCATGCGACAGGACAGGTGGGGCCACTTGCCTCTTCCTGCCTCCTGCTCTCCAAATTGGCTGTCGGTGCCTCCCCTGCCTGTTCAGTCTGGCAAGAGCAGCCACAGGAGCACAGGAGCTGCTTTAGGCCCAGTCAGGCCATTGGGGCCACATTGGTTAGTATTGTCTATTCTGCCTGGCAGCAGCTCCCCAGGATTTCAAGACAGAGAGTCTCTTCCCAGGCCTACCTGGAGAACCTGGGACGTTCTGCATGCAAGGCAGATGCTCTGCCACAGACCAGCGCCCCTTGCCCATGTCCAGGCAGGCAGAAGGGTGTGTGTGCAGTGGGCAAACCCCTGCCGAGGCACCAGCACGCCCAGGGCATGAGGCTGCTGGGGAGGGTGCACTGCGTGCCTGTTTGTTGTCGACTGGCGCCATCTGGTGGCTGGAACTGCAGGGCTTCCTCTGCCTTTGCCTGCCACAGGAAACGCTGGCCAGGCTCTCCCCCAGCACACGGAAGGGTTAGGAGAGGCCAGGCGGGCCCAGATCCATCTCCTACTTGCCTCTTCCTCCTGGAAGTCCATGCAGTTCCAGTGGTGGGCGAGTGTTGCATTTTTCCGCTTCCAGTACTCCAGGAAGGTCACAGCCCAAAAGGACATGAAGATACTGAAGAAGACGGTCCCTGGGTGGTCAAAGAGGTAGCCCACCTGTGGCACAACAGGGGGAGAGAGGGGGAAAGACGCGCCCTTGAGCAGCCACCACACCTTGAGTAAAAAAGCCTTTCCAGTGAAATCAGATTCACCACATTGTAGCACCTACTGTCCATGCACATTCAGTGATTTGCTCTATATTTAGAAAAATTAAATATAGCTCGTCCGCTATGCATTTGGACACCTCTTAAAATAGCATAACCAGACTTGATGATTCCTGTGATCAAGGAGGTTTTTGTCTATGCGTGGATAATTAGATGCCCTTTTGAATCTTGACTGAACTTTTCAAAACTGCACTGATTTTAACCACCGATTTCAAAACTGCACTGCTAGTATTGATTAAATGAATGATGAATGAAAGCTTTTTAGCCCCTCAAATCAATTAATGTATTTGAAATACGTTATAGATCAGCACTGTTCCCATTTTACAGATGGGGGAACTGAGGTCACTGGAGTCTGGCCTGCCTGCTCTGAGCCCATGGAAGAGGTTCTTGCTGTGTCTACTTTGGGAGCAGACAGGCTATGCTATCCCTACTCCCCATGGACAAAACTCCATGACATCGCAACAACCTCCTCCCCCCACTCCAGCCTCCCCCCCGAAACAGCCCCCAGCAGGCCCAGCTGCCAGGAAGCCAATTCACCTTCGCCATGGGGCAAATCTCGGAGAGGTTCCAGTTGCCGCAGGTGTCACACAGGGGGCACATGAGGAACTGGCCCCCGCTGCTGCAGGTCTCTTGCCTGGGGAGAAGCCAAAGGGGGTGGGGTCAGTGGAGGGAAGCAGGGAGGCCTCACTCTCCAAGGGCTCATGGTGCTCAGTGCCTGTTGGGTCCCCTTCAGCTCTCTCTGAAATCTGACACAGGGTGGACTTTTAAATAACTGGAGTTCAGCCCTGAAGTCTGTGTGCGTGATGAAATCAGAAGGGAGTGCCTCTGAGCATATGAAGATGCCCTTCCCCTTGCCCAGAGTTGCCACAATCGGAGATCTGGGGCTAGAGGGGAAGAGGGTCCTGAATCAGAGAGCGGGGAGGGGGGAGAAGGAGGTGTTCACTTGATCTATCCAGTATCCTGTTCCCAACAGGGGTCAGTCAGAAACCCAGAAAGGGCTTCCGACAGTGTCCAGCCATAGTCCTCTGGAACCCCCACCCACCACCAGGATGCTGAAGGCAGCCGTCACCTCATGAGGGTAGTCCTCTCCTGCCTGTGTCAAGGCAGGCTTGAGTGGTGGTCCCATAATTCCCTACTAGGAAAAGCCTCACCAGCTGAACTCCTGCCTGTAGCGCAGCCATAAAAGAGATGGAGGAAGAGCTTGTCACCCTGTCGGGCCCATGGAGGAAGTGGATTGCTCTGGCAAGAGGCACTTGTGGGTCATGTCCCATTACATGCAAGCTGACTGAAGCCCCCCGCCCCCCCATCTGCCACACTCACGCTGGCGTGTTTGTCCCCATGGTGAACAGGCCTGCCAGGAACACCAAAGTGCCAACAGCCGCAGCTGGGAGGAGCCAAGCCGTGTAGAATCCTGTAAGGAGAGAGGCCAGGCAGAGCCCATGAGCACTGACACCCAAAGACCCTGAAATGCAACTTTCTCCTGCCCTCCTGTCCCTCATCTTTGGACCCAGATGTGGAGCAGCAGCTGAGACCCAGAACTCTGGCTCAGCACCACTGGAGACATGAAGCCATTTCCAAGGAAAATTTGTCTCTGAGCATATGCAGAGTATCTTGCTTCATTCAAGCCAGGGCTCAAACTGGAACACATATAATAACAAAAATAAAATATATAAAAATAAAAAAGAGCAAGACCCCCTCCCCAATAGGGGGTTGGGCACAGCCTACCATTTGCAGACTGTGCTCGTGTGCATTGCTTTTCTTATTTTCTCGAATTCTGAGCAAAGTTTTGCGCCCAGGTGGGTCTGCACCAGCCAAGAAGGAGAGAAAAGAGGCCCCGCCCCAGGAGCGCCTCACCTAGCCAAGCAAAGTAGATGGCCACCTTCTCCCCAAAGTATTCTCGGATGTGGTCCAAGGGCTGGTACTTGTACCAGCAGCGCCACTGAGCCCAGAAGCGGTACAAGATCTGCCGGGGATTCAACTCCTCGCTCAGCACCTCATAATCGGGCAGCTCAAAGGGGCCCTGGAGGAAGAGGAAGGGAAGAGGTTAAGGAGGGTGCGTGACATCATCCACAGGCCAGGAAGTGATGTCAGAAGACAGCAGACAATTCTAGACTGCTGATGGATGGAGGTACCAAATCTGAAATGTACAACCTAAGAAAGAACAGCAAGATCTCTTTATTTTATCTTTAAAAAAACAAAACACAAACAAACCTTGACATTTTATTTTGAAATAAATATTTTAAAAAAAGACAGGCAACAATGAAGCCCACTGCCTAACCATTCACAATATCCTCCAAATTATTATGCGGCGCCTTTCCTACTCATTGCTTGCCATTTATGTCATATCTGATCTGATATAACCTATTTAAAATGTCCTTTACACAGTGGTTTATCATTTGGTTTGAGTGTCAAGTGAAACAGTTATGATAACAACCAGAACGGTGGCTTGGAGCATGTGCAGAGTGCCCTTCCCCAGGGACCATAGGAAGCTGCCTCATACAGAGTCAGACTACTGGGGTCCACCTAGCTCAGTATTGTCTACACCAACTGGCAGTAACTCTTCAGGGCTTCATGCAGGAGAATTCCCAGCCCTACCTGGAGATGCTGCCATTGGGGACTGAACCTGGGACCTTCTGCCTGCAAGGCAGGGGCTCTGCCACTGAGCCAGGGTCCTCCCCTTCACCACTGATGAAAGGCAGGAGTTATTGGAAGAAGAGGGCCCCAGCATCTCCCTCTCTCACACATACACACCCCGCCATTCCAGATCTGACCCTCCCAGCCTTTTTCACCTCATGCAATGGGAAGGCTGCAGCGTAGATCCCTTCATTCAGCAGCCGGTCAATGCCAATTTCAGCATGCTTCCGCTTCCCGTAGATGGTCCGGGCCAAGATCTCGTACACCTGCGAGAGAGAGATGGATGGCCAGGGTGGGTTTTAGCCAGGTGGAAGGAAGGAAGGAAGGAAGGAAGGAAGGAAGGGAGGAAGGAAGGAAGGAAGGAAGGAAGGAAGGAAGGGGAGTTGCCTCCCCTTGCTGCCCCCCCCCGAGCCCCCAAGCACGGCTGGGCTGGGCATTCACCACCCCACAAGCACTCACGATGCGATGCCTTTGTGTGTTGGTGAAGTAGGAATCATGCAAGTCGCTGCCCAGGAACCTGGAAAGGGGTGGGGAGGGAGAGAGAGATCAAAGACCTGCAGAGCCCGTCTGCGCAGAGGCAACAGTGGGAGCGGCGGTCACGAATGCCGTCCTCCTGACCTCTCCGTCTGGCCCTCGAGCCTCTCCCCAGGCGACGCCACCTCTCCCAAGACTGTGAGAACGCCTCTTGTGTGCCTGGGTGGAGAGACTGGGGTGATGGGGTGCATGCGGCCAGACTGCAGCCTGCTGTGCAGAAGGTCAAGAGTCACAGATGTTGTTCTGCTCACTGTTGCCTCTGGCCCCACCCACCACTGGTATGTGGCCCCTAGAAGTTTGCCCACAAGCGAATGTGGCCCTCAGGCTGAAAAATTCCCCCCTCCCTGCTTCAGAGGGTAGGATCTGGACCAAGAGGTTCAAGTTACAAGAAAAACACTTTGGATGAAACATTAGAATGAGTTTACTCCTCAGTCATAAGACGGTGGCCATGCTGTGGAAGAGGCTGCCTTGGAGGGCGACGGACTCTCCTTCATGGGAGATTTTTAAATAGAGGCCAGATAGCTACCTATCAAGAATGTTGTACTTGTGGGCTTCCTGCATCAGCAGGGGGTTGGAGAAGATGACCTTTGTGGTCCCTTCCAACTCAGCAGTTTCATCTGACTTGGTGGCCTTAGGGCCAGCCACAATCTCTCAGCCTCTGCTCTCCCATTGGCCAATTAGCCTCTCCCATTGGCCAACCCATTAGCCTACCTAACAGGGATGTTGTGGGGGTGACAATCAGCAATGATTGTGAAACACTCTGAATGCTCAGAGTCACTATATTTATTTATTTATTACATTTATATACCGCCTCATAGCAGAAGCTCTCTGGGCGGTTTACAGCATATATGCCTTGGATATTGTATAGAAGGAGTGGGGGGGGGACCTCTTCAGCCCAAGGGCCACGTTCTCTCACGAACCACCTTCCAGGGGCTGCACTCCAGTGGCGGGCAGTGCCAGAGGCCAAAAACTGGCAGAGCAATGGAGGCAACTCTTATCTTTCTACAAAAGTCAGAGGTTTCTGCTCACCACACACACATGCGCACACTTCTGTCCCTCACCCAGTCAGGCAAGAGACGTTGGCATCCTGCCAGGCAGAAACACATCAGCGCTGGCTTGGGGCAAAAGGGTGCAGGCAACCTGGGGAGGGTCCTGCAGGGTCTCCAGGTGGGTCTCCAGGTGTGGCAGGATTTGTCATGGCCCCCCCGCCTGCCCCCACTCACTTGCCCAGCTTGGACTTGCGGAAGGCACAGGTGTAGTAGTCGACGGGCTTCTTGGGGACCTGCTGGGCCATGACGTTGGGAAGGCGGAGCTTCCGGAGCAGATCGTCTGAGCTGTTCCTGTCTGGATTGGGGTGGGCCTACCAAGGGGGCACAGAGGAAGGAGTCACTGCGGGCTGCTCCTGGGGGCCACGAGGCAGACCCCTCGTGTGGGGGAAGGAAGCTGGGCGGCCCCCACCTCTCCCCAAGGCTCACCCCCCCACCCCCACCCAGGGCACTCACCTGGAGAGGTGCTCGCAGGCACAGCTCCTCTGCGTAGTAGACCAGCACCTCCCAGGGGGCGCTCAGCTTCAGGTAGTGGATGCCCTTGCGCTCGCTCAGGGTCTCCTCCTAAGAAGGCAAGAGGTTGACGGGAAGTGGGGGCAAAGGGCTTCCTCCAGGCACCCCCAGGCAATGGCTAGCAGGTGCTCACCTCACAGGGCACTTCAGCACCAGCAGTGCACAGACCACGGCCTGCACATTTGTGTCGGTGCAAGCACATGTCCAGAGTGCCCGCAGAGGTGCCTCCGCTTGCCGGCTCACCTTCTCCATCAAGAGGCCGGCACTCTGCAGGTTCCTGAGGAACTTCTGCTTCCATCGCTCGTGGCGCCCGCGGGCCACCTCCCATCGGGCCCCCTGGCCCCCTGCCCTCTCGCCTCCCCAGCGGGGCTCCTTGCTCCGCCTCTTCTTCGCGGGCCGCAGCTTCTCTTCCCAGACCAGCACAAAGTCTGCCAACAGACCAGAAAGGGGGGAGGGAGTCAGGAGCCCAGGGGCACCCAGCTGGAAACCCAAAGAGTCCCTTCAAAGGCCTGTGCAGCTGGGGGGGAGTGGGGAATGAATGTGCTGTTGTTTTGTGCTCTGGATTTGTGGAAGGACCCCCCTTGCTGCCTCTTGCTTTGGCAGCTCACTTCTTGCAAAGATGGTCTTGATCAGTGTGGGGAGCTGGGGGGAGCAGGGGTGGCCCTGCAGTCATCCAGCAGCACAGCTTTTGCAAGGGCAGCTTGATAAGCTTGCAAAGGAGTCAGGCAAGAAGATGGTGGGGAGGAGGCTGAACTCACCAATCTTCGTTTTCCCATCTCTGAAGTAGGTACCAGGGGAACCACCCGCACAGCCATAACTGTCATTGCTGTAAACGTAGATGGGGTCCTCCTCCTCCCCCTCCTCCTGACAACAAAGAAGGGGGTGAGGCATGGTGGGATGGGATGGGATGGGGAGGCCATGCTGGAGGCTGGCTCGGAATTAAAGGGGGGCCTTGCGAAGGGCCTGGTGCGGCTGGGGGGGGGAGTGGCCGCTCAGTGCTGGAGCAAAGGCCACCCGGAGCTCCCCCCCCATCCTTCCTTCTTTTTGAAGGAGAGCGCGCCGGGGTTTCACATGCCTTGCCTGGCCACAAAGAGAGGCTCCCCCCGCTGCCCCCCCCGCATGCCAGCTCAGCTCAGCCCTTGCGCCGCAGACCGCCTGCCAGCTCCTGTTTCTGAGTGGACGCCGTTTGCAGCAACGAGATCGCGCCAGCCGCAAGGCGCAAGCATGGCAAGGGCTCGCCCCCTCACTGCACCCGGCGGCTCTTTGGCGCCTCGCCCCCATTTGAACAGTCGCGCCCCACAGCGAATTCCTGCCTTCTGCCGGGCAGCATCTTCCGCTGTGCTCTCGGTGTCACCCTCCAACGCCACAACGCTCAACAGCATCCAAGTGACTCCCAGGGGCTTTGATTGGCATGACAGAGCACACAAAGCGACAGATAATCATGGGCTTCTCCCCCCCCATCTGGGGAGTGGGCTTCCTGCTTGTCTTGGGACGCTCTTCCAGCCTTTGTTCTACAGCTGGCCCCTGACAGCGTCCTTCTGAGCACGTGCAGAGTGTTTTCCCCCTTGCCACTCAGCAAGCACAGCTCGGCCCCAGACACAGCCAGGAGCCCAAGAACCCCCTTCCGGGCCAGGGCAAGAGGCAACCAAGGGCCGCGCCCGAGCGCTCCGCCTGCAAAAGCTGCCACGCCAGATCCGCCGCCAGCCCCATACTTACGAAGGTGTCACCGGGGGGCCCATTCGGGACCGCGCCGAGGTCGGTAAAGGGGCCGGAGGGGCTCTCTCCCAGGCCGATGAGCAAACTGGTGGCCTGACCATCGGAGCCGGGCACTTTCTTGCGCATCATGGTGCTTGGCGGCGGCACGCGGAGGCATCACGGCCCAGCGGCCGTCGCTTCAGCGCCTGGGGAGGGCCGTGCGCCAGAAGAGAAGCCCGCGCTGTCCCGGAGGGCTCCGCAGCCAGCGCGTCTCCCTCGCCTCCCCCCGGCTCAGCCCTGCCCCTGGCCCGGGGCCGTGCCCGCTTCCCCTTGGCGGCGCAGCATCCTCGGTCCAGCAGAGGAGATGGAGAGGTGATGTCAGAGGCGGCGGCGAGCTACCGTATTGCCTGGTGCAGGAGGGCAGCTGTGAGCTGGCAGCCGTGCCGTCCCCCCACGTGCAGGTCCTTCTGCTGCGTAGCTATGGAAATAGGCTGGAGCAGCAGGGACAGACCGTTCTGCCTGGCAAGCCTTGCAGGCTTCAGCGCGGTGGTGGGTGGGAGGCTCAAGGAAGGGGGATTGCGCAAAGGTAGGCGGGGTGAAGTTGGGGGTGCTCAGCCTTGTGCGTGTCTGTGGGGTGGGGGCCCATGGAGGAGGGGCGGGCAGATGGTGCCTCTGCAGCAACCACCTACACAGAAGAGGCTGCTCCGGGCCTGAAATGATGCAGAAAACATTCATGCAGCTCAGAAGTCCTGCCGCTGCCGGCCGAGTGCCCTTCCCTTCCCGCCAACTGCACGACCACTCTGCAAGAGGCTGCTGCCAGGAGAAGCAGGAGGCCGGGACCCGCTGGCCTTCCTGTCATCCTAGGCTTGGCCTACTCACATCCTTCTCACCAGCCTGAGGAATGCTAAAGTCTGGACCAAGGAAAAGTTTGTTTCTGAACAGGAGAGGCCAGGCCAGGCGGTGAGCCAGGACAAGTGCCTGCTGGTGAACCCCCAACACTGCCCAGCTGTGGGGTCATGGGATGCCCCCAATAGTTGCAACTGCCAGCAGGAGAATGTTGACTAGCTATGCGGCTTACAGGAAGGGAAGAAAAATCTAGCTGGGGGATAACAGTCCCCGCTCAATGGCACAGGACAAAAAGGGGGAAGGGGTGTGAGGGAAGGGGGCAGGAAAGGGATTGTGGGATGCCCTCCAAAGAGCTGGGAAGGATGTAGACCGGATCCAACCCTGATTGGAACCCAGAGCCAACCGTTTGATTGCTGATTTATGGCTGCCACAACAAACCAATTAGCCTCTATTTTTGGACCTTTAAGAAGAGCTGTATAAATTAGGGTCTTTCTGTCCTTCATTTTAAAAAAACTGGCATTGCATTTCCTGTTGGTACTGAAGCTCTTGCCCACGAGATGGCAAGGGATCTTTAGCCCAGCCAGGCCTCTGCAAGATGGATTTGAAGAGGCAATGTACATTATGAGAATTGCAACAACCTCGGTTCTTTCCTCCTGCTCCTGCATGTTTGCACAAAGTCCACCTCTCCAGGGTGATGTCCTATTAAATATTAACACAGGCAGAAGACCAGAAAACCCATTAGCCTCTCTTAGCTGCATAGGCTAGAGAAAACCAAACACGTCTGAGGTTAAGCGAACTCAGCGAGCAGCAGCCTTTCCTTATTTGTGCTTAATCATTTCTCATGGCACAGGAACAGCTTAAGTCCCCCCCCCCTCAGCCAATACACACATAACATGGGCACAAGAATGGACCACCTTGCAGGACTGCTGTGAAGGCAAATGTTTGATGTTGGAACAAGAGAATGTCAAGGGAAGGGGCTGCTGACACTATGGATTGCAACCCCATCCACAGGCCTGGGACTGCAGGCACCAGCTCACCCTTGCCATGTAGGAAGGGGCTTTAAAAGATCTACTGGATTGAGCTCTCCTTGGGGATTCAGTGGTAAGGCAGTGGTGGGCTGGGATCTTCACTGCTGTGGCAGTTCTGCTTGTTTCCAGCCACTGAGAGCCTCAAAATGAATACTGATTATTAAAAAGGGAGGACACAGAAGCAGCTTGCAAACATGCACGGCTTGCTGAGCTGATGGGAGGATACTCAGCAGCCGTGACAGGGAAACATGTGGCCAACAGTGGCTGGCCCCTTCCCCCAACAGCTGGCATTTAAGGCCCTCCTCCCCATGTTCCATTGCCATCTGTTGCCTGCAGTTTGGGGAAGAATCGCAGAAGAAAAGTCTGCATTCCAGTTGAACATCATCTCTAGACCGGCAGAGTGATTCCCCCCCCCAAATATAATTCCTTGGCCGAGAACAGATCTATGAAGAGAAGAAACAGGGCCCAGATAAAGGAGGGGGGCTGTCTGCATCACAGCAGGACCCCCAACTGGATTGTGGGGAGGGGGAATGTTGCTGTTAGCATAACGGTTATGCATGGCACTGGGATGCTTATAGTACACACACAGGAGCTCTCCACATTAAAGGCATTTATTAACATTTGTCAGCATGAAAGCAGTGCCCATACAGAGAAGGTGGCTGGAGCTCAGGCATCCACTCCCTGCGGGCACAATCCGACTCCAACACAGCACTTTTCACTGGTGGGGAAGGGCGGAAACAGACCCTGCTTACCCCCCAAGTCTAATCTATGAAAACTGGGCACTGGCTCTAGCAGTAAGGATGTTGTGGGCCTCAGGAAGATGAGGAGTCTCTCAGAGGGCCACCCAGCCTCGAGAGTTGCCTTTTGAACGAAGCGGTCTGCTGTCTCCTCTAAGCGGCCACGTTGCACTTCCCTCACGCGATCACCATGGCAGTGCTGGCTTTGGCCTAGCAGTCCTCCAGACTCAGATTTGGCAGAAGCCCTTTTACTGAAAGGCCTCGAGCACCACCCAATGGCTCCTCTGAGGGAGAAAAAACCAGTGGCACAGGGCCACTGCCAGGAGTTTCTTCAGGGATCCGGCTCTTCCAGGGCCCCGGCAATCATTGATGGAGTGGCAAGGCCTGCCACCAGTTGGTCCTGCCGCCAGAGATGCTCTGCCAGCCCGTTCAGGAGGTGGGCCATGTCCCAGAGGCCAACACGGCCGTCTAGGGTCTGCCCGTCGGCCATCCGTGGCGCGTTGACGCTCTTTGCCTGCAAGACAGGCAAGCCCCAGGTGTGGCGGAAGATGGCCACGTCTTGGTCTGTGACGTCGGTGTGGGCAAACTGGTCAAATCTGGAGGGAGTCAGTCAAGGAGGGCGATCACCAGGCACGGAGCCCCCTGACAGGAGGGGTGGGAGCAACCTCAAGGCCAAACCGGGCCTAGCAAATCTCTTTTCCCATGGACCATGGAAGACAAAGGCACAGCCACTATTCCTTTTAGACCCTGCCCAGGGGACCAAGCTCCACGTGACAATAAACATGCCTTTTAAGAAGCGTGATTAAACTGACAGTTTTTATTCTGATGAAAAAGCAGCCAAATCCAGAACTTCCTCCTGGGTCCAGGTTACTCTTCACCCCAGCTGCTGTCTCTCCTGCTAAGAATTCCTCCCCTGCCCCCAAACAATCTGGATCAGGGCCATGCGGTGGCCTTTTCTTCAAAATGAAGGTGGCCCGCTTAAGTCTGCTTTTAATTAAGTGCATTGATCATCACACGGAGTTTGACCCTGATCCCTGCTTAAAGGAGGATTCCGGGTTTCGGGTATTTGTTAGCTTTACTTTACTTTGCTGTTTAATTTATTTTGGTTTTAATTTTTTATTCCTATCCCACTTTTCTATTTCAATAATAATCACAGCAGCTTACAAGAGTAGTGAGAGAGAACCCCCCCCCCTCGTCCCCCAAGAGGATCCAGAAAAGAACAAAGTGCCCCTTGGTTCTTGACAGTTCTCATTTCCGAAACCACAAATTGTGCTCAAAGATCCATTTTCTCTGTCTCTCCCTCTTAGAAAAGAGATTCTAAGGGGTAAAATGCCTCTGAGTGTGTGCAGAGTGTGTCCCTCGTCAAGCACCTTAAAACAAACCATGAGCTTTTGTGATAAGAGTGTCCATACATCAAGAATCTGTAAGGATACTTGGTGCCAACTACCATTTTGATGGCATTCTTGACTCCATCAGCTACACGAGAGATTTGATGTGGCAGGTCATCGAAGGATGCACGGTCCGTGAAGGAGAAAAGGAGCAGGAAACCATCCACTTTCTCTGTGCAAGCCTGTGAGGGAGGGGCAGCAGCGACAAGAGATGAGGGTAGGAACAGAAAGCAGCCTCGTTTTATTTTTATCTTATTTCATGAATTTACATCCTGCCTTTCAGCAATATTTTCTCACAAGGCAACAAAAATACATTAAGCAAACATATAAACCACAATATAGAAGTACACACATTTTAAATTTTAAATCAATGACATTAATAAAATAGCCAGCATGTTAAGATCAGCAAAACCTCAAAATCACAATATAATTAAAACTGAGATTAAAATCTTTCAGAAAAAGCAGCAGGGAAAAAAGCATGCAGGGCACGGCCTGCCTGGTCTCACTTGGAAGAGAGTTCCACAGTTATGGGGTCACCCCCCCCCAGCCTAATTGCTCTCACAGGAGGGGGTGCACAAGCGGGGCATCAGAAGCAGATCTCAAAGTGCGGGCAGTCTGGGACGAATGAAGGTGGCTATTCGAGTAACCTGGTCCCAAACTATTTTTAAACAAATACTTTTCAACTGTTCAAGTGCACAATTATCTGTCCATGGATGTTACTCCAAACGTTGGTGCAGCCCTGGCTCTATGAAGATTTCTCCAGTCTCCCTCTGCAGGGCCACTCACTGGTAGGATGTGATCAAACTTCTTGAGGACGGCTTCACCACAGTCCCAGAAGCTAAATTTGAAGAAGAGGGCTTTGCCGCTCTCTCTTAGCTTTGCCGGCCAGTACACAGTTGTTGTCTGTATCCCTGCAACACAACAGCTAGAATGGAATCACGGATGCCTCGATTTTCAGATTGAAACAGAGCAATTTTATTTTATTTATTTATTCCGCTCTGGGCAACTTACAACCAAACACAAGTACATTTCATAAAAACATAATCAAAATCCGACTTCCGGGAAGGGTGACTTCGCTTGTGCCTGCTTTTGGGACGGGCTCCCGCCTCAAAAGAAGCTTATTCAGATATAAATCAGTCAGAACATTTTTTTTTTGACTGATGAAATTTCTCCCGGGCAGGGAGAAACGTAGAGATCAACCTCAAAAGCCTGTTTTTGTTGGGAGGACTGGATTTCATTAATTTATGAGATAAGGTCCAGCCAACAATGCCGGACGGACTTTCGAACAAGCTCTATCTGATTAATGCGATACGTTTATCTTTTCTTTAAAGAGAGAACGGACTAACAGGCAAGCACCCTTCTTTCTATTATTTTTTTTACTTGGTTTAAATTGTTGCAGCAAAAGGAGATTTGTCAGATTGATCGGCTTTGGACAACTTCTGGGTGAGCTATAACTCTTCTCTGTTATTCACGAAATTAACAGCTTATCTCTGTTTCTGTCGCAAAAAGCTGTCCTGGAAGTACATTCTAAAGATATAAACAGAAGAGGGATTTGTATTCCTGATTTCTATTCCGAGGAATATTATATTGTCTGGGACTATTCTCTTTTTGGTCTATTTTATTTTGACGAATCTGCTTCTTCACGACGCCACTAACTGTTTTGATGCTGGGAACTAAATTTGTTTTGCATTCTTGAACATAGAGAGATAAGGCAGGTTGCTCTGTTTATACTGTGATGTCATCAAGCCTGGAATATTAACCCAATTGTTGCTGAAATAAGAAGTGGTTCTTCTTTATTTTTGTTTTGCTTTGTTTTCGTGGTTTTAAAAATGGCAATCAAGAAAGTGGCTGAGAATCTGGAAGTAACTATGTTTCAGAAAATAATGGATGAGATTGAGATAACGAAACAAACCCTGCGACAGGGTAGTAAGGAGCTGAAAATTGAACTGAGCAAAATGACGCAGGAGCTTAAAGAAATAGGGGATCCTGTGAGAGAGGAGAATGAGATCAGAGATGAGAAAAGAAAAAATAAAGGGAAGATACAAGCCCTGGAGATTGGAACAAATGTGGAATTGGAAAAAGATCTGGAGTTTATGGATTTTAGAAATAAAATCTACTGTTTGGAATTTAACGTTATCTCTGAAGAAATTAATGAAGATATTAGAGATAAAGTTATCAATGGCTTGGATAATCTTCTGGACTGGAATGATGTGATGGAGCTTGATATAGAGAAAATCTATGGAATTAACTGCAGCCATGTGACAATGGAAAAACTCTTAAGAGATGAGCCAGTGCATTTTGTAAAAAAGAAGAACACAGATATGACTTTACAACAGTATTTCAGCAACTTATTCAGAATGGATGGCAAGAAAATATTTGGGATAGAGGAAATTCCCATCAGACTCTTATTATATGACTATGGCTACAACAGCAAGATTATTATGGAATACTGATAATGGAAGATTGGACACTGAAATTACTGGACTTAACAGGACTATTGAAGATGGAAGATGGAACTAATAGGGATAATGGAATAATGGCTATTGAAATTATTGGACCTAACAGATTCTGATGAGATGGATTAATCGAAATGTTTATTTGGACTATGGTTATGACAATAAGATTATTATAATTATTAACGAGATGGATTAATTGACATGTTTATTTGGAGAAAAATTGATAGATATATTTCTTAAAGAATTGAAACCTCTCTTTGACTTTTTGTGGAAAGAATAAAGTAATGTTTATGAGATTTGATGATTAATTAAGATAACTACTGGAGGAAAGTGATTTTATAATATGATTTAAGAGACAGGATTGTTATATATTGTAGACCTATAACTGATTTGATATGTGACAAATGGGAAGTCAACATTTTATTTTTTTTTGTTTAATCATTTTTGTTTTGTTTTGTTTTTTGTCTTTGAATGTTTTATGATTTTGTTTTCTATGTTTTATGAAAATTTGAATAAAAATTATTGTAAAAAAAAAAACCAATCAAAATCCTAAAAAATAGAAATTAAAAATTAAAAGCTTAAACATTTAAACCCCCCAAGAACTGCAAGCCTACAGTCCTCATGATGCCAGAGATACAGTTGGAATCATGAAGTTCAATGGAAAGCAATTGCTCTGTTTGTCCCAATGGACAAAGGACAGAAAAGAGCGATCATATTGGAACAGCTTAAATTCGCACAGGAGTGTGCAACTTTCTGAATTTCAGAGAAAGTCTCATTAGGCAAAAGCATCTGATGAAGAGTTTTGTGAAACCCAGAAGCCCGCATGGTGTGGCCCAGTTTAACATATCATTTTACCTAATACAGTATTCTTAAAAAAGCATATTAATGAACAATGAAGCATTTTCCTGACCCTTTTAATTTACTAAGCACATTACTTCATTTCAGATTTCCTCACTGTGCCCCTGTGAGAGTTATTTCCATGTAACAGATTGGAGAAACGCACCTGTCGTCTCATGGTGGACCAGCGGCACCTCCAGACCAGCCAATTTAGCCACGAGGGCTGTCTTGCCCACGCCACTCTTCCCTGACACAAAGACCTTGTAGCCTGCAACATCAGCAGTCAAATGCAGGGGCAGCCCCGGCCTCTCGATCAACCCTGTGAAGGACCAGGAAGCCCCATTAGTTAAACAGGTGGTTTAGCATCAAGAACCAGCAGCCCTCAACCCAAGGAGGAAACCCAGCGTTGCTGCAGGGCTCAGCTCACAAAATGTGAAAGCTATAATAATGGCAATAATGTCAAAGTGCCTCTGAGCACATGCAGAGTGCCGTCTCCTTGCAACTGAATGGTGGCGATCACTGTCTTGTGCCAGAGAGTTCCATACAGTTTGGGAGCTGAAAGGTTCCTATTCCCCACCCCCGTAGCTTAAACCTGGGGGCAGGGGTGTTCCTCACCAAAGAGTCTGCGCTTGTTGCGATGCAAAAGTGTGTCAAAGTATTCCTTGCCCTCTTGGGTCTTGTGCCAATCAGAGACAACAGCTGATCCCGGGGGAATGATCATATCTGCCTTCCTTGGTGCTGCTGCAAAAGGAGATGAAGCAAGTGAAGGCTGCTGGGATAAAGAAGAGAGGCTGAGCATCATCGTCATCATCATTACACTCCCTTCACCCAAAGGTCCCAGAGCAGCTTTCAACAATTTTAAAATACAGCATTAAAAACAATTAAAAACAATCTAAAATCAAAAAAGAGGGTGTGTCCTGAAATATATGTGGGATTGAACTCGACAGAAGGACAGGCAGAAAAGCAAAGTGCCAAGTGGAACATGTGCATGAGGTGCAACATGATCCCAGAACACGTCCAAGGAGTACATGTAGAAGAAGGGGCCGAAAGCTCGAGTGGCTCTCCCTCCAGCCTGTCTTTTGCCTACCATTCCCCAACAACCTAGCAATGGAAGTACACTCTGCACATGCTCAGAGGCACCCCTTCCCCCTTATTCCTTACTGGACGAGGCCTCAGAAAGGAATCCCCTGCAGCCAAGAGGAACAGGGCCGCCCAGCCGTCTCATTACGCAAAGCGATGCTGGACCCTTTACTTTTTTGGGAGCAGGGTCCCTATGTCTTCAGCATACTATGAGACAATCAGCATGAAAGGGGAATGTGTTAGCCAACAGGAAGAGTATTGTAACATGCCTTCTTGTCCTTTCCTGCTGATTGGAGCCAATTAGAGTGAAAGGAGGCGAGTCGGCCACCAAGAAGACTCTTCTTAGCAGCTTACACTCTCCCCTTTCATGCTGATTGGCTCCCAGAGATGTCTGTTATTGTGGGAGAAGGCATTAACAAGGATTCCATTCTCAACCCAGCAACAAAATAAGGTGTGTGTGTGGGGCTGTAACTAACATGAAGGGGCCCTGCCTCTCTGAATTTGCCACTATGCTACTACCCTAGGCTGGCAGAGAGGAGGAGGAGCCACTTTCCAGAGCCTGGCGGGGCTGCAAGGAGAGGGCGGCTTTTCCCAGCCCTGCAGCGTAGTCTCCAGAGATCCCCAGTCCCCTCCTCCGTTACGGATGACCTCAGGCGCTGCAATCCTGCCTCCTGCAGGCGCATCCGGCAACAGATCCTCTCTCCAAAGGCGCCTTCAGCTCCCGCCTGGCGCTGCCCCTTGGAGGAGGCGTCCCGCTCACTCCCCGCTTGCGTCTGGCGTCAGCACGTAAAGGAAGCGCCGGGCTCCTCCCCTTCGCCAGCCAATTCTCCCCCAAAGAGTTATAGTGTTAGTGATTGAAAAGGGAGTCTTATTCCGAGGGCGCGAAGAAGAGAGTGGGGCGAAATCCCAGATTGCAAGGCCTGCTTGTGGCTGCGCCCCGGAGGGCTCGTCCCAGCTCGTCCCCGGGGGGAGCGGCGAGGACAGGAGGAGGAGGGAGCGCTGCCCTTCTCCTGCCCCGCCCCTTCCTATTTTATCCTGGCAACAACCCTGCGAGGCAGGTCAGGCGGGGGTTGGTGAGCTTCCAGGCTGAGTGGAGATCTGAGCCCTAGTCCGACACACACACGCACCCTTCAGATGCCGCTGGGCTGCAGGTCCCCCTTCGCCCCGACCATTGGCCGTGCTGGTCACGGGCTGATTGGGAGATGGAGTCCAGCTGCGGCCTCCTGTAGGCCGGCGATACGGGGACAGAACTGAGTGCATTTACTCTGCTATTTGCATTGGCGGGGCCGATTTTAAAAAAGGTTTTAGCAAACAAAGTCAAATGTTTCACGTTAAAATAGGAGCAGATGTTTCGGGCCTCCTTTGCGGTGGTGCTGGCTTTTTTTGTGGGGGGAAGGGACCTGATCCAGAATTAAGTGGTAAAATCCTGTATTTCCCAACTTCTCTGGGCGCCTCTAAACTTACCCCGGTTTCCCCAATCATGTGAACCAAGAAATGGCCTCTCCTTTTACAATGCCAAAATGGTTGTCTCTTCACTTTTCTAATATCTAGTCCCCCCGCCCGTCTTCAGCAGCGCATGCGCAAGAGAGCCCTCGCTCGGGAGTTTGTTTCGTTCCCTTAAATGATCGGAGTTGCACGTGAGGGAGCGCAGTGTTCCAGGGGCTCTTAGACCCTTTACTTTTTTGGGAGCAGGGTCCCTATGTTTCCAGCATCCTACAAGCCAATAAGCATGTAAGAGGAATGTGTTAGTCCCTGAGAAGAGTCTTCTAATATGCTTCCTTGTCCTTTGCTGCTAATTGGAGCCAATCAGAGTGAAAGGAGGCGAGTCAGCCCTGAGAAGACTCTTTTCAGTAGCTAATACTCTCCCCTTTCATGCTGATTGGCTCCTAGGGATGTCTGCTGTTGTGGGAGAAGGCTACAACTCAGTAGTCGAAAAGGGGTGTGTGTGGCTGTGACTATCATGAAGGGAGCCTGACCTTCTCAATTTGCTACACTACAGGTGGGGGAAGGAGGGTTGGCCGAAGTGCCATCCCCTCGGGCCTGCCCAGAGGAGGACGACGACCGCCAGCACCACCTGGCATGCTTCCCATGATGATGTGCAAAGGGCTTTCCCACCACAGCAGAACAAAGGTTTTTATTTTTTTAACAGACTGGAGAAGTACTTCTGAGAATGCACAGAATGCCTTTCCTTTCTGACAGGAAGCAGCATTCGGGGTGGGGTGGACAAGCACCACTGTTAGGTCCGAGGACAGTTTGCCACTGGGCATGTCCAGAATCCCTTTTCCTTTCAGAGAGTAAATTTATTTATTAAATTTATATCCCACCCTTCTTCCCGGAAAGAGGCCAGAGCAGCAAACAAAAACACTAAAAACATATTTGAAACACCTCACAAAATAAACCTTAAAAAATCTGTTTTTCAAAAAAAAATCTAAAAACCATTTTAATGCAGATGCAAACTGGGATATATTTCTGTATCTACTCGTGCATAAAATTAGTACAGGGTCCTTTTACCTATGAGAATGTGCAGCCTGTCCTCCCTCCCTGATAGGAAGCAACTTTAAAAAGCCACCCCCCAAACCAACTGAAGGTTAATTTGTGGTTGAACATGTGCAGAGTATTCCCTTCCATCTGCTTCATTTGTACAAGTGCCTGTTGACACAGAAGGTGGCAAGGTGGCCAAAACGTTGAGCACATGACCCAGGCAGGCAGAGAGGCCTTTGACCTGGCCTGCTGTTCCTGCCGGTGGGCAGAGGCAGAGACTGCACAGGTGAGGTGGCGCTGCCCCAGGAGGCCTTTTGGAGACACCACCAGGAGGGAGCAAACTTTGCCTCTTCCAGGCCTTTGCAGAGCTTTGCTGGGTGATTTAGGAAGCTGCACATCTCCCTCTCCCTCTCCCCCCCCCCCGATTTCAGAACCAGAAGTGAGCCCTGGGCTGTTTTGCTTCCGTGGCCCTGTCAAGTGGCACTTTTATGATGTCAAGGTCACTTGAGCAGGTACATCAGGGCAGGGGGCATGTGTGGCCCTTCAGTGGTGCTGCTGGACTACAGCTCCCATCATCATCCCTGACCATTGGCCATGCTGGCTGTTGGGGCTGATGGGAATTGGAGTCCAACAACACCTGGAAGATCAAAGAATCCTCACCACAGAGGTAAATGATTCTAGAAGGATCACTGAATTTGTATTCTTATTTTAAACATTTTTTTGGGGGGAGAGAACATAGAGGCAGACTCGCTCACTGAGGAAGGGGGGGAATGAGGGTGTCTTGCCCAAGTCCCCCCAAATAAAGCCCTGGAGCTGACACAGCTGCTGTCCACAGGTGAGCCCCCAGGGACATGCCTTGGCAGGGGATGCGGTGGCTTATTGGCACTCCTATAAAGAACACACGTCAGAGCAGCAAGTTGGTTTTACATTTTCCTTTTTATTTGTTAAATTGCTAAAAATTCTTCAGGTAGTGGGGTGACATTAACCAAAGAAAAAATGAAATTTACACAGCTCTTTTCTTTTGAACATCAAGGACATTCATTTTCCATTCCTACACTTGGATGAGCTGAAAACGACTAAAGTGTGTGTGTGGGTTGGAGTCCAACTTGAGCACACCAGAGTCACTTTTTGAGCAAGGGGGGGGGGACCTCACTCATAGCGCCAGCTTCCGGACAGGTCGTGATGTGGCTTCTGCTTGTGGGGAGGGGGAGCCGAGAGGGCCTTTCTGCCATTCCTAACTCAGTCAACAAGGTGTGTGCATGTGCAGGGGGGCTTAAATGTGCCACCAACGTAGGCCATGCCTCCTCCAGCAACCGCAAGGGGGTGCAGGGGGCACAGGTGGGGCCCCCTGCCATTTCCTAGCCTTCTTCAATCCCCATCTCACAGATGGAAACCCTACAAATGATAGCAGTGTGGCAGTTGCCATGCCCAGGCAGAGCAAATGCTACACAAAACGGTGCTGGAAGTGGATGGGCTGCCTGACAGGAAGCCATTGTGGATCTGTGCGTGGTGCGGACACTCAGGAACGTGTGTTGTGCTTTGTAGTTTCCCGCAGTGTGCATTTCAAGCCCATGGGGGTGAGAGCATCACGCGTGCAGGTCCTGTGCCTCACCTATTGCTGTAGGATTGAGGGGGAACACTTGCCCCCCAGATGTCGTTTGACCCATCAGCCCCCTCTGGCCAGCAGGGCCAGTGGTCACAGATGATGATGATGGAGCCCCCCAACTTCTGCAGGGGCTCCTGCTGTGAGGATTTGCTAGTAGTTGCCTTTTCCCCCCTTACTTCAAGTAGATACAAAATGAAAAGGCTTCTCTTGAGCACTCTGTCCCAGATGCGGAAGAGGTAACTTTTTTGGGGGTGGGGTTAGGATAGTCTCAACACTCGGTTAGAGAAAAATATTGCCAGTTTGAGGGGGCACGCTCTTACCTAAAGCACTTTGCTGGATTATGCAGGACAAGGTAGAAACAGACACAAGGGCCCTCCATGCTTGCTCTCCCCCTGCCCCAATTAGTCAGGCCAGAGGCAGAGACCCAGGAAATAGCAGCAAAGGGGCTAAACTGTTCTTTGCATTTCCTGGGGCTTGAAAGCCCCCCCCACACACGAGAGGATTAAGCAGGAAGCAGAGCTTCAGTCAGACAGGTCAACTTGGCTTATCTGTAACGCTCTGCAGGGCGAGGGGGATGCTCCTGAGAGGCAAAGGAGGATCTGGTGGAGGGTGGAAAGAGAGCTTGCAATAGTTTCTTTCTTTTAAGCTTCTGATCCTAGAAACGAGGAAAATGAACCAGCTTCAGCATCCAGCAAGGCAAAATGTTTGCCCTGAGCAGCCCTTTGGCAACCTGGCGCCCTTCAGAAGTTGCTGGACATTGACTCCCAGCAGGCCTGGCCAGCAGGTGCTCCTGGCTGCGGCTGATGGGAGGTGTCATTCGGAAACCTCTGGAGGGCGGCAGAGGATGCCTAGAGCATGGCAGGACTGTTATCGGTGGAAACCCTTAAGAGAAGCCACGGCATGGCATTGCTGGTGATGGCGGGAAGAGAAGAGTGTGCATGCATGTGTGTCACATGTGCACAGAGGGGTTTTTACAAGGACAGCATCATCAGAGACTATCGAAGGAGAGTCCACCTTCAGGCTACGTGTGTGTGTTTTAGGGAAGAGGTGGTCAAGGCAGGCTACCAAGTTTGCAAAGTGTCAACACTTTCTTGCCATCATTCCACTACTCTTGATGCTCAAGACCTTCTGTTCAACCGGCAGCCCACAAAGCTCCCCCTCCCCCAGGGCCTGCCCCCCCTTTTGCCTTGTTGAAATGGCTGCGGTCCCCTCCCCCCTTTTCCTGATGACATGTGCAACAGCTGACAGGCCAGCATTGCCCCACACGGCTCCACAGGCCACTGCTAAATCCTGGGCTGTTGCTGCAGTGCGGACCCTCCCACTGCTTCCCCCCACAAAAAGGAAGCCACTGGGCCCCCTGGCTGGCTGTTGAGGAATAAGGGCAGAGCGCTGAGCCAGAGGTCCTCACTTATGGAGGACCAGAGAGCACCTTTGCAAATTGCATTCGGAAAGCAAGCGCGTTCCCATTTGGGGGGTAACTGGTCTGTGGCAGAAAGAGGCAGCTTTTTTTACAGTGGGGGGAGTGAGCAGGGGAGCTTGCAGCTTGAGCCATTGAGTCCTGGTCTTACTCCCAGCTCAAGAGTGGTTTGCAAAGTAATCCCCGCTCCCCCAAGTCAACAAGCTCTTGCAAGCCCTACCTGACGGCACGAGTTGTGCCCTCTGTTGCCACCCCCATCATGCCCAAGGCTTGCCTGGAGGGATCCTGTGGCACCGTAACAACTGGCACTTATTGCGGCAGAAACACTGGTAGGCCAGAGTCCATTCCGTCAGAGGAAAGCTGGCCCCGGCCCACAAAAACTTCATCCACACAGTAAGTCTCTCGGGCTTTAAGGCACCACCAGAATTTGTGCTGGCCCTGCACAATTTGGCTCTACCTGCCTCCCTCTAGGAGAGGCCCAGACAGAATTACGGTAGCCAGACCTTGATTGAGCCAACTTCCTGGGAGAGAGTGGGCAAAAGGAACTTGAGGGGGGCAAAGCAGCCTGCGGATGGGTTCCAAGTGCTGCTCCGGCCCCACAGCATGCACCAGAGTTGCCACCCATGGGCTCTGTGCCCCCCAGTCCCTTGGCATCACTCAGCTCCCAGTGGCCACAGGCAGTCAAGCCAGCTGCACTGCATCCAAGGGCTCCCTCCCCCGGGGCCCCCCTTGCTGGCCCTCGGGGCTCCTGGTGGGAAACTGGAGGGGGAAGCGCATGTGCCGTTTGCTTAGATCTCTTTATTGGCGGGCGCATGCCCACGTTCACAGCCGCTTAGCAGAGAGCGCTGAGGAGGGTCTTCTGCGGTCACTGGGAGCCAAGGAGGTGGGAGGGAGGCTCCCGCGGCCATGCTATCTCTTTGCTCGGACAAAGTACAAGGCGTTGGTTTTGGGATAGTACTTGACATTCTGCTTCTTGTCCATCAGGCCACCGAAGATGATGACCTCCCCACGGCCTTGCACCACGGTGTGCAGGCTGGTCTCGGGGGGCCCCACCACAGAGCTGCTGGTGAACACTTTCCACTGGACCCGCCCCTGCTCCTTGGCCCCCTTCACATCCAGCACGTACATCTGCATGGGCTTGCAGTTCACGCTCTGGTACAAGGGCTTGCCGACATTCAGCGACTGAGGTGGGTGATGGCCAAGCCGGCGGGCAATGGGCGGTAAGGCGTGCCCATCTCCTTGGGCAGAGACGGGCCGAGGGGCGGTGGGTGCTGCTGCCACCGCTGCCGCCACCGCACTGTTGGCGCCGCTCTGGCTGCCCGGGGATCCTGGCGAAGAGAGCAAGGGAGGGCTGAGGCTGGCCAGCGCAGAGGGCCCCTTGGCAGAGAGGGCTTTCGCCGCCTCCAGGCTCCGCCGCAAGGCCCCAGGAGAGACGGCCCCCACCAAGGGACTGGCCATGTGAGGCGGGCTGTGAGCGCCGTTTGTCTGCTCCGGAGCGTTCCTGAGGCCCGCTGTCCTGCTCTCCACAGAGGCATCCAGCTGACAGGCTGGGGCAGGGGGAGATTTTGGCTCCCAACTCAAATCAACAGCTGCTAGCCGCAGGTCTTTCTGATCCGGGAGAGAGCCTCGCCTGGGGGCCAGTGAAATGCCAACCTTCAGGTCGAATCCTTCGGCAGCAGACGGCGTGCTCGGAGAAGCGGCGGGCAGGGGGCTGTCAAGAGAGGCTCCCCCCCCAGCCGTGGGGCCAGGCGACAAGCCGCCGCTGCCGTTCAGCACAGGGGATCCATCCTCTCTGGCCGGGGAGAGGCTCCCTTCTCGAGACCCCGAAGGCGTCTGCCTCTGCGCCCGGGGCCTCAGGGTGCCCCAGCGGCCGTTCACACACGGCGCCTCGTCGGCGGTCCGAACCGGAGACTGGGAGCGATATTCCCGTGTCTCTGGGACTAGGGCTGGTGGTGTGGCACTGATGGGAGAGGGACGAGAGTTCAAGCTGGGGCTGAGGGGGGCTCTCCCGCTGGAGGCTTGGCTGAAGACCACCACGCACTGGCCCACCTGGAAAAGAGCAGACGGGCGCCACAGAGTCACTGCTGGGCTGCATGTGGTGAGGGCTGGGTCTCACTACACAGTATGCACATAGTGGGGGAAGCACCTTGCACTGGGCCCACAGCAACGGGCTCTGTGCTTCGCCCAGGCAGCAGGCTTTGGGGAAAGGGCCTAGTGTGGCCCCTGCCTGGCACCCTGACAGCCGCTGCCAGTCCATGTAGACAAGTCTCAGCTAGCAGGACTATGGCAGCTTCCTTTGCCCACCAGCTCAGCCACGAGACTAACCCAGACCCCCCCTTCTCTTGGTGGAGCGCAGCTGGTCCCCCCCCCCCATTCTGAGACAGAGCAAGTCCTCCTCTCCTCACCCTGCAAGCCGGGTGGCACCACAGCTCAGGGGCCCCTTGCTCTTCATTCTCCACCTTCAGGGGCTGCCAGGTCCACGGCTCAGGGCCCATGTACAGCAGCCAGGCATCCTTGAACAGCTGTGGAGGGAAGGAGACGGGTCAGCATCAACGCAATGGAAATGGCCTTCACATCACTCCTGACTTATGGCTTATGACTTGTGAAGAGGGTTTCCCTGGCAAGTGGTGTTCAGAGGGGGTTCCCCATTGCCTCCCTCTGCGGCTGAGAGGCAGTGACTGGCCCAAGGTCATCCAGGGAGCTTCGTGGCTGTGGGGATTCGAACCCTGGTCTCCCAGGTCACAGTCCATCCCCTTAACCACAAAAGCTAAGAAACCCACCACGGGTTTCCCTGGGGGCCACACTCCTTTTCTTGAAGCACCTGCCTTGGCTCAGGCTTTCAAGAGAACGTAAATGGTGTGGCTCCCTACTCGGATATTGTCTCATTACTGAGTCCACCTCTCTGAATGGCTTGCGGCTGTATCAAGCGTTAGCCCTGCTCAGATTAGAGGCACTGAAATTGATGGAACATGGGTCTACTCTGAGTAGGACTAATGCTGCCTACAGCCCTTGGTATTTCACTCTTGCTGTTAAGCCACCCACCTTGGGAGGGCGGACAAGGCGAGATTTGGCCTTTTGCTGGTGTCGTTTATACAACCAAGTCACAGGGAACGTGATGATTTCCCACGTTATAGGCCCCTGCCTCCACAGAGCTTACAGTATAACTATTCTCTCTCACACCCACGCTGACCACCTACCTCTCCTGCTTATCTACAGTTGCGGACTGGGCGGATTCTGCCAAAGCCCAACAAGAACGTGAGTTTCAAGGGCAGAATGAACCATCCAGAGAAACCTGACCGTTGTTTGTGGAGTGAAAAGCAAGCCTGCACAAATGCAGCGATGTGTAGAAACAGGAGAGCAAAGCCTGTTGGGAGCCTCACAACCCAAAGAGGTGCAGAGAAAGACCTCTTACAAGTGTGTCTGTGTTCGCCCTGCTTAGAGCTCCCCTTGCGGGCACCCCCACCCATTGGTCAGAGCAAACGGACCTGCCTCACGGTGCTCGAGTCTAGCCATTCACGCTGGCTGCAGAGCTCGTTTCCTTTTGGGCCTCTCCAGCGAAAGGAGCTTGGCCAGGCTGGGAGCAGCAGAGAGGGGAGGAGACTGTCCAGAGCCAGGGGAGCCAGCTGAAGGCTCGCCTTTGGGTTTTAAAAGGCTCCCAACAACCCAAAGGGGCAGAGAGGAACCTCTTTGCAATGGCACCAGCCAGGTCCAGTGCTAGGAGAGGGAGGGGCTGCTACCCCCCAAATGCTATCACTGATCCAGTGGAGCTCCCTGCCCAGCATCAGGCACAAGGGTGATGTTTTCACATGGCCTGGGTGGGCCAGCTCCTAGAAAACCACCACCAACCCCTGCTAAAACTTGACAGTGGCCTGTAGACGTCTTTCCCAGTAAGGACTAGAGCTGGACAGAGAAGTGGGGCAGGGAGGCACCAGGAAAGGGACTTAAAGAGGCAGCCAGGAGGCCCAATCCCAGCCACAGGAGAGGGGGAGTCCCCACATCTTTGCCACTCACCGCATTTGGGCCCCCGCAGCCCCCGAGGACCAGGATGGTTTCGTCATCTATGACAATCTGATGGACAGGGAGAGAAACACTGGCTGTAGCACTGGGAGCCCTTCCCCTGCTCTGGGCTAGGAAGACCAAGGGCTCCCCCTGCCACCACCTGCTGGGCCTGCAGAAGGCCCAGGGAGCCGCAGAGGAGACGACGCCAGCCCAGATGGACTCGGGGCATTAGGCCTCCGGATGCTGTTGGACAACAACTCCCATCAGCCCCAGCCAGCCAGGCCAATGGGCCAGAGGATGGTAGCTGAAGCTCTGCAACACCCGAGGCCTCATGCCAGCTACCCATGGCCCCTCAGGGTCCAACGGCAACCCACAGACATTGCTTGATGCCTGCCAGAGACTTTGCTGTGATTTCTCGCTGGGAGGGAGGGGTGGTGTAGCCCTTCACCAAGGCAGGCCGCCGGTCCACATCAGCAAGGTGGCTTCCTCCAGCTAGCAACCGCTCACCCAGGACCCTCCAACGCTGGGAACGGCTGAGGCTCCATGGCAGAGCCCTGCTTTGCAAGCAGAGGCCCCCAAGTTCAGTCCCCAATGGCATCTCCCGGGGGGGGGGAATGGAAAGCTCCTTGCTTGAAGCCCTGGAAGGCTGCTGCCAGCCAGTGTGGCCAGCACTGAGCTTGGCGAACCGCTGGTCTGACTCCGTGCGAGGCCCCTTCCTGGCCTTTTAACCGGAGACTGTACCTGCGACTGGCCGCCTCGGGGATGAGGGCTGGGCCCAGAGACGGCCGGCTTGGACCAGACCCAGTGCTCCAGGTCCAGCAGCCAGATGTCGTTGCTCCTGCAAGAGAGGGCGGTGGCAAAGAGCGTTAGACAGGCCTCCCTATGGGGGGGGGAGTTCTGGTGTGTGTCGGGGGTTCTTGTTTTGGTGGTGGTGGGAAGGATGGACTTACATTTGCCGAGATCCGAGGGAACCCCCAAAGACAATCATCTTGTCCTGTATGACACAGGAGGAGTGGCCGGCCATCGGAGGAGGGCCGTGGGTTGTCACCACACAGTTCCACCTGAGGGGAAAGGGGAGGAGGGGGGCGGATGAAGCCGGGAAGCAACAAGATACATACAAACACACATGTGCTACTTTCCAATTTCTTAAAAAAATGGTCTGCCCATAGAGCAGTATGCAAATAACAGAACAGATAAATAAAAGGGGGGGGGAGAGAGGGAAGCTTGAAATGAAGATACAAGCACTGCAACCCATTGCTCTGAGCAGCTCTTACCAATTTTTGGAGGGCGAATAGGTATGTATTTCGTCAAAGAACCTCTCCGGCTGGTGCAGGGGGTAAGGACTAGGGCGCGTCCAGCCGCCGAAGAGTACCAGCAAGTCTTTGTACACCACCAGAGTGGCCCCAGCCTTTGGCGAAGGGTAAGAGCCTGCAGGGGGAAGAGGAAATTGTGGCCACAAGGGTGGCTAGCAAACCAGGCGCTCTCTAGGAGGCGACTGTGGGCTGTGTGGGGACCCCCATGCTTGTGGGCTTCCCACTGGGGCATCTGGTTGGCAACTGTGGGGAGAACAGGATGGGCCCCCTCTGGCCTGATCCAGCCACAGGCGGACTCTTCTGATGTTCTTGTGAGCCAGAGGTGAGTGACATGGGAAAGGACCATGTTGGGGTCTGGCCGTTCGGGAGCCAGGAGGCCAATTGCAACATGCACCCTGAGGGTCTTCAGTGACACGGACTGCCAGATTGGTCCAAATTCCAGGAAAGGGAAGAGAAGTCTCTAAGCCTTGCTCTCCAATCCTCAGACTTCTGGCTTAAGAAAAAGGGGAGGTGCTCTTGGGTGCCTCCAGCCACTCTCAGAGCCCGCCTGGCCTCCAACACGGGCCCTGGCGTGACCCTGATGGCTTTGTGCTGAGCTCACCAGAGGGGGAGACTCCTCTTTCACGGGCAGGTGAGGAGGCTCAGGTGTGTGTCAATGCCAGCAAGGAAGCTGTGGGGCAGCTGGACACCTGAACCCTGGAAATGCCACCTGAATCGAACTGCCACCATAGGACATTTCTGTTCTTGATGCCAGACTTGAATGTGAACATCACTTTGAGACCTTCTTGGGCCTCTAAAGTGGGACACAAATATTCCAAATACTGATGTGCCAAGGGCTTGAAGACAGCTTCCTCCCATGTCCCTGTGGCTCTTCCAAAGGCATCCCGGTGCACAGGACTCCTCCCCAACCCACAATATGGTCAGGATGGAAGTAGCCAGGAGAAAAGGGCCGGGCGCCTGTTGCTTGAACCTTTGACTCTCCGGAAGCCAAGAGATGCTTCTGCCAGAGAGCTGCCGAAAGGGTTTTCCCACTGTTCGCTCGCTGCAAAAGTGAACCGGGCTGGTGGGCAGGGCTAGTTTAGTCAGCCTCCCCTCCAATGCACACACAGAGCAAAGGTAACTGTGTACAAAGGAGGCCTTGGGAACTTGGTGCTGGCAACACTTTAAACATGACCTCAAGGGCCAGGCTGGATCTACCAGGATGATCTAATACCACAATTGGGGATAGGACTATTTGCAGCTCATGACTGCAAAATTAATGGGCACAGCATTTTCAAAAATAGGTAGCTAAAGTTGGACCCCTGGAGCCTGGCACATGCCCCCCCCCCGGCTAAATGTATCCAGACATTCCCAGGAGAGGGTCACTGAATTCCAGAGGAAGCGAATGGGCAGGCCGGTGCCTGGCCAAAAATAGCTGTCCCTGGCGGAAACTTCATTGTCAAGCGCTCGGGGGGGAAATGAGGAATGCTGTGAACCTCAGCGCAGCAGCCTCTGCGTGAAACGGCTACTCTTTCCCCACCCAGCAGAAGCAGCATTTGGGGAGGGGGTCTGATGCAAGGGGAGAAGGACCATGAAGGGCAAGCCACACCCTCCGTAAGCCCCTCTAGCCTGGCTTCGCACCAGGGCCACACTCATCCCCATGGGGAGCAGGCTCTTGCTGCTGGGCTGCTTACAAATGAAAGTGAGACACGAGTTCCATGATGCCAGAGTGCTACTGGAGGGGGAGGGGGCACCAGTGGGCAGCGGGTGTGCAATGGGCTCCACTTCCTGTAGCCCCACGGAGAAAACGGCCTGTGGTGGCTCCTGCTGGAGAGAAGCAGAGATTCGCCTCCCTCCTTCCTTTGGTAGGGCAGCTGGGGGAGCGGCTGCGGTTGATGCTGCCAGCTCCTTGTACACGTTAATTACTGCTTGTATTACACAGCAAGGCAATCACTGCAAACGTTACAAAGCCTTTAATTTCCTGTCAGGCTGACTGACAGGTGTTTTGGAATTGGGGCGGCTTGCTGCAAGCACCTGGCAATTACGGTGACACGACGGGAGGGCAACTGCCTCTTCCCCCCTCCAGCTGTCTCTCCTGCCTTCGAAGGGGAGGAGGCGCCCAGCTCTCACCCGGGTGGAGCATCCGGACCGGGGCAGGAGTGTTCACACTCAACTGTCCCACTTTTGCTGTGGATGGGATGGTGCACAACCCTCCAGGAGGCCGTGGGGCCAGAGAGTCGGCTGGCCAGTCTCCCACAGAGCAGGGCAAGTGAAGGAGGAGCCGGTCCAGGGCCAGGATGGGCACTGCTCCAGCCGCAGCACGGCCTCTCCTCCCCAGCCTGCCCACCCGGAGCACCGTAGCCCACCCTCTCAGCCACGGGGCTGAGAAGGACTGCAGGCTCCAGTCACTCTCCCAAACCACCCCCATGTCAAACCAGGGCTGCCCTCGGTCGAGCAACATGCTCTGGAAAAGGGTCAACCCAAGACACATTTCCTAGGCGTGGATCCGGCTGCTGCTGCTGCTGCTGCTGTGGCTACAGCTGCACAACCTGCGCTGGCCTTCACGGTGGCTGTGCCGGGACCCGCTAGCTGGCTCCCCCTCCCTGCCCAAGGTCCCAGCGGCTGCAGCCAGGGCCCCCCCTCGGGGCAGGTGCTTCCAAGGAGGAGGAGGATGCGCCAGACGGGCTGAGCTCCAATGCCAACTCCCTTTGGACTTGGCTCTTAAAAATGTGCACCGTGAGGCGGGAAAATTAGCTGCCACGTGACTGCAAGATCTCCCTGAAGAGAGGGAGGTTTTAGCACCATAAATAGCAGCTTTTAACAGCGCAGGAAGAAGTTAATCAACTATTGCAAGCTACATTTGCAAAAAATGCATGGAGAAAGGGAAGATTCCTTGGAAGTACCCAAGAAGCAGGGATGGGTGGGTGGTAAGGGAGCAGGAGCAATAGCCCTCATCTGGAAGACTGGGACCTCCCCCGCCCTTTTGGCCTTGACCCCCAAAGCCCAGACCATTAAATGGGATGTCTAATTTCCAGCAGTATTTTTTTTAAAAAGCATTAAAATGGATTGTCATCCTTGTGGGAACAGACACAGGCCTCTCCTATGTGAAGCAGAGGATTGTGGGAAGGTCCCCCTTTCCCACGCTCTCCTCTCCTCTCCTCTCCCTCCCTCCCTCCCTCCCTCCGGTTTCTGGGGGCAGCCAGCAGAGACATGCTCCGTCAAGCGCTCCCACATACCTGAAGAGGGATCACCCAAAACGATCGGGAGGGCTCGGCCCTCTGACAAGAACAGGCAGGCAGGCACTCCTGACATCATGGAGGCGGCAGGTGCCCAGGGTGCCACTGGATCCCCAGAGCCACAAGTACCAAACCTTCATCCCCCCCCCCTCCTGCAGAAGCCACCTGCAAGCGGCTCTTCCTGGCTCTGCACCTGGTCTGCAGGCAGCTTCCACCATTCCAGCAAGGGAGGACGGTGGCATGCCCTCCGGCCTCCTCCCACATCGAGTCATCTGCCATCTAGTCCAGCCTCCTTCCAAGAATGGCTACCCAAATGTCTGTGAGAAGCCCACAAGCAGGCCAGGAAGGCACCAGCCAGTACTCTGAGGTAGACTGCCTCTACTCATAGAGGTCCTCTTTAGCCACCTCTGCCAGGCCTCTCCTCCTTGGTGAAACACATCTCTCCCCCTTTCAAAAGTCCTCTTGAGTCATTGCACACTGAGGGCAGCACCTCCTCCCATAAACACATACAACCCTTCTCAAAAGTGCCATTCTGTGGAGAGGAAGGGAATCCCCGTGCCTGGCCTTACAAGGGCCACCCAGATGACCTCACAGGGACGGAGGAACCCCCACATGACTCGGAGAGAGGGACATCTGTCCCCCCCCCTCTTGGGATAGCAGACCTTGGGAGTCACACAAAGAAGGGGGGGGAGGAGATTCCGGGGACAGGAAAGGGAGGCAGCACAAGAGGCCTCTGAGCCAGGATGGGACCTCTGGATCCTGCAGCAGAGTGCCTGCCGTGTAATGCCAGACTCCTGGGGAGGGGGGGAGGGTATCTGTGCCGCCTTTGTGGGCTTCCTAGAAGCATCTGGGTGGCCTCTTGAAGGCCCAAGATGGTGGCTAGGTGGACACGGCTCCCACGTCCTGACATCCCCAAACTGTGAGGGAGGGAAAGCATTGTCATTAATGCTGCTATCGGGACAAATGACGGGATATACATCTAATAAATAAAATAGTAACAAATGCATCCTCTGCAGCAACTGCAGCCTGGCCTCTCTCTTGCATGGCCCACGTTTGCATCTCCACCGTCCTCGGAAGCGTTTTACAATGTACGAAGCGCCAGGGGGAGGGGGAGGACATTCTCCAGCCCTCTCAACCAGCGGTGGTGGTCAGCTGTGGCCCTTCTGCTGTGGCTGGACTACAGCTCCCAGCATCCTCCCTGCCACTGGGCATGCTTGCAGTCCAGCAGCCTCTGCAGGCGGGCCACGGAGGCCCCCCACGCCTGCCTCTTCATGGGCGAGGCCTAGCAAGAGATGTGCACTTAACGATCCAGAAGCTTGGCTGAAAAGCCCGGGAGACCCTCTCTTGGCTCCACGCTGCCAAGGAAGATACCAGCAGGCCCTGGATGGCTCCCCAACAGTGTCCGGCGGTGGCCTCTTCCCAGCCCAGCTGTATGCGTTGCAGCAGTGAAGAAAACACCCTCTCACCTGAGGCCAGGGGCCGGATCCACTCTTTGCTGTTCAGGTCGAGCCGCCAGAGGTCGTTGAAAGCAGCATTGCAGCTGCTCTGGGTGCAGCCGCCAAACACGTACATAGACTGGTTGGCATCGTAGTAACACGCACCTGGGGGGGGGGAGCAGAACAACCGCCCTGAGCCTTGCAGCAGGATTCAAAGCTGGAGCAGCGCCACTGTCGAGCCAGGGGGGTTGGTCCCCCCCACCAGCTGGCCTCAGCGGAGGAAGGAGGCAACTAGCTCTGAGCACAGGGATGCAGAGAGCCAGGCCTTGGTCCTTCCCACTCAGTGCTGTCGACACTGACTGGCAGCACTGGTCTCTGGGATTTCAGGCAGCGGGAGACGCTGCTGGGGATGGAGCCAGGCCCTCTGCAGGCAAGGCAGCCTCCTGCCTCAGGCACACACAGGAGGCCGGAGAAAAAGAGATACAGGGAGAAGGTCAGTGATGTGGCAACCACGCTCCCTCAGCACCAGCTATCAATAAAGTATGTTCTGCGTGAATTTACTGCCGAAAAGCCCCTGCCCAGCTGCAACTCAAGAACAGGCTTCTAGGACAGTTGGCCCTCCCTGAGCCGTGAGCCTCCCCCTCCCCGGGGAAAATCTCAGTTGCTGAGTGACCCATCACGACTCTGCCCTTGTGAAAGGCGTGCCGTCCATCACTCGGGACAACGGCTCCACTTGGCAGAAGGAAGCAATAAACCCCCAGGCCCATTATGCTCCTGAATGGCCCCCCTTCGCCTCTGGGCTCTGGCCAAGAAGCCAGGGGGCTCCGGAGAGAGCCAGGGTAGGGAGGGATACTGCGGCTGCCCTTGCTGGCCATGTGGCCCTGCCTGGGGCATCTGAGCACCGACCCAGGGGCCCTCCCCACCCGGGGAGTGCGGAAGGCTGGGTGCGGGCCAGAGCAGAGCGGCCGAGCACTCGCTTTGCACGCAGGAGGCCTCCTCAGGGTCAACCCCCAACGGCAGCATCTCGGGTAAAAGGATCACGTAGCACAGGCTGGTAAGAACCTCTGGATGCCCCAAAGAGGAGACCGGCAAACATCCACCCGCAGCCCTCCTTTAGGCTCCATCCAGCCTGGTTCTCAGCGTGCAGGTGTCGACCCCCACAGACAGAGGCCTCAGACCCCAAGGCCAGTTTGGCACCTCAAAGACAGGCACGAGGCCGACGGAGGCCTGTCCTGCATGGACCGCAGGCCAAGGTGGTGGGACGAAGGCAGCCCAGGCCAGGCACGTCTTCACTGAAACACAGATGGTGCTCCTCTTTGCATGCCCCGCACTTGCTCCTGGAGCGAGTCACAAAGGGCCAGGAAGCGACTCCTCACAGAAGAGACCAGCACACACAGCAACCGCCCCCTGCCCCGCCCCCCTGCTCCTGGGGCAACAGGCGGAGTGAGGGTTGTCAGATGAGCCACTCCAGAAGGAGCGGGTGTAGCTCTGACTCCCAGCCCTTTCCCAAGACTGCTCCAGGGAGCGGGGCAGTGCCTGGCATGTGGACACAAGGAGCCTCCCCGCCCCCTTTGGCACCAACCCCACCTCCGACCTGCAGCCAGGCAGCCTGCCCTGCACCACCAGGTGAATTGCCCTTGGCTTAGGCTGGGAGATGGGAGAGAAGGCAGCACGGGGGTTCTGGAAAATGACCGGACAGCAGGCTGAGTAGCCAACCCAGCAGGCAGTTCCTCCCCTCCCGTCCCAGCAGCGAAAGAGCAAAGCAGCCTGGGGAAGACAGCAGCCTCTCCCTGCCGGGGAAAGAGGCCAAAGGCCAATGCTAGACTAGCCCAAGGCGGGACAAGGGACAAGAACTGCGCAGGACAGACAAGTTGGCCTGAGAAGTGCTGAAGGAGCAGCTCTTTCCCACCACCACCGCCGGGCACAGGAGAAGACTTGGCCCCACTAGGTGCCCACAAGGGGTGCCCAGGAAACAGGGCTGCCTCGGGCCTCCACGTCCACCCTGACCCCGGCAGGGCGCCCCTCCCTCTCGCCCACTTGCATGCAGAACTCCACCTGTGCCTCTCTCTCTCTCGCCCCCAGCAACGTCCCCTCCCTCCTCCTGCCGTCTCCCACACAGTCAAAGTTTAAACTGCAAGCCCCTCGGGCAGGGATCCACCTCTGTTGCTTGCGGTCCCTCAGTGACTTCAGCATGGGACCCGTTTCCAGCTGGGGGGCAGGCATTAGGGGTCCCCAACCCCTGTGGGCTGCCTTTCAGTCACCTGATGTGAAGCGCTTTCCCTTGGGAAAGGCCCAAGGACTCCTCAGGGCCGACCATCAGAGGGTCAGTGGGACCTGCCCTACACATGTCGTCATAGATGAAGTCCCATGTAGGGCAGGGAGCTGCAGCATGGGGAAAGAGACTCGTGGGCCGACTAGGATCCTTGCCAATGCCGGCCAGGCCAGGAGCCAGAGGCCCCACACTGCTGTTGCTGCTGCAGCCCCATGTTTCACCTTGACCAACATCAAGCAGCAGGGACATCCAGACCCCCCCACCGCCCCTGACTCTCTCGCCTCCTTGGAGCAGCTCTGCCTCCGGCCTCTAAATCTCCCGTGTGTACACCTGCAGGTGCCCAGGGGGTGGGCTGACTGCCCCCTCCCCAGCTCTCGATGCAGCCGCCCCACCTGCTTTCCAGCCAGGGACTTACTGTGCGAAAAACGCTGGGTGATGGGGGTGCCGGGGTAGGGATACGTGCGGCTCTCCCACTGGATGTTCCCTTCTTGAACCGCCTTGATGAAGCCGTGGTAACACTGATGGGCCACGCCTGGAGGAAGGAGAGACAGCAAGCAAGCAGCTGAGACAGCCGGGAATAAGCAAGGGGGCTGCTGAGAGCACAAAGCCCGGGTCAGGCTGGGGAGCTTCCACCGCTGCCACGACACACCCACCCCATGGCTCACCTCCACCGCGCTGTGGAAGGGCCACCGCAGCAGCCTGAGGCTTCTTGCAAGGCCGAAAGCACCCGCCACTGTTGCGATGGAAGGATAGCAAGGATTTCTGGAGCAGAGGGTGGCCTGTCCAATATTTGGGTCTTACCTGCTATCAAGCCAACAGCCTCCTTCCCCTCACCCCCAGCCTAAGTACTTTTACATTTTTAGGTACAGCAGCAAAGGGAAGTGCTTTAAGGGGCCCTCACCCTGTGGGGACATGCGGGCACATTTTGCAGCCATGAGAATCATGGCGTAAGCGTCATTTAGCTGGTTACAAAATGAAAAGTGTTCTGTGGAGCAGGCAGACGTGTAAAAAGGCAAGCTAATTGAGCAGGGGGCTGGAGCACTTTCCCTGTGAGCATGGTTTTTCAAAATATTTTAGGAAAAAAGAAAACTACGAGGCGGGAATATGGGAGAGGTAGCACACAATTATGTATGAAGCGCAGATGAGAATTTTTTCTCCCTCTTTCAACACAAGTTTCTGTGGAATCAACCAAGGAAATTCATTGATAGTAGATTCAGGGCAGACAATGACCAATTAGACACATAAAATTCACTGCCCCAAAATATGGCAATGGCCAATGGAGGAGGAGGAGATCTCTCACTGGCCATTAGCTATGGCATCTAAATGGAACCTCCACATTTGGGGCGGACTACCAGCAGGCGCTGGAGACAAGCAACATGGAAGGGCTGTTGCCCTCACGCCCTGCTCGTGGACCTCCCAGAAGTGGCAATAATAATGATAATAATTACAAACTTATTTTTCTTATCTGCCTCTCACCTGGAATGCTGGTTGTGAGGCAGATTACACAGACTTGAAAATACAAACCATACATAAAACCATACCAGGGTTTAAAGATACAACATACAAACAACCCCCCAATACATAAACAAATCCATAGACTCCTGAAAGTACTCTGAGCAAGGGCCAGACACACAGAAGATCCTTCTCCCTAAGCCCGGGGGGGGGGGCGGTGGTGCTTGCAGCAGAACCCATGCCCCACAGGGAGGGGACAAGAGAAGAATTTCATATTGAATCCTGACAGGGGTTCCCAAATGGTGGTCCGTGAGCTTCATTCAGGTAGCAGATTTGTGGTGGAAGGTGGCAGACGGCACACCCGTCACGCTAAAAACATCAGTCCATCTTCTTTGATTTCTTACATTGCATTTCATTGTCCATAGAATTCAAATTGTGTCAAATAAAATAAAATAATATAAGGAAGTCACTTGATAATTCAATTGTCTTAATGAGCATTTAAATTTTTTAAATGTTCTGTGTTCCAACATTGTACACCTGCCTTAAAACGAATGAAGCGCTAAGAAGTAAAACTAAACATCCCCAAAGGCAAAAAAATGAATCATCATGTGGCCCACAAAGACCCTTGGCAATTTTCGAGTGGTCCGTGGGAACCCATGGATTGGAGGAAGGGCTGAACAGCAGCATATACAACTTGGTAAGCGCAACGAGTTCAGGCTCGTTTCTCCTGGGTGGATACACACCCAGTGAGTGACACGGGCCTCAACAATCCAAGCTTCCTTGAAGTATTAATTTTACATCCCAGCATTAGGTGGCTACGTGCCAGTTACAGATGTTAGATTTGGGGCTTTAGAAATCCTTTTCTCTTTATTGTTGTATTTTAAAAAAGGCATTAAGATGACAAAAATTCAAACACCAAGGGAACGACCGATTCCTGTCCCCCAAAAGGCAGGACAGGGCAGATGAATTTATGCAAATGAAGCCACGTGATATGCAGCCCATTCCACGTGCTCTCTTGGCAACTCTGCTCCATTTCTGCTGGCAAAGAACTACCCCAGCCCATCATCCTGACCAGACACCTTCGCCTCAGCCCCCTTCTGGCTTCTGACATTGCCCCAGACAAAAGTGAGCCTCTTAAGGGCTAGAAACATGGACTATGGATTACAGTGCAGCCCCCGGCTGTCCTTGCACTGATTTCTGAGATCCCATCTGGGCTTGGAACCCCTTCTTGTACCTTTGATGAGTCGATACCACTGTTTGGAAACAAGGGCGGCCGTTTTGTGCTCCTGATATGGTGAGAGGAAGGACAAGATGTACTCGAGCACTTCTTCCGGGAGCTCCTGCATCGACCGGCGGGGCCGGGCCATTCCCTCCTGCGCCTCCTCCGCCTCGCCCTGCTCCATGGTCCCTTCTGCGCCCGCTTCCTCGGGGTCCACGGCCATGAAACTGTCATCCTCACTGTCAGAGGAGTTTGCCATGGCACCATTCCACGTCGCAGCTTCAAAAAGAAAAGGGAGGGGGAAAGGCCACACGTTACCCCGCCCCTCTCTCTCTCTCTGGAAGAGCCAGAGGCAGACATGGGCCCTGTGTGAGTTGATTCTCTTGCGCTCCCTCCACTCACCCACTGCCGGCAGCTGTGGCACCCACTGCCTTCCCCCCCAGCAACTCAGGACTCCTCCAAGAGGGGGTGGGGAGGCAGACACCTGCTCCCTCCCTCCCTCCCTGCTGCTCTCATGGTTTGGCTTTCCCAGGAAGGTGCGTGAGAAGGGAAGCGATGCTGCCCCTGCCCCACCTCCAATGGCAAGACGTCCTTGTACTTTGCCCACAACGGCTGCCACGGCCACACCTTTGTCCACACTGTGGCAGCAGCTTCTGATCCACGCTGGAGAGGCGCAGCAACAGCAGGGGATCTACTGGCCCTCCCACCCCAGCTTGCAGATCCCCACCCAGGAACCCTCAGCAGAGGCCCTGCAGACCTTCAGCTGACACGGCTCACACACAGGGCCTGTCCAATCCCACAGCTGGGTGGGGGTCAAAAAGGCATGCCCTTTCCCCCTCCCGCCAGGTGGGTCCCATGACCCAGAGATCCTTCCAGCCTGTGCCCCCCCTGCCCGTGTGCCTTGAAGCACTCAGCGCCCCAAGAGGGGCAGTGCCCCCTGCCTGCCTGATGCCGTCAGTCAGCATCGCACCACAGAGGCATCCCAGGAGCATGCCAAGTGCTGTGACTGACTGGGAAGAAAGGAAGCTGGGAGGCCGAGGCAAGGAGCCGGCTTGCTCATCAATCTGGGAGGAAACCCTGCGTTGTCCTTCTCGAGTGCTCGAGGGGGAGAGCCCTCCTCCAGTGGGACCTTCGAAAACTGGTCGCTTCTCCTCCTCCTCCCACCCAGTCCTTTCTTCCTTTTGTGCCATGCTTCTCATATTGTAAGCCTGAGGGCAGGGACTGCTTTTTTGTATGCACAGCAGAGCAAAAAACCCACACAACTTCAAATAAACAAACAGGAATTGATCCAGGAAGACAGTTTGTGCCCCTGGTACTAACCATGTGGGAATCTTTGGGGTTCACAACACCCCTAACACCCCTCCCTGCAGGCTTGCTGCGAGTCCAACATCTTTACAGAGTCCTGCTATTGAAAACCCATCCTTGGGTCTGCCCCCCCCAACCAGATGCCTGTTCAATGCTCACTTCCAAGGAGGTAATTAAGCCAAACACGCCAGGGGTCCTCATGACATCCTTTGTCTCCACACACCCCCTTAAGCCCTCCAAGACATGGATCAGATCCCTCCCTCAGAAAGGAACGGGGTGGGGGAGGAAGACAGGAGATGGGGGGCAGAGCGAGCCAGCCAGCATGTGGCTGTATAGCAGCCAACCCCCCCCCAGGCACCCCTCTGGTTTTGAGGGAAGGGAGTAATGGAACATGCACAAGTGTGAGGTGTGCAGACCCTCACTGGGGCAATTCCAAGGTGTGGCACTGATGTGGTTTGCCATCCCCCCCCCAATGCCTTGAAGCCTCCACAGGAGGCAGAGGAGACGAATAAAAGCTGACCAGACCGGATCCCTTTCTCACTGACCTTTTTGGGGGGTGGGGCAGTGGTGGAGGCGGCACGGAAGAAGAGTTGGGGTCTCAGGCCCCCTCCCCTCTTGGAGCACAGGCACACCGGACGCTGCCTTGAACAGAATGGGACCACTGTGGCCCACCTCCCTCAGCACTGACTGGCAGTGGGTCTCCAGGGCTTCAGGCAGGGGACATAACAAGCCCACCTGGAGATGCTGCTGTGGGGCATCCAGTGAGCTGTTTGGGGCCCTCCCCAGTGTGGCTGCTGTTGGACTCCCAACTCTCAGTGGCCACCACGGTCACAGAGATTACAGGAGTTGAAGCCCAGCAATGCGTGGAGGGCACGCGCGGGCATCTCCAGAGACCTCCCCCTGAGACTCCAAGACTGGCCTAGACAGACCAGCTGCCTCAGTCTATGCAACCTTCCCACCTCCCCTGCAACGGGGTTGTCGGGGGTGCAAGCAGCGGGGTAAGAGCACCCCAGTGAGCACCAGCTGAGAAGGATCTCTTTGACACTCTTTTATCCAGCTCTTGCAGGTGAACATCCCTGCTTAGGAACATTTCCCTCCAAGAAAAAACAGGAACCCCACTTTTTCAGAGACTTTGACTTTTTGGCAGCCCAGCTGTCTGGGGGTGGACCCTGCCTGCTTGCCGGCTGCAGCTGCATGCTAATGACATCCTCTGCAAACCAGCTTTTAGCACTGCTCCTCAAGAGAAGCAAGAAAGAGAGACCCCCCCGCCCTCTAAGGCAGACCCCTCCCGTCTCCCCAGACCTTAGAAATAAACGCCACAGGCCCACCAACTACATCCTGCAGTTGGGGTCAGTGGGTGGGGGTCCATTCTGTGACTAACCCCTTACACAGATTTTGAGAATGGTCAGAACAAGAACCTGAAAAGAAAAAGAGAGAGGAAGTGGAGAGGAGGGAGGGAATTCCAGGAGAATGCCAACTGTTTATAACTATCCTAACCATAACCTATTTCTACAAAATGAGAAACCAGTTTTTGTGGGTGTTGGGGGGTGCTTGCTTGTTTTATAAAGACAGAGGCACAGACACTGCCAGAGTTTAGTAACTTTTAAGCACGCTTTCAAGCTTATGCCCACAGCTATAAGGACTAGGAACTTGGTTTTCCTAAGCAGAGATTCTTAAGCTTCTGAATCTTGAGCTGTGCGTTTCACACCATCTGTGCATACAGGCTATCAAGTGGCCATGGTAGGGGTGTGAGTGTGTGAAAGAGAAACCCTTCCTGCAGAGAGAGTCACGTAAAAAATAGTTAGCTTTATTGGTGGCCAGTGAAGTTTTATGCCAGAACTTCAGGTAGGTGTACTAAATTATTAACACAGCTGACTTTCTTTTTTTTTTAGATGCCGAGACAGCAAACATGGCTTGACATTAAAAATGCAAATCCAGCAGGTCCCACCAGGAGACACGCGGCGGAGCCTTTAACTGCCTCTGGATGCACGACCGCAAAGGACTCTCCCGCAACCAACAGCCGCCTTCGCTTCATGCCAAGCCCCACTCCAAGCAGCCCAACTGCTTAGAAAATATCTCCCTGCATCTGAGAAGGAGATGCAGCCGGGCCAACGGGTGTCCTTGACACCCACCCCGTCCTCTGAAACTATTTTCGCTTAAGCAGAGCCACCTGCCAGTCTCCCCTAGAGGGCCTGGTGTTTGAGGTTATTCCCACACTTTATCCACGTTTCCCTGGAAGCAAAGTGCCATGCAGAACGACAGCCCCAGACGTGGGTTTGCCATAACACTGCTGGCTTTGCCGTTCCTCCAAGACAAGACTGCCAGCCTCCTTGGCCCTTTCCTCCTTGAGGCAGCTGGTGGGCTGCCAAACAGGGTTCTTCCTGTGGCCTAGAGGCTCCCTGTCTAAAAGGGCCAATGACACTTCCTGCAGGAGTCATTAAGGGGGTGTTTCCCACAGAGAGAAAGGCGAAGGCAGCCAAGCCACAAAACACAGGCCCAGCTTCAGCTGATGGGCGTCTCCACATGTGGGGGAATCAGGCCACTCAGTGTGAATGACGCACCCGTGCCCAGCAGCTCCTACTTCTGCCTGAAAAGAGGAGCTCAGAGTGTAGAGAGCAGCTTTCCAAAGACCACAGACAGCAATCCAGGGAGAGCCTACATCATGCTCCAGCTCGGCTGAAGCCAAAAACGTAAATGCACATTGAAATCCTATTGCAGAAACTTTGCAGAAGCTGGTTATGGCGCAGAGCGCCTGGCAGAGATGTCCAAAGTCACCACCTTACAGAGATGCACCAGTGTGTTGCCCACACACAAGGGCAGCCCTGCTGGGTCATATCAAAGAGGGTCTATCTAGCCCAGCCTCCTGCTCCCAAGAGGAGCTGACCCACCAGATGTTCACTCTGCTGTGTCCAGAGAAGGACTGCAGGTGCCACTGAGCCATCGTGGGTGGGTGCCGTAGACAGAGCCCTCCCCCGCCTTCCCAGACTGCATTGGTCTGTTACGACCTGTTGACAGTCTAAAAAAGGAAAATGTGCCTTTTTAATGGTCGAACATCTGCCTACCTCAGTATGGGTTGCTGTTGTTTTTAATTCACCAGGACACTTCACAAAACCCCATACAGATATAATCAAGTGCAACAGAGATTTTAATTATTATTATTAAGACGACCTTTTCACACCCAAAACTTAAGCTGCATGAGAGGAGTTAGGGTTGGTGTTGCATTTAGATGCTGCTCATAACCCTCCCTCAGGATTTCCCACTCAGACCCAACTCTTTCCATTTCTAGAAGATTTTTTTTTCATCAACCCCTCTTGGTTTGTTTACAATCTAGAACACTCTCCAAGCAAAATACCACCTAATAAAAACAAGCTATGTGCCCCTATATTGATGATTGCTCCAAAGACGTTGCTCTCAAAATGGCAACACCAGCAACTCCTCACTCAGGGAGAAGCTGGCAGCTGGCAAGGGACATAGTTGGTGGGAAGACACCCCCCCCAACATACACACACACAGAGCCTGGAGCAGGGGCAATTCTGTCACATCACATCAGCGCAGAAACAGTCTTTCACACCGAGATTAGTTGGCCTGGAGATTTGGCATCAGCTGAAGAGGGAAACATGTGTCATCTTGTTGAGTAAAGGTCTCTCCTGGCACCAGACTAGAAGCCACGTTCTCATGAAAACACTGACCCCACCTGGGCAAGGGGCAGTGCCTCATACAAAGGACTTAATGAGAAGGCTGCCCCAGTGTGGGCAGGGGGGGGGTCAATGTGGCGGGCGGGGGGCGGGCATGCAGGAACCAGTGCAGCCTCCATCGCAGTAAGCAGGAAAACACTTTTCTCTTCCCCAGCTGTGCAACCACCTCCGGCCCCCTGCTGAGAAGGGGGAGAAGCTCCTCTGCAGAGGGCGTTGGGCCTTAACCTAGGAAGAGGGCCCAGCCTGGGTTATCACGGAAAGCATTCCCCAAATTGGCCCAGACAGAGGACACCGGCCCAGCTCCCCACCCCAGGCCACGCTGGCTTCTCCTTCCCATGACAGAGCAAAGGAGCGACACCTCCCACAGGCTGGCAGGGAAGAGTCCCTCCTCCGCGTGGAAAGGCGCTTCCTCCCATACTCGGGCACCTAAGGGAACCCCCCCCGCGCAGATTGATACCTGCCCCCCTTCTTTGATTTCCATTGTGAAGGCGTCACTCTCTAAGGAAAGAGAAGAGGGGGGAGGGGAGAAGGATCCCCCCTCTCCCCCCAACACCAGCCCTAACCGTCACCCTTTCCAGATGTCCCTCCGCGGCCTTATTGGGGGGGGCAGGAGAGAGGGCGGGAGAGGGGAATCCCCAAGAGCGCCATTTCCCCCAGGAACCCCTTCCGGGCACGGCTCCCCCTCGCAGGTCCCACCTCCGGGCTCCACACGAGGCGGCTCAGGCAGATCAGAGGTCGGGGTGTGGGGGGCGAGAGCCCCCTCTTCCTTCGCCAACTTATTCCCACTGGCGGCCCCTCAGATGCCGGCCGATTGGGGACCCCTTCCCGCGGGATCTGCGGGTGCGGGCCTGTGCTGGCGGGTCTGCAGACGGAGGAGGACGCTCCTCGCAGCCCCAGAGGTGAGCGACGCTGCCCCCTTCCCCGGTGACAAGGGGGTTGAGCCCCCCAGAGGACTCGTGCCCCTCCCCCATGCCCAGGTGAGGGTGATCATGTGTCCGTTGGGTGTCGAGGGAGCCCCTTCCTCACCTGGCCGCCTCCTTCGCCGCCTCCTTCGCCGCCTCAGAATCTTTCCTGCCGCCCGGTCGGGCGCCCAGAGGAGCCCGAGCCACCTTCGCGCGGAGACGGAGCCCTCGCGGCCACCGTCGCGGCCGCCATCTTACCGCCGCCGTCCCGGCCGGGGGTGAAGGAAAAAGGGAGGGGGACCGAGGGAGAGTTTGCGAAGAGGGGCGGGCGTCGTTAACGCGCAGGCGCCCGCCGGCCACTGTCACGTGACCCGGACGGGGGCGGAGGCAAGGAGGCGGCTCGGCCCTGAACAGTCTCGTTATGGAGTGGGTGTCACGTGCCCTCACGTCAAGGCCCTTCCGTGGCCGCCATGTTAGGAAGGGACGGTACAACTGAGGGGAGGAGTCTGTGGGAATCCCTGTCCGTAGAGGCGCGCCATCTTGGGAGGGTTTGTGACGCCATCTGGGGGGAGGAGAGGAGGGCGGAGGCTGTCCGCCGCCTGTAGCCAACCAGCCGCTGCGGGCCCCTGGCTGGCCAGCGGGTGGGGAGCGGGACTCTGGTCTGGACGGCTAGTCTTGACGCTGGACCCCCCAGGGGGCCTCCAGTGAAGAAGAACGCCGGAAGAAGGTTCAGGACAGAAAGCTTCTTTCATGCACGGCAGAGTTAAACTGGGGGATCCAGTCCCACAAGAGGCAGTGGTGGCAGAAGGCTTTGGAAGAGGGTTAGACAGATGCATGGAGGCGGCGGCGGCGGCTGGCAGTGGCCACTGGCCACAGTGGCTACGCACTACCTCACTGTCGGAGGCAGTGTGCTTCTGAATACCAGTTGCTGGGAATCGCTGGTCCGGGTGTTGTTCCTGCTGCCGGCTCAAGTCCTGTTGGCCTGCTTCTCGTTGGGGTACCTGCTTGGCCACTTGCCAGCATGGACTAAATGGGCCTTTTCCTGTCCTTAGAAAGAAGACCCCCCCCAGCATCTTCCAAAGATCCCTTTTCTGTTTGGGTATCTGGGCTAGCAGAGAGTCCGTGTGGCGTAGTGGTTAAGGTATTGGACTACAACCTGGGAGACCACAGTTTGAATCCCCACACAGCCATGAAGCGCACTGGGTGACCTTGGGCCAGTCACTGCCTCTCAGCCTCATGAAAACCCTATTCATAGGGTCGCCGTAAATCAGAATCGACTTGAAGGCAGTACTTTCATTCATTCATTCATCTGGGCTAGCAACTGGTATTGAGGGTTAGACTACTCCTGGACGAGGAGGCTCCATTTAGCTCCTTCTCCATTTATTGACCCTTCCCCCACAAATTCTCCTGGTATTTTTCTAGAACCTCTAGCGGTGGATTCTGTGTTCTTATTGTGATATATTGTTTTTATAGTGTATTATGCTTATTATGGTATTATTGTATTGAGACTTGTCACTTTCTGTGAAAATATATAAATACGCGGAATATCTCGAGAGTGGGCATGTTCTGCCTCAGTTCACCATTTTGGCAACCCTATGAATCAGCGACCTCCAACAGCATCTGTTATAAACCACCCTGTTCAGATCTTGTAAATTCAGGTCTGTGGCTTTCTTTATAGAATCAATCAATCTCTTGCTTGGTCTTCCTCTTTTTCTACTCCCTTCTGTTTTTCCCAGCATTATTGTCTTTTCTAGTGAATCATGTCTTCTCATGATGTGTCCAAAGTATGACAACCTCAGTTTCATCATTTTAGCTTCTAGTGACAGTTCTGGTTAATGATATTGATAATCCTTGACAAGTTCAATGTCTTCATCATCAATGTTAAAGTTACATAAATCTTCTGTTGTCATTACTTTAGTCTTCTTGATGTTCAGCTGTAGTCCTGCTTTTGTGCTTTCCTCTTTAACTTTCATCAGCATTCGTTTCAAATCATTACTGGTTTCTGCTAGTAGTATGGTATCGTCTGCATATCTTAAATTATTGATATTTCTCCCTCCAATTTTCACACCTCCTTCTTCTTGGTCCAATCCTGCTTTCTGTATGATATGTTCTGCGTATAGATTAAATAAATAGGGTGATAAAATGCACCCGTCTCACACCCTTTCCAATGGGGAACCAATCAGTTACTCCTTATTCTGTTCTTAACATTAGTCTCTTGTTCAGAGTATAGGGTATAGTATAGTATAGCATAGTACAGTATATCAGGACAATCAGTCGCTGGGGCACCCCCATTTCTTTTAAAGCATTCCATAGTTTTTCATGATCTATTCTACACAGTCAAAGGCTTTGCTGTAATCTATAAAGCACAGGGTGATTTCTTTCTGAAATTCCTTGGTTGGGAACGGGTACATTACTAATTTATTCCCTTACTCAAGGCGCTCACAAACCACGCACGCGCCAAAAGTGCCGGGCCCGAAAGTAAACAGTACGCATGCGCTGTGAGTACTTTCGTACCTTTTTCACTTGTGAGGAAAGACACTTAGAGTTTGCAAGTTGCAAAGTAACGAAGAATGCGAAACCGCGTGCGCCTTGTCCACCCCGGCATCCTCCAGATGGGGGAGTCACTCCATCATAGAGAGCCGTACCACTCGCGCACGCGCAGGAAGAATCCTTTCCTTTGGAAAACGAAACGAGAACCCCCAGAAACACCGCGCACGTGTTAGGAGAAATATATGCGCACCTGCGCATGCGCACATCGAAGCGAGAAGCAGTGCCCGGCGGCCGAGAGGGCAAAGCCGCCGCCAGGGGTGGGAGCGTCGGGCGCATGCGCGTTGAACGGACTGGTGGCGGAGGGGAATTACAATGGAAGATGAGGAGGTCGCCGAGAGCTGGGAGGAGGCGGCCGACAGCGGGGTGAGCCCGAGCCCGGCCGGGGACTACCGGGGAAGCCGCGCCGAGGGGCAGGGGCCGCCGACAGCAAAGGGGGTAGTGAGTGGCGGGGCTGGGCCCGGCCCCTCATGGTTGGCGGTGAGGCTGCTCGGGCTTCCCGGCGCTTGCTAGGCCTCTTAAAGGGACTGCGTCCCATTTCTCCGGTAGTGGACCACGTGCTCCCGGCGCGGACCCCCCCCCTCGCAGGAGCTCCCGAAGACGGGTCAGAGGGGGCACAATATGGGGCTGAGGTGCGCCCTCCCCTGTGTGCCACACCCGAAAGAGGGGCTCCAAAGGGCGGGGAGAGCCTGGGCTGGTTTGCGCAAATGTGGGTCGGAGGGGCTCCCACACCCCACCACGCCTGTCTCTCTCTGTGGTGTGAACAGGCCGCCCCCTTCCTGCGGCTCTCTACCTCGGCGGACGCCCCCCGCCCTCACCCCAGAGCAGGTAGAGTCGCCCTCCTTCCCCCCCCTTTGGGTGGTGGTCCCCCTCCCCTCGGCTTCAGAATCCAATGCGGGGGGGAGGAGATTAATTCTTTTACATGGAAGAGGTGTCAGAGCAGAAGTAGGTAACGCGGTGCCCGCCAGATGCTGCTGGACTCCAGCTCCCATTAGCTAGCATGGCCAATGGTCAGCTGAGGGACTAGGAGGGGACCTGGGGGGCACCACGTGGCTGCCTTGGAGGTTGGGGGCGGGGCTCTGCGACCCTCCAGGCCATGCTGCACTCCTGTCAGCGCTTGTTTGGGGCTGACGGGAGTTGAAGCCCATCGACATGTGCAGGGCCACAGATAGTCGCCCAGCGCTGTACCAGAGGAAGAGGGAAAGGCGCCTTGGGCCAGGCTGGGCTCTTTGCCCTTGGAGCCCACCAGTGCCTCCCCTGAGAGGCAGTGGCTCTCCTGGGCCTTGGGCTGAGAGGGGCCTTTCCACCTCTCTCTCTCTCACTCATACACAAAGCTGGGATATTCTGCATGCAAAATGCAAAGCAGGGACTCCAGCTCTGAGCCAAGCCCCCCCCCCATCTTATGACAAGTCTTCCGCAATAGCTGAACATACATTTTTGCGGTTGTGTTTGTGAAAGAGAAGGCTGGCCATGGTGTGGCGCCTTCTAGGCTGCAGCCTTGTGCACACTGGCCCTGGGAGCAAGCACTGGGCTTATTTTTGAGTAAATGCAGGTAGGATTGCGCTGTTACAGAATGCTGTTGGGCAAGAGACGCTGGGGAAGGAGCAGAAGAGTGAAGGGTGGCTATGCTAGAGCATCACTCTGCAGACCAAAGGCAGGACTATGATCTGAAGAGGGAAAAGGAAAGGGAGATCCTGAAGTTGGGATTGCAGAGGCTGACTGGGGTGGGGAGCTAGTGTGTGTTAAACTGTACAAAGCAGGAGCTTGTAGGCTCAGGGTGCCTTAGCACCTACAAGGCAGTGTCCAGTGGAACGGAGCCTGCCTTCTTCACATCAGTATAAGGGCCTGAAAGAGGAACTCCTTGTAAGGATCTTGGCCATCTCCAAGTGGCAGAGGTGGTCAGTGGCCCACCCTAGTGTCAGCCATGCAGCCCACAATACAACGTATTTGTCACGCTTTTCTGGGCTCCCAGCAGTGTCTCCCATCCAAGTACTGGTCAGAGTCCATTGCTCTAGGACCAGTCACTGTGCAGAGTGGTGGAGGCCACAAAGTGAGCCGGATGCCTTAGCGATTTGTGGCTCACGAGCACCTATGAGAGCAGAGGGGAGAATGAACCCTTTGCCTCATTTTACCCGAGGTGGTTGTGATTGTCTGGAGGGGATCACCTCATGCAAGCCGCTTTTTCGAAGCTCGTCCAAGCCCTGCTATGAAGGCAGGACCATCCGCCACCAGTCCCCACCTCAGGCCTCCAGAGTGTGTTATAAAAACAGAGGATTCTCTTGCAGCAAGTCAAGCTGGGATGGTGAGAAGGGATCCTCAGCCGTCCTATTTCTTTCTTCAGAAATCATTCCAGGCAAGCAGCTCTAGCAGTGGCTGGGACCCAGCCCCGTTTTTCTCCTGATGTCTTCCGTAAGGTCTCTTTGGGTAGACTGAGAGACAGCAGCTTCTTCACAAGTTTCGTTTTGACAGCTGCTGGGTGAGAGGGAGAATCCTGGCTGGATCTCTGCCTGCCTTGCCCATCCAAGGCCTGGCAGCTGGAGTGCCGGCTTCCAGCCCTTGCTCAGGTACGAACTCCCTGAGGACTGCAAGACAGTTGCGGTTTCTGTGCTGAAGCAGCCAGGGAGCTGCCAGCTAAAACGATGGGAACTTGAGTATTGGCCCTGTTGGGCAGTCCCCAAAAGACAACTGAGGTGGCTTTTGGTCTGGGCTGTGGCACAGGAGGTGGGGACAGGTCTGCAAGGCGGGGACTTTCCAATTGGCACTCAGAATTGGCTTCAAGGTTTGAATGCTGCAGATGGCCTAGATGGCTTGCTGGGCCGGGCGCAAGAGTGTTTCTTGACCTGAGTGCCGTCTCTCTGGCATGGGATGCTGCCTCTCCTTGGTCTCCCGTGGGGAGGGTTGATCCCTCCAGCCTCTGCCACACAGCTTTTCCCGTGAGGCTCCCTTGTTTCTCTAGGATGCTGCACATGTTGGCCAAGGGGGCAGGCTGAGGTTAGGGCACCAGGCAGGCCTGGCGTGAGACATGAAGGTAGGAAGCTGGTTGTGCGGCTGTTGGGTTTGATGAGGATGGACTCTTCACTACGTTTCCGTGATTGGCTGGCTTCTGTTGTCTTGTGAAGAAACACTTTGCCCAGCCTTCCAACATATTTTGGCCCCACCCCGCACCTTTTATGCCATTGTTGAAATCCCCCTTTCTGACAGGTTGCACGCCATCCAGGCATGTTTGCTGAGAAGTGGTGGCTGGCCAGTGGTCAGTCCGCGTGAGTCGAACCAGCTGTGTGCTGGCCACATGGCACACACAAGCCCCTCTGGCTGCCTTTCTTTAGCCATGTTAAAGAGCTTGTTGGGGGCAAGGGTGGACGAGAGAGAAAAGGAGCAGAGGGGAGAAGTTTTGGAAGGGAGGGGCTGAGTGCTGGGAGTTGTGGCGTGTGTCCGAGAGCCGCTGGGCTACATGTGCAGAAGATGTGGCTTTGCTGAAGAGGCGCCTTGTGTGGTGTGAACACCCTCCCTTCATTGTGTCCTACCAGCCTCTGTTCCTTTGGGACCTGGGAGCTGATGCTGTTGCTCCCCCCATCCTGCCCCCCCATGTTTGCCCCTCATTCTTCCCAGGTGGTCTCATACCCCATCTGTGGGGGGAAGGGCAGGTTTCTGGTGTGAGACCATGAGAAAGTGAGAGATTCCCCCCCCCGCTACTTTCTCTTGATCAAACTGCCTGATCATTGATTGGCAGGTTTAAAAGCCAGCTTGGAAGTAGTGCTTAGCCAAATAGGCCTGTTTTCAACGCTGCCTCCTTATCTTCTGTCCAGCCACCAGTGGAGCTTTGTGCTGTGGGCTTATTCTCGGGGGCAGTGAATAGCCACTGGCCCTCTTGCCCACCTTCCTATCTGGCCTTCCTGGCATTTGGACAGCTTCTTTCTTTATCCTTAGAGCTCTGGTTGCAGGTTTGCTTCCACTCTGGTGGTGAGGTGGGGTTACTTTTGAATTTTCAGATGCAGCTTTATAACGGCTACTGGTTTTGATGGGCTGGGCTGGGCTGGCAACAGCAGGAGACAGCGGTTGCCTTCATACTTGGCTCATGGGCTTCTGGGAGGCACCTGTTTGGCCCCTGGGGGAAAGAGAGTGCTGGACTAGAATCTGCCCCCTACCCCAGTGTCCTGCTGTGTGCTGCGCAAGGTGGGCTTTCTTGTGGCGGGTGGCTACCCTCCCAAGGAGCCTCCGTGCCTGGTCATGCTCTGGCTGCCTCTTTTGCAACAGAGAGGTACTAATTTTACAGCTCCTTTGTGGAGGTGTAACAGTTTGCTTTCTAGTCCAGAGTCTGAAGCCCAAGTTAATTTTTGAACGCTAAAGAGAGTTCCTCTTGCAGTTCCTGACTTTCCTTCTCCAGGGTATCCAGAAGGTGTCAGTGGCGTCTACACAGAGGGAAGTGAACCCATGGAGGGCTTATGCTTTCAGCGGCAGGCGTTGCATGGGTGATTGTTCCATGTGGCACGTTGGAAGGTTTCTGCTGGGATTGGCAGCGGCTGTCCTGCATCTCTGGGGGGGGGAGAGTGGGGGAGCCCCTCTCTTCTACCCCCCCCAGCTGGCAACCTTTTAACCAGAGGGACTGGGGACCAAACCACAAAGCAGGTGCTCCCCCACAGAGCCCTCATCCTTTCTGGATGGGAAGGAATGCCTGCAGGGACACTGCTGGGCTTTTGTGTGTGTGTCTGTTTTGGCTGTGCACATGCATCGTGGACGTGATGGGAAGTGGGTGCTTGGGGAGGGTATGGCAGAGAGTTGTAGACAGCCACCCCCCCTCCCGGCTCCCTCCTGCCAACAGCCAGATTGTGTATTTATTTGTCTTTCATGACTGTTGCACATGTGAATGTTTGGTGTACCCACAAAAATAGCCATGGCTGCCAGCTACTTTCTTTGGTCAACCTGTACGTTGGACCCTAATTTTAACCTGCTTTCTGCACAGCTCAGTGGTGCTGCGCCTGAGGGGAGTCGTTGGCAGAAATAGTAGCAAGTGGATCTGATCTCAAGGAGGAGTTGCTGACCTTGTTTCAGCTCAGAGGCCTGCAAAGGAGGTTTCATCTGTGGTGGGCCCCCTGCCCAGAGGCAGGGGGCTTTCCCCTTTCTCCTCTTCATCCTTTCTCCCTCCTCACTTGGGAACTCAGCCCAGCTCAGGGTTGTCTAGAGATGGGGAACCTCTTGGACTACAACTCCTTCAGCATCATCCTGGTCCTTTGGCTGTAGTGGGCCTGACTGAGAGTCCAGCCACATCTGGAGAGCCCTTCCTAGTCTGCACTGGCTGGCAGCTGCTCTCCAGGATTTTAGGCAGGGGCCATTTCCTGCCCTGCTGGAGGTGCTGCCAGGGATCGAGGCTGGGATTCTGGCTGAGCTGCTACAGCCCTTCCCCAATGGCCTCTGCTCCTAGCCTCCCCCCCTCATATTGATATCCACGTTTCTCTCCTAAGGCTATTTCCAGGGGTCAGAGAAGCCCAAAAGGGCGTCTTGTAGCACCTTAAAGGGGAAGAGAGGCCAAGCTCAGTAGGCCTTTCAGATGCCACTCTTGGTACAGTGGAAGGCTGGTCCACCCACATCAAGTGAAGAAGTGAGCGCAGGGAGGCCAGCTTGGCGTCTGTTGCTCTTGTACTTACCTTGGCTAGGAAAGGGGCTCTTCAGTGCACTAAATGAGGTTTGACACACACCCCTATTTTGTTGCCTTGCAGGAAATAGACAGGCGATTGGAAAAGAAGCTAAAAATCACCCAAAAGGAAAGGTAAGGCTGTTTTACCCTCTGGCAGGCTCTGGGTTTGCCTCTTGCTGGGGTTGATGTGGGGTTGTGTTTAACTTCCTCCAAGCGATTGCTTGAGAAATAATGGCTAGCAGAACTTGCTTGTGAGGCGCTGCCCTCAGTTTGTAGGAGGCTCTGGGCTGGCTTGGCTCACAGGCAAAGCAGAGGGACCACTTCTGGCCACTGGGAGAGCAGTGTTTGAATTTACTTGGTGGTGTGCTCTCAGTCAGCCTGTGCTGCAGAGAGATACGCAATAATATCCAGACTGGGCTGATCCAGCCTGTCAGAAAATGAGTGCTGGAGCAAAGGGCTTTTGCTTCCTCAGCCATTTCTTAGACAGGAACGGAACACATTTGCTCCTGAAACTAGCATTGCTCAATTAAGCCGGGAGGGAGGTCTCAGTCCCTTACTATCTGTCTTGGCGAGGGGGGGCATTGCCTGCCCCTCTTACCTGGCATTGCAGGCTAAGGAAGGGAAGCGGAGCGAGAGAAAGGACCGGCAGAGGGGCCTGGTGGGCTTTGCTGTATACGGATGGCTCCTATACAACACATATGGATCAGGGTGGGGGTTTTACACTTCAAAAAAATTGGCTAGGTTTTTTGGCTTGTGTTCCACTACTTGCCACCTAGAGTGTGTCTGTTTGAGGTAGGCTGAGAATTCTAAAGACCTTCTCCAAAGAGCGGGAGATGTTATACCCCTTCTGTTCCCCCCCCCCTCTATTTTAATAGCAGGAAATCCAAGTCGCCCCCCAAAGTGCCGATTGTGATTCAGGACGACAGCCTTCCCTCAGGGCCCCCTCCGCAGATCCGGATCTTAAAGCGGCCCACGAGCAACGGGGTGCTTAGCAACCCAAACGCAGCCAGCCGGCCAGCTTTCCCAGTGAAGACTCTGGCCCAGAGGGAGGCTGAATACGCGGAAGCTAGGAAGCGAATTCTGGGCAGCGCCAGCCCAGAGGAGGAGCAAGAGAAACCGATCCTTGACAGGTGAGAGAAAGCAGCTGGGCTTTCCTACAGCAGGACGCTCTGTTACTGTAAGCTGTCCCAACTAGCAGGAGGTCCTCATTTGGGACAAAATCCCAGTGGGGAAGTCACAGGAACCCTTGCTGGCACCGGGAAGGTGTGAGCAGCAGCTGCGCCGGCCCTCTTGGGCCCTTGTCTGCCTTGGATGACGATCTCTTCCATCCCAGCAAGCAGACCAGTGTAATGCGCCAGCCATGAATGGTATCCCACCAGGGACTTGGACATCCTCCCCTGCCCCCAAGGTGGCCTGTTCCACTTAGGAAGTCCCAGGCAGTGCCAAACTGATGCAGTGGCTTGGCAAGGTGTTGTCCCAGATGGGGACCTCTGCTTTCACCAGCTGTCCTTCCGGACCAGAAGGTATAATGAAGTGTCTCCTGAGCCCAGTCCCTCAGAAAGGGATCTGCCCAATGCCTGCAGCATCAGGATCCCCAGGGACTGTCAGTGTTATTCCTTCTGTAGGCCGCTTACTGGGTGGGGTTGGAAGCCTCTCCCCTTCCAGAGGGAAATGGCTTTGTGTGAGGCTCTGGCGTGTCATGGGGAGTGGCTGCCCACCTGAGCGGGTGCTGAGCAAAGGCCGGCCTTCTGCTCTTTCTCCTCACAGGCCCACAAGGATCTCTCAGCCGGAAGAGGCCAGGCAGCCCAGCAACGTGATCAGGCAGCCACTGGGCCCAGACGGTTCACAGGGTTTCAAGCAACGCAGATAGGCATGGCTGGCTGACTTCACGACATGAAAGCAGCCTCTTCTCCCAGCCTGGGTTGCCCTGTGGCAGACAAACAGACCTGAGCAAGGGAAAGCTCCTTGGGTGACTTGCACTGTGATCTCCCCTCCTCCCCCCCCCTTTGCTCTGCCTTTCATGCCCTTCCATCCCACGCACTGTGACTGGGATTGGCATACCATGGAGGAGGGGGGCGGGGGGCAGGGCAGGCGTCTCTCTCCTACAATGCGCTAGGCTGCACGTGTGGCCACACCTGCCAAAGCCAGCACCACCACCAGCAATAATAATAATAATATTAATGTCTGCAGACGGGTTCACCCGGGGTTGGAAGCGCAAGTCAGGATTCTGCTTCTGGAAATGTGCATGTTTCTCTGTCTTGCTTCAGAGCAAGGAGCGGGCAGGGATGGGTAGGCGGGATGTGTGCACAGATTTGTGTTTGCTTGCTTTCTGGGAATTGGATGATGGCGTCAAAGTCAAGTGCATGGGGAGGAGGAGGAGGAAGGGCGTGTGTTAGCTGTTTAACATGTTTATCTCAGAAGCGGTAGTTGGTAGTGTTTGAAAAGAAGTGAATTTTGAAGAGCTTGCACAAAAGTTGTTGGATAGAAGATTTGGCACGCGAGGCTTCTCTCGTCCACTGCTGCTGAGCGGGTGGAATGGGTTCTCGGCTTGCTGTTCCGGGCACCAGTGCTTCTGCACCTGCGTGGTGAGCTTTGGTGAGTCCTCTTGCTTGGGGTAAAATGGCTTGACGTGCACTCCTGGCCTCGAGGGAGGGGGGCCATTGGCCAGTGCCTGCCTTGCCTGCTTGTGCTGCTTCCTGGCAGAGGGAGGGAGCTTTTTGCCACTAGGACTATGAGCTAGACCTTAGACTAGTTTAGTTCCAGACTGGTGAGGCCACAAAGAGGGATAGAGGGAGCCCTGTGGCCAAACAATGCTTGTGCTGGCCGGATTCGTAAGCCAGGGCAGGCGAGCTGTGAGCCTTTGGCCAAGAGCTTGGCCTTGTCACTCCAGATGTGCTTCCAGTTTTGCCTCTGGGAAATTTGCCCCTAGAAGGCAAAGGAACTGGGCCCCAACAATGCCTGTCATGGGGGGGCGGATAAGGGATGGTCTCCTTACCTTGGAAAGCAGGAGGGTGCCAGGATAAGCTGCATGTCTAACTGGATGCAGAAACGTGTTTTCAGGTGGCACCAAGTGAGAGCTCAGATGGACAAGGGGCCGCTTTTGCATTTTCTGCATTTTCCTTGAGCCACGAGGAGAGTGTGGTTGGGCCAAATCCACTGGAGGCGCTGGCAATGTCAGTAGGGTTCCTGCATGCTGGCAAGGGTCCGTTGTGTTGTAGATGCTCCTGAGAGTCGAACCGGCTGGGCCTTTCCCATCCTCTCTCGCAGCCATATTGGGGGTGAGGGCCTTAGGCCCCGTCCCACCTTCAAGTGACCATGGGCCAGCTTGCTTCACTGTGTTTCCAGAGTCTGCCTTTTTGTTCTACTCCCTGCTTTTGGAGGACGTCAGAGGGGTGGGACGCTGCTTTGGCTTCTTTGGGTCAAGTGTTGGGCACACAGAACCTACCGCACCTCCTCTTGTGCTGGAACGGAAGTGGAACATCCGGGGGGGAGGGGGGTGTCTCTTTGTACATCAACCCATGAAATGTATAAAAATACTGCAAAATAAATAACTGGTCAAAAGAGTAATAATAAATAAATAAACAAACAAACAAACGACCTGTGTATAAAAAGTGAAAAACATGCCAGACAGTTGCTGTGCTGAATTTGCTCCCTTCCAGCCGGCCTTGTTCTGTCAGCAGTGCCCTCTGGCCCAAAGGAGGGTTGCTTGGCATCACTCCCTGTTTTGATTGAAGATGTTAGCTGCTGACAGCAAGATTACCTCCTTTTCCTCCTCCTCTCAAGCACTGGGAAAGCTGGACACCTTTTCTACAGGACCTGCCACTGGGATTGCTTTTGCAACATGCCTCTTGCTTTTTGTTTCAGGACCCAGCAAGGGAGGTGATTTGGGTGGGAGAGAAAAATTCATCTCTTCCCCCCTACCCCACCAATTTGGAAGCAAGTGGGGTAAGAAGTCTGTGCACAATAAGTGGGTGGAGTCACCCTTTCCCTTCCCACTGCTTTAGGTTGCAGCCTGGCTGGGAAAATGTTTTCTCCTGCTGTTGTTGCTGCTGCATCAGACTCCTCTGTTCTGCCTGCCTCCTTTCCTCTCCTTATATGCAGTCTCTTCTCCCCCCTACCCATCTCATGAGCTGTACTGAACTCCTTGCTGGTTGCTCCCAGGAGAAACGTCCAGGCCCCACCCACACGAAAGGTGCTAGGAAAGGCCGCTACTGTGCCCTCCCTGCTAGCTTTGTCATTGCCAAAGGGCGAGGGGGATGCAGCCATCCTATGGGCAAAGAGGTGGTACCCTTTTCATTGTCTGCCATTGGATTTTTTTTTTTGGCATGGACAAGGGGTCCGTTGTCTTGTCCAGGAATCAGGGCTGGCATAAGTTTAAGGGCCATGTGTGTATGTGCGTTAGGGTCACTTTTTATGAGGCGTGCAGGTGTTTCCAAGTGCCAAGCAAAGAGGCTGCACCTGCCCACAACAGTCCTACATATTCAGATAAACATTTTATAAATTGTACTTTAAATAAATGCGTTAACTTTTAAGTATGTGGCCTCATTATTATCATTCCTCTTTGTGGGTTTGAATACTGCGGCCAGGCGGCTGACCATCCACATTTCAGTAGGCCAGAGGGCCTGGCTCAGTCTTTGGGCCTTTCGTGAAATGCTTCCCGCGCCACTTTCTCGAAAGTGCCGAGTTTCGCGTCATTCGCGTCCTCCTCGGTCGCCCAGAGATGCTGCTGTAGGCGCCCTTCCTGGCCCTCAGGAGGGCGGCCTCTCGGAGCTCTAAGGGGCCCTTCTGGCCCTCCGCTTCTACTGCAGGGACACAGACCGCCACGCGGATAGACAGAGCGGCGGCGCGGGGCTTCCCGGTCCCGTCTCCATGGCACGCGCTGGACCTCTCCGTTGTTTCCTGCGAGCACCTTCCACTTTCGCCCCGCGGAAGGACAACTAGAAGCCCAAGGGAAGCCCAAGGAACTCGGAAGCTGTCCATTCCCGCCAGAATGATAGGTTTCATACGTCCTCGAGCTCTCCTTGGCCTGACGGCGAGAGGCGTGTGACATTCCTCAATTGGCGGTTGCGCAAAAACAAACAGGGAGGAAGACCATAGAGGTAGAGAGGTTGGCTGATTTGGCAGCGCTTCCTGAACCCTTGCGAGTCGCTGTCGGCCTTCTTCCGCCCTCAGAGTTCGCTTACAAAACAACACTTTTCGTCGTAAGTCTATGGCCTTGAAAGAGAGTCTGAAAGTCCACGCAGGAATTGGCGTCAAGTGACGTCTAGGTAGACGAGGCCCCGATCTCCCTGTGCGCGAGCACCCGCGCATGCGCTTCGAGAACGAAGCGGGGACCCGTATTTCCGGGTCCTCCGAAGTCGGCGGCCGAGATGGCGGAGAGCGAGGAGTACGAGTCGGTGCTCTGTGTCAAGCCGGAAGTCTACGTCTACCGCGTGCCTCCGCGCGCCTCCAATCGGGGCTACAGGTGAGGGACGCTCCTCCGCCTCTGCGCACGTGCAGAGCGCTGTTCGCTTCCGACTCCTCCCTCCCCCTTCCCTTGGCGTGAGGAAGGTGGGGCGCCCCAAAGCCCCCGCATAAGGCAGGTAACAGAAAATATGTTTAGTCCAAAATCCAATTCCCGTACTTGGCCACTGAAAATGTAACGGAATAGCGTGCAGGCTTTCGAGTTCTCCAGAGCTCTTCATCAGGCTGGAGGTTAAACAAAACATAAAGCGGCGGCGGCGGGGGAAAAGAAACTTGGCAGGCGGTGAATTCCTCTAGGCCAGCATTTAGTCACCGTCTTAAGAGTGGGAGACGGAGGCACCTCTCAGGTTTCAGGTGGTGCCTAAGACTGCGGGGGGGGGGAGGAGGAGTAAGAGGAGGACACAGCTCCATCCTCCACACACAAAGACGCGTCTTCCGAAAAAGGCAAGATTTGACGGAAGAGAGAAAGGTGGATGTGATGCCCTTCCCTGGCTCTCCCTGTCAGGTTCCTACCTGCTTGTGGCTACTGCCTTTCACGAGGCACCACCAGGGACTCCACCAGTCCGGACTGTCCTTTTTTATGGTTTCTCTCTCCGCTCTAGCACAGATCTCACTAGATCCTCCTGCTAGGCAGCACCACCAGTCACGTTCTATAACCAATGTTTCCAGAGACCTTGCCTGAGTCTCCCTCTATCCGGTTACTTTTGTGACTGCGGGCTTATGCTGTTCCCAACCCCCTTGTATCAATGTAGATAACTCATATAACTTGGGGTTGCTCTGGATACTTGTAATGTTATTATTCTCCTCTTCACCGCTGCCACCATTTGTTACTGTTGCCCTTCAGCCTTGGTAATTACCTTACCCGCCCTTCTGGTCTGTGAAACCCCAGCCAAGGATCAGGCCTTCGGTAAACCAAAATAGTATTTATTAAATAACAGAAATAACAAGATTACTTTTCTAATGGTACTTAAGCATATGGTTTCATCTATTCTTGTGATACTTGACTTATCATTAACTAGAACCCCCACTCCCTCTTTCTCCACACTCTCCTGACATCCACCACCTAACACCCACCTCCAAACACCACCAAAAACAACCCACAACACCTCCCAGATTCAACTGTCATTCTTCCATTTATACTCTCAGCCATTCAAACGCTCAGCCAATCATCCAGCATTCTACTGCTCATCTACTCCCCCCTCCTCTTTCATTCCGCTTACCATGTATCTTCTATACAAACAGCACTTACCATATTTACATTAATACAGGAACATCACAGTGGACATTTGCACATAAGAGTTAAGAAGTGAGAAAGGGGAGGCGTCGTTTCGGATCAGGAGGCCTGGTTTCTGCAGCTATCACTTAGGACATGGTGCACATCTGCTGTGATTGAGGCTGGAAGGGGGCTGCTGATGTGGATTTGCTGCTTCATAAGCAGGGGGTTGGACTGGATGGCCTTTGTGGTCCCTTCCAACTCTATGATTCTGTTGGGTGACTTTTTAGACCTGAACAGCGGCGCTGTCTTCTCTCCCTGGTGCTAGAGCTGCGGAGTGGCAGCTGGACCAGCCAGCGTGGAGTGGCAGGATGCGAATCACAGCCAAAGGGAACATGGCTTATATCAAGCTGGAGGACAGGAATTCAGGTAAAGGGAAGGAGGTGTTGCCTTGGTACGATGTGGCTATTGGAGGAAAGGTTTTTGCGAGCTTGAATACTCAGGTAAAACCTCACAGGCAAAAGAAGGCAAAATGACTCCTGTTCAGGGTGGATGGTTTTAGTTAGGTTCATTGTCCAAGGCTGTGGTTTTGTGTGAAGCCGGTCAGAGTTTTTCTCTGAGTATGTCAGGCTTTCTTCCTGTTATGCACGCTTTCTAAGGAGTGTTGTGGGGGGTTAATCATGGGCAAGCTCTGCATTCAGATGGAAGGAATAATGTAGCTTTATTGCAGCGCCCTGATTTACTCAGCAATGTAAAAAGTCTTGGCTGCAGAAAGGCCACAAGTTTATGCGATGCAGGACCCTCTTCCCCAAAGCCTTTTGAAGGGTGTGAATGCAAGATAACCCTGAGCTGCTGCATCAAGGCCACACAGCCATTGTGTTGCTTGAGAGGAGCCTTCACTGGGTCTTTTTTTGCACATATTCTTACATTAAACCAAAATGCACAAGTGTACTTGTGAAGAAAAACAACCCAATTGGCTCTGTACAGGTGTGAAATCCTCATGGTTGATGAAGTCCTGTGGATGCCAGTCCGTGGTTGGGTGGGTGGAGCTGACCAGCTGGTTTCATGCTCTCAATTTCCCCCCTTCAGGAGAACTTTTTGCCCAGGCACCTGTGGACCAGTTTCCTAGCATTGCTGTGGAGGGTGTGATGGATTCCAGCCGATATTTTGTCATCCGGATCGAGGACGGGAACGGTATGGGTGCGAGGTTCGGATCTCGTCCTCCTAGGTTCCCGCTTGTGCTTCACCAGAATGATTCTGGGGCAGCAACTGCAGTCCTGCCTGTTCCTCTTTCCCTCAAAGCTTCCTCCCTGCAGACTGCTGGCTGGGATTTGCCAGAACTTTGGGGTCATCTTGGGCTAGTGTGATGGGCAACCTGCTTGGGGCGGAGCCTTTGGGAATCTCCTTCCTCTCTTCTCTGCCTGCCGGCACTTCCCATTCAGGGCTCTTCTTCAGCACAGCTCCTCCTGGCCCTCCCAGCACCAGCTCTGCATGCCTTCCCCAGTGCTGCTGTTGCAGCTTGCTCTCCACCCCATATTTTCCCGCTCTTTGCCTTGTCTGGGTTAGCTAACACTACTATCAAATGGGCCGCTGGTCAGGTCCAACTATACAGCTATGGGCTATTCTTGCACGTGCTGTGGTGTTTGTGAGGCCTTCCTGCCTTGTCAAGGTTTTGTTGCTGGTCCTCCTGAGCGGGGAAGGAGGCCTTGAGGTTTGGTGCTACTTTGGTGCATTTTGCCTCTGGCCAGGCCACTGCTACGGCCATGTGTAGCACACCTGGTGTAACCTGACTGCCCTTCTTATAAGCTGTCCTGACTAGTGGCTGTGATATTTCTTTACGGATCTCCCACCTCAGGTCCTGACAGGAGGAGGAGAGCTTTAATCCAGGGAAAGCCTTCCCCCTCCTCGTTTTCCCTGCTCCCTGAGCCGCCTGGCCACCTCCTCCAGCCATGCTGCTGTCTGTGCACAGCCTGGGCCTTAACACCTGCTTGATGTGTTGGGATGGAAGCTCAGCATCTGCTGGCGACTGACTGAGGCTGGTTTCTCTTGCAGGCCGGCGGGCGTTCATTGGGGTTGGCTTTGTCGACCGAGGCGATGCCTTTGACTTCAACGTCGCTCTGCAGGACCATTTCAAGTGAGCGCTGTTTTCTCTTGTCCTCCTTGATGCCCCCTCTCAGCTGACATCAGAGGCAAATCTAGTGTTTGGGGTCCTGCCTGCCCTGTGAGGGATTTGTCCTGACACAGAACTTGTTTGCTTTAAGTTGTTTGTGTGTTGAGTAATGATGTGGCTGCTTTACCTGCACTGCCTCCTGCCCCCCCACGTGACAGCATCTTGTGCCTGTTGTTCTGTTCCTTCTGCTACCCCGTGACATGCAGCCCCTCTCCTCATTTCTCCTCTTGGCAGGTGGGTCAAACAACAGAGTGAACTTGCCAAACAGGCCCAGAATCCGGACCAGGGGCCTAAACTAGACTTGGGCTTCAAGGAAGGGCAGACCATCAAGCTCAACATTGCGGTGAGGAGGTGGAGCCTCACTTGGCTTCTTCTGCTGCCCCCTCAGGGCTGTGGCCATGGGAGGGGGCTCTGGAAAAGGGATTGCCAGCTAAAACCGCCCATCGGACCTGGAAGAAAGTTCCTTCCTGACCCCAAGTGGTGGCAACTGTTCAGATCATGAGGGTGTCCAAAATTCCACCTCTCTCCTCTAAAAGGTGTTTCTTGAGAAGTGGACCTGTCTCACTGTAGTGTCCTGTTTCCAAAGGAGCAACTGCCTCTCTGGATCTGACAGAGGCACTTTCTTATGTTATCATCCAGCCCTGTTGCTCTGCCGCTGGGCCCTGTGGTAATGGCTTCTCAGAAACGGATAGCACTATGAAAGTGGGTGGTGGTGGTATTTTTGCTGTTGTGTTTTTCGTCAGATGGCTGTGTTCATTGTACATGTAAGTGTGTGAGGAGGAGGAGGAGGAGAGCCAAAGGCACTAGAGCCCAGGCCTTGAGCGGTTGTTGCTGCCTCCCAAGGGAGCAGAGCCCCAGAACCACTGAGCAGCTTGTTAGCTGGAGTAAAAAAGAGGAGCCTGACACAAGGAAGTGGGCATGTGACTCGGCAGACTGGGCCCTTTCCTCTGCCCGCCCTCTTTCTCTCTCCCTTGCACAGCAAACAGCTGGACTGATGTCACATGCAGAGACACAACAGTAGGACACCTTTGGCTGGGGGATGTTGTTAAGGCCTCTGAGCGGTTTTTAATGCTTTTCCATCTCCCTTCAGAATGTGAAGAAAAAGGACGGCTCCTCAGGCAGCAGACTGCGTGCAGCAGGCTCTGGGGGACCCAGCCTCATCCCACCCCCTCCTGGAGGAAAGGCTTCTATCGTCTCCCTGCCTGGGGAGCAGCTTCTCTGCTGCCCTGCGGAGTCCCCAGCCAGTGCTGCCAAAGCAGGTCTTTCTTTCTCATTGGTCGGCTCAGGCTGCCAAGGCGGGAGTGTGTGGCCACTGTAGTTTGTGGGGCAGAGCCACTAAATCTGTGCAGCAGTCCTGCTTCAGAGCTGCTGGAAAGCAGGAGTTTGTGTTTATTAGTAGACTGTTTTCAGGCCTTGCTTTGGGAGACCCTGAAGCGCTGTGGGCGCCCATTTGGTTTCCTCAAGGAGACGCGCTGAGCAGAGGAGGCATTGAGGTTATACATGGCAGTGTAGCTCAGTATTGTCTCAGCCAGCAGTGGCCTCTTCAGGAACTCAAGTGGGGTGGGGTGGCCTCCCCAGAGCTGGCCTGGAACGATCTGTGAAATATCTCCAAGTGGCAAAAGCTGACCTCTCTCTCTCTCTCTCTCTCTCTCTCTCTCTCTCCCTGTATGTCCTGTTTATCAGCAGATGCTTCTGTCCCTTGGCCACCTCCACAACCTCAGAATTCTACAGCAGAAGCAGCTGCCGACATCTGGGGAGATTTCACCAAAGCTTCTGGGTGAGGAATCCCCCCACTCCCCTTTCATGTGCCAGTTACGGAAGACAAAGGGTCTCCTCTCCCTGCACACTCTTTATACAGGCCCCTTAACCATTGCACCTCATCTTGGATCTAGGGGTGGCTCCCTGGTCAAAGGGTCTCCGTCTCTGCCCCAGGAACGCTGCAGGCCCAGCACCGCTGCATTTGCAGCCTCTGCCCTGCTGAAGGGCTGTCTTTTGTCTTTGCCTCCTCCCAGGTCTGCTTCTGGCCAGACTCAGCAGAACTCCAGGTGGGTCCAATTCTAAGTCGGGGTGTGCTGCACTTTTCTTGCACAAAGGCCTCCTTTTGTCGTTGTGGACCAAAGAGGAAGTTGCTGGCCCTTGTGGTGTTTCTGGAGATCCCGGCTCTTGACATATTCAGATGTTTGCTTTGGGCATTATGGGAAAGTGAATGGGGGGGATCTGGGTGGGCTATAGGAATCCTCTTCTCGCCTCTTCTCCCCCCCCGTGCCTCCTTAGCACTTTAGACTCTCTTCTGCTGCCCAGAGTCCCTAAAAGGGGGGGAAGATTCTTTCTTCACTCAAATCACAGCTTAATGACCTGAAAGAACTTGGAAGCTTGGAGGGCTGGAAGAGGGGTGGTGGCCATGCCTGACCTTCCTCCAGAAAGAAAACTGTTCACTCTGTCTCCCATCTGCCATTTTTCCTGTGTGGTGTCTTAGTACGTTTGTTAAGACACTTGCCCACCTCACCCCCTTTCCAGCTTGGAGGGATGTTGTGGTGCAGCTGCACCAGGGAAAGCAATCTGCACGACCGACTCTCTCACTGCAAGGCGGCTTCCGTTATCTGGGTCAGAGCAGCTGCAGCCTTTTGTGGGGAGTGACTGGGAGCTCCCCACCCTCTCCCGTGCAGGCATTCTCTGCACTTCGGTTTGCTGCAAATTTGAATTGGGCTTAACCGTCAGGCATCTCCTGTCGGGAATTGTAATTTCCAGAATACCTCCTGGCTGGAAGGGTGCTGGGGCTCCATTCTGTTGTCTAGCTGTGCCTTTGCTTGTTGTGTTTGAGGTAGTGGTGCCGGGGGCAAGAGAAGGTTCATCGGCTTGCTGGGCGGACTGTGGGGATGCTACATCGTCTCTCTAGGTGGGTTCTCTCCCTTGTGCAGCTTTTCCATGCAAAGTGCCCCCTTCTCTTAAGATTTTGTGAAGGACAAACTGCTTTCTCGGCCATCTTATGGAACTGGACTTGAATTGTTTTGAAATATAGCTCTTTATATACACTCTTACCTATTTATGCTAAGGTGAAGGCCTTTTACATAATGTTTTATCATTATGAAACACCTTACGTTTTTGTCTGCCTTTTCTATCGTTATTTTTGAGCTGGTTCCTGAATAAATAAATATATCTATCTATCTGTACAGTATCTGAATGTTTTTATTTTTGTTTGGGGATGAAGGGGAAGCAGAAATGAACTCAAAAGACCAAAGGATGTGGTAGCGTTTCAGTGACAGTGAAACGCTTGATGGTTCATGATGAGGTGTCACTTTTCTGCCTCTAAGTCTTTTGCTCCTGCAGTAATAACCACAGGCAGTTTTTGCTTCGTTCTGAAAGGGGGGGTGGGGGGAGAAAACTTGCCCTGGAAGTGAAGGCCTCTGGCTGGGAAGCTTTGCGCCCTGCCCTCCCATCTTTTTGAAAGATAGGTATTCTGTTCGGGCCAAGAGGTACATTTGTATTACTTCACAAGTTCCTTGACTGGTGTTTGTAACTGAACCTCTCTTCATTTTATGCTCTTCTGTAGGATAAAGACTGTTTTTGAACTAGAAAGCTGTGTGTTGGCAAGAATGTCTCTTGAAATATCCTGAAAGCAGAATCTGGGGTGTGTGTGTGTAGCGCTTGAGTTGGTGGTTTTCCTTTCAGGGGGCCGTATGGTCAGAGGTCAAATGTCATGGCAAATGTTGAGGACCCAAAAGAGCATCCCTGCTGGGTTCTTCATTGGCTCAGTGTCCTGTTCCAAGTGCCCCGTAGGCAGGAAGCCCCCAGGCAGGGCGTGGAGGCATCAGTCTGCCTCATCTCTCCCTCTGGACAAAATATTTGCCTTTGGATTTTCCTCCACTGTGTTTGAGTATCTGGTGTGTGTGTGTGGTTTGGTGCTGTTGCCCTGCCCTGTCTCCAGCACTCAAAGGAGATTATAGAAATCTAAGCTGACCAAGAGGCCCCACTGATGTTATCAGTCTGGCTAAAGCCCTTTCCAGCTTTGCATAATGTGGGGTGGGAGGGGGTGAAAAGGTGAATGTACTGGCAGTTGCCCCCCTGCCCCCTAGCAGGGGTCACTGGGGTAAGCAAAAAGCCGCCTTTTCGATAAGAAGGCTGAGTCCCAGCTGCCTGCAGAGCGACAGTGACTCCCTCCAGCTCAAGGCTGATGCTGGAGCTGCCACTCAGGTGGAGTCTGAGCTCTTGGCAGGGCGCCTGAAGGAAGAACAAAGGGGGAGGAGGCATGAGCTGGGAAAGGGACTGCCTGAGGCCCGTCTTCCACCTGAAGCAGGTGCCAGGTGCTATAATAACGCTGCCAACCGACAACCCGGCAGGGTCAGTGCCATCTGTGCAGGTGAGTGCACTTGTCTGGGCAGCCGTGGAATGTCTCCTCCTTGGGAGCACATCTGTGCTGGAGCCTGTTCTTGGGGTGTGTATGTTGGGGTCCCATGCTGAAGTGCTCAAGGGGGGTGCTGGGCTGAGATCTGCTCCAAGGCAGATGCCTGCACGGCAGATCCAGCGGTGTAGCTGTGCTTGGTGGGGAAGACCTTGCACTTTGCATATGCTCTTGAGTCCCTGAAAAAGACTATCCCTGATTCAAGATGAAACAGCTTCCCTCAAGAAGTGCTGCCCTAGGGCAGATCTCTCACTTGGGAGACCCTGTTAGCTCCACCAGGTTCCCTGCTGCTCCAGTCTCACCTCTGGAGAGCAAATGATTAACCTGCTTCTTACTGCCTTTTTATTTTGATTGTAAAACACTCTTGAGTTTGTTTAAGTGGGAAGAGATTGTTGTTGTTATGTGCCTTCAAGTCGATTATGACTTATGGCAACCCTATGAATCAGCGACCTCTAAGAGCATCTGTCATGAACCACCCTGCTCAGATCTTGTACGTTCAGGTCTGTGGCTTTCTTTATGGAATCAATCCATCTCTTGTTTGGCCTTCCTCTTTTTCTACTCCCTGCTGTTTTTCCCAGCATTATTGTCTTTTCTACTGAATCATGTCTTCTCATGATGCGTCCAAAGTAGGCTAACCTCAGTTTCATCATTTTAGCTGCTAGTGACAGTTCTGGTTTAATTTCTTTTAACACCCAATTATTTGTCTTTTTCGCAGTCCATGGTATGCACAAAGCTCTCCTCCAGCACCACATTTCAAATGAGTTGATTTTTCTCTTATCCGCCTTTTTCACTGTCCAACTTTCACATCCATACATAGAGATTGGGAATACCATGGTCTGAATGATCCTGACTTTGGTGTTCAGTGACACATCTTTGCATTTGAGGACCTTTTCTAGTTCTCTCACAGCTGCCCTACCCAGTCCTAGCCTTCTCCTGATTTCTTGACTATTGTCTCCATTTTGGTTAACGACTGTGCCCAGGTATTGATAATCCTTGACAAGTTCAATGTCCTCATTTTCAACTGTAAAGTTACATAAATCTGTTGTCATTACTTTAGTCTTCTTGACGTTCAGCTGTAGTCCTGCTTTTGTGCTTTCCTCTTTAACTTTCATCAGCATTCGTTTCAAATCATTACTGGCTTCTGCTAAGAGTATGGTATCCTCTGCATATCTTAAATTATTGATGTTTCTCCCTCCAATTTTCACACCTCCTTCATCTTGATCCAACCCGCTTTCCGTATGATATGTTCCGCGTACAGATTAAACAGATTAAGCCGCGCGCATTTGGGAAAACGGGGCTCTGTGGGCGCCTTTGCCGCCCCTCCCCTCCCTCCGGGCGAGAAAGGGGGAGGGCCGGTTTGGCTGCGATTGCAGCAGCTGCGCAGGGCGATCGGCTTCTAAGACCCGGGAGCGCCGCGGCTTGACGGGGGCAGGCAGGAGCAGGCTGCAGCCCCGCCCCCAGTTCCCTCCTGCCTGGCGGCGATTGGTCCTGCGCGGCTTCCAATCCGGCCAGCCATCCCCAGCCGGGCCCCTCCCTGCAGAACCCGCCCGAGTGCCCCCGCCAGACCCGGGAAAGCGGGAGAAGTGGACGGCGCGGCTCTTTCGGGTCTTGCTCGTCTCGTCTCCTCCGGGGGCAGGCGGGGCGTCCGCCGGCCAAGGGCCATGGGGGCGCACCCCCTTGCCTGGCAGGAGCGCCCCGGGCCTCCCAAAGCCGGGGCCAGGTGATAGCGCGCTCCTCCTTACGCCCATGAGCAACCCGGAGGGCGCAGAGCTGAAGTTGGAGGCTGTGATTGAGGTGGGCGGGGCTGTCCTGGGCGGGGGGGCGGAGAGGACTCTCGGGTTGCATTGGGAGGGGTACCCCGCCCCCTCTGGGTGGCTCATGAGGGGGACCTGGGCGCATCTTCTGCATCCGGATCCTTAACTTGGAGGCAGGAACAGTCGTGGAAATGGACCCCACCCCTGGGAAACCCACCATTCTGACTGATGCTTTTTGTTTTGTCCATTTAGGGCCTTAGGAAAATACTCTCTAAATTCTCCATGCCCTGGGGGTGTTTGTGTGTGTGTGGGAGTTGGAAACAAATTGTACAATTAGACAAGCTTTGATGTCATGCAGAAATGTTAAAACTTCATTTCTTAAAAACAAAATCTATCCCTTCCTGGTTTCCCACTTTTTTGATCTAAAAGCTGAATAAATCCCATGATGAATTTGGATAACTGGTTTTTAAAAAATCAACCACAGTAGTTTAACTGAGGAAAGAATGATATTTTGGGTGGAGCTGCAAATGGATCAAGTGTCTTTCCTGCCCCCGCGCCCCCTCCCTCATTGTGGCAAACACCTGGCCTCTGGGGCGCAACCCAGCAGGCATGGATCCAGCCCATCTGTTGCCTTTGGTGTAGCAGACACTTCTTAGTCCTTACTCCCTCCAAACACCCCATTTATCATAACAGGTTTTACTCTTAACTAAATGTAGCCTGGGGCTTAAATGTTCTCACAGGACTCCCTTCTGACTACGCCTTCTGAAATTGATCTGAAGGTGCTGCCAAACTCTCTGGTCACGATCCAGCCAAAGAAGTCCTGTTGAAAGAGTGGAGTTACATTGCACAACTGTAAAATGTGTACACTCCTTCTATTTAGATGACCGGACACACATTTACTTGGAAATCTGCCACAACCTCTGAGCCTCAGCTCTTCTTATGAAAAATGGCCATAATAATACTGATCTACCTTGCAGGGTTGTTGTAAGACTTGCACAAGAAATGCTGCATAACTTTGAAGAGCAATTGAAAGAAATTGTCGCTATTACTGTAGAGGTTACATCCCTTGGAATTCTTTACTGATAGCTAGCAAACGCCCTCCATTCATGAGTCAGACCCTTTTAATTGTGTTCCATGAATTCCATGGGGTAACGATGCCCCTTATGAAAAGCTACTGCTTTGTCCCTTCTGTCAGGGCCAGTTACCAAAACAACCAGGGAGTTTGTGGCCTTGCTTTCCTTGGCTGCTGTTTTTCAAGAAAAGACTGGATAGTCTGGGACATGTCTTGGGAATGTCTTTAAGGTCTGGAAGCTTATGGATTCCTGTTACGTTTTTGGGCATGTCAGGGTACTTTTGCAAGGGGGCAGAAAGTCTCCCCCTCCCCGGTACACTTGCCTTTCTGTCAGTTGCAAAAAAAGTAAGCCAAATCCTGAGTCCTGTTTTGTAGGTGACTGTTAAATCCTCTGTGGGATAATGGCAGTGCTGGAGGCACCTTACTGGATTGCTGGGCGTTAGGACACGATGTGTGTACATCCTTTTTGACCTAAGTGGCCGAGGACCCGTTCCCAAGGCACAGGTGGGTCTGATTCAAGGTCCAATCTAGACAGTGGAGAGAGATCAACCGCCCACCCGCCTACCCAAGAGACTGCAGATGGAGCTACTGAGTTGACTAAGAAACAACCCCTCCCTTCACCCTCTCCCCAAAGATGCTCAGAGGAAAATGATGTCCTGAGCCCCATTGGTAGTGGTGCCCATTTACTCTTCTTAGCTCCTCCTTCCTGGGTTCATTGACAGTAAACTCTGGAAGAAGGCTGGGTTTTCTATTTGGATCTTGAGTTCTTAAGAACCTGAGGACTTCTTGAGACAGGCAACCCTCTCGCCTCTGCTATATCCCGCAAAGAGCCTCCACAAGATGCCGCGACAGACGGGGACTGAACACAAGGCACTGGGAAGGTTACAATTTAAATTTGTTGCTTGGGTTTTCCTTAACTGCTGACTGCAGTCCGATCCCCGCTTTGGAGGCTCAGGCAGGCTTTTCTCTCTGGAAATCCCTTCTGGGATTGTTCATCTCCCCTGTAGTGTCTTTCTGGCTCACTCACTTGGCTTGTCTGTGGCCCTATGCAGGCTCATTTGCTAGATTGGCTTGAGGGTTGCTGATGTACAGGTTGGTCCAGATAGCCCTTAGGTGACATAAGAATGCCCCAAACCTTAGAGTGGAATGCCCGGTATGTCTGGGATTCAATTTTGCAATAATTTTGCTGTAGGTTGCTCTGCCCCCCCCCCAAAAAAAGCTCACCGAAGTAGTGCACTCTTATTCCCGTTTTATAGATGGGGCATTGAGACAGAGTGCCTCAAGCCAAGGCAGGGTCCAGGGTAGAGGCAGGATACTGATTCAGCTTTCCTGGCCCAAAGGCTACCTCCGTAACTGCTGGACTTCGGGCAGCCTTTTTGGCTAGAGCACATGTCGTTCTTCTCACCATGCAGCGTTTGGTCTCGGCCTCTGCATTTTGCAGTGGGGCAACTCTTGCTGACTGGGGCTCCTTCAGAAGGCCTTGGCTTGCTTGGGCTGAGTTCTGCCACTGAGTCTGCCTTGTTCTTGTCTGGCAGAAATTGGAGAGCGGCATCCTGATCTCGGCTGAAGGGAAAAGCCTCTCTGTCAGGGGCTCCTGTGAAGACTCCCCCCCCACCCGCTTGCCAGCTCGCATCCGAGAGATTGTGGCCAATAACCTTTCAGAGAGCGGTTGCCAAGGTATGCTTTGGGGAAATGCTTTTCTTTGAATGGGAGGACCATGCACTGGGAGATGGGCACTCTTTTTCCACCTCTCCTGCCACAGCTCCTGTCATAACAACATAAGGAGAGCCCCGTGGCTGGATCAGGCCAGTGGCCTGTCTAGTCCAGCATCCTGTTCTGGCAGCAGCCAGCCAGATGTCTCCCTGTCTCCTTGCTGGGCCTGGCTGCTTCTGCGAGGGGGACAGCAGGGAGGAGGCAGCTAAGCTCCGCTCTGGCAGAGCACCTAGCCGGATGGACCCGTTCCTCCTCCAGCTCCTGGGAAGGGGACAGGTGGAGAGGACAGAGCAAGCTCTTGGCTTCCTGGTTTGTTTCCAAGCTTCCCCAGTCTTGTTCCAGCTGGCACATTTGTCCTCTGCTGACCTGTGGGCCTCTTTCTCCTGGGCAGGGCATAGCGCTGCTGGGGTTTTCTCTGTCTGTTGCCAAACAGAATTTGGAGCAGGTGGGCGAGGGCAGAGAAGCAGAAGGGGAAGGCAGCAGTGGGTAGGAAGCAATGCGTGTGTGTGACGCTGTGCATGTGCTAGCATCTTCTGCCACTCCCACCCTCCTCTTGTCCTGCCACTTCTTATTGGGTGGGAGTGAATTTGGGATGCATCTTTGTGAAGCACACATAAGGCACTAGAAGGAGCCTGGGTGCCAATGGATCAGGCCAAAGCAGGCACATCACACCGGGTATCATGTTGCTCCCAGGAAGCCAATGAAGGCACTAGACCTCCTCTGCTGTTGCATCTGCGTATCTGTCATCCACGGATAGACTATCATTGTATGTGGGGGCTCCCAGAGTCACTGATATGCCTGCCCCCCTCTAATGAATATGTCTAATCCTCTTTAAAGCTACCTAAGCCCATGGCCTTTGCCACATCTTGTGGCAGCAAATACTACACATTGGTGATGCATTGTGGAGAGGGAGCTTGATATTGTTGTTAGCAGTTCAAGATGAATGAACTTTGCAGAGGAAATGTTATTGCAAGGTGGAGAAATCCCGTAACTGCTTTAATGGTAACTTATCCCAATAACTGAGTCTATAGATGTTGAAATGAGAGGTGAAAACTGCAGGATTCCTCTATTGGGAAGTGAGCGGGGCTTCATCTTCTCTCGCAAAAGTGGCGCTGCTTGTCAGCATTCTGTTGCTGATGCTTTTAAAGTCAATAGTTAGAAAAAACTTTGTGATATATTCCTTGGAATCGCAGGAGCAGCAGCAGCCCATTGATGCACAACTGTTCTGGCAGTGTGCTCCAGCCTATTTTTCACTTTTATACAAAGTTGAATTATTAATTGCTTACATTGGACTAGTTGTATTGGGATGATGAGGCTTGATTATGTTTGTCAGGATGCAGTGCATGCTGGGACCAGGCTTACTTGTTTCGTTCCTTTCTTCAGCTTGACCAGCTGCACAAGTGCACTTGATGCAGGGTGTGTGTGTGTCTCCCTGCTTGGTTCAAACGCTACTTCCGCCTCTCTCTCTCAATCTCTCTCCACAGTGGCCTACCACGACGAGATGTCGTCCTTGCTTTCCCTCCAGGAGGAAAACTGCATCTTGCAGCAGGAGCTCTCTCGGGTGGAGGATTTGCTGGCCCAGAGCCGTGCAGAGCGTGATGAGCTGGCCATCAAGTACAATGCAATCAGTGAGCGGGTAGGTACAGAAAGCTGGCAAGGCTGAGTGCTGCTGCTGGGAGGATCACCTGTGCCTGAAGCAGGCCTTTCCAGGTAAATGTAACTGTGCAACATTGTACTTGTGCCAACGAGTGTGCTAGGTGCTGTACAGGTTGGCGGTGCTTACAGTTGGGCAGGACAGATGGAGGCTGTGCTCTTGCAGAGCGCTCCATGTTTTGCTTGTGTTTCCTGTCCCCAAAGTATAAGATCATTTGCAGAACCACACAAGTAAGAAGATAGATTTCTTCTCCAGAGAGCTTACAGGCTCCGCTATGAGCCCCCTTCCTGCTCTTTCCTGAACTGATGGCAATTGGGGTGAGTGGGTTTCGGCTTGTACTTGCCATGGGATTGAGCTCTGGCAGGGGGGAGTTGGTGTCTCTCTTTTCCCACCTTCTTTTCCCTCATTCTGGAGACAAAAAGTGCTGGCATGCTAGACTGGCTGCCGTTATTTCCTTGTTCAGTGTTCTCTCAGGCCCTTCTTCTCTGCCCCCTGCCCCACAAGAGTTGTGTCTTTGTGCCAGGATCTGCCTAAGGATCCCAGTGGAAGGCATTTGCTGGCTATTTTCCAGGGGATGTTGGTGTGGGGAGTGCTTTTGCCACCCCTCCTCCACATCTAAGACCTTAGGCCTGCCTCAGCATGTCCAGCTGGCTGAAAGAGAACAGGGCTTGTTGGGACGCGTCTTCTGGCGGTGAAATTCATGGGGGGATATGGTGGGGGTGGGGAGGAGGGGAGTCACAGCTCGTGCTTGACTTCAGTTAGGAGAGGATTGCAGAATGAGGAGTGAAACACTTTGTAAGGAAGGATGCATGAGAAATAAGGATCAGTGGTGATCTCATGCTCTTGAGGGCTGCTACTCAGTCAGAGAAATCTTAATCAGCTAGTTGGTTAGTTAATTAAAGTCTTCACAATTTTGTATAAGAGTGAAACAGTAATTTTGGAGAGAGAAGCATCCTTTCTTTTTAAATGGCTGCCAGGCACTATCTTAGAAAAGTCACCCCCAGCCCCGGAGAGGGTGTGGGCAGAGTGGCCCTTCTGAGATGGCACCTGTGCCCCATGTTCATGCACAGTTTTTGAGGGGCTCCTGTAATCCTTGCAACGACTCTGTACAGTAGGACTATACGCTACTTCAGGTGTCCCTCTGTTGCAGCTGGAGGGTGTGCAGTTGGAACTAGTGAATCCATGTCTGAGGTGATATTTGGACCAGGCTGTTTGCTCCTGGCTATGGTCTCGCTCTCTTTGTCACTGCAAGCAGGGTGAGAATGTTTTGGAACATTGAACCAGAGAGATTTTTTTCAGGAGCTGGAAGCCTCAAGCTAAGAAGGGCCGGCTGGCTGGCCTGCCTCTTAGATGCAGAGAAGGCTTTGTGTACAGTGCGGAAAAGCAAATATCTCCCTAAGAAATGGTGTCTGGGGAGGGGGGAGCCTGTTGTGTGTTGGGGAGGGGGGGTCTCCTCTCCTTATAAGGCTATGTTGGGGGCTCACATGCTCTGGTGACCATGGAGACCCACAAGAATTTAAATGGGTTGCAGGTTGCCATAGCAACCGTTGTCTTGGGAGAGGGTAAACTTTTCCTATACAATCCACATCCTGTGCCCAATTTTTCTTAAAAGATAAAAATTAGGTTTCAAAAAACAACTTTGGTCCCTTCTGACAAAGTGTTTGAAAGTGGGAGCAGAGGGTAATTTCATACAGCTTCTCTGTTTAAATTGCCACAAGCTTGGCTGATTGATTTTTTTTTTAAAAGATAGGTGGCTTCCCTGCTAGTTTGGTCTGTGTTGCAGTCTCCCAGTTGTCCTGTTTAGCCTCACTGCAGTCCTCTAAGGTCCACCAGACTCTGTTTCTCTAGCCTGGATCTGGCCTTTCCCCTCACCTGGTACCTGGAGGTGCCTGGGAGTGACCCTTGGCTCTCCTGCGTGGGCAGAGCAGTAGACCTCTTGCTCGGTCTCTGAGCTTTGGGTTTCCACTTTCACTTGAATGTGACACAAATCAAAAGGAAGAGGGAAAACACATTTTTCAGTGGTCGGGAGGGAAGGAGGGGAGCTGCCTGCTGGGACTGGTGAGGCAGGCTGGCACAAAACGCCCCCCTTCTCGGGCTCCCTTTGGAAGGAGGGGGTGGGGAGCGAGCGTCTTGTTGCTCTGTCTCTGTGACGAGATGCTGCCGGCCTATGGCTGGGCACCAATGGCGAGGCCTGCCGGAGGGGGATTAGGGTCTCTGCTGTTGCTGCCTCTGCCCCAGCTTCCCTGCCTGCCTCAGGGTGCAAGGGGGCTTTTCCCTTTCTGTGGGCTTTTGCAGACTATGAACAAAGCCACTCCCGCCTTCGGCCGCTTGCCTTGGATGTAGCAAGGTGGGTGGGGGCTGTGCAAGGCTGTCCTCTCCCTGCCCCCCAACGGCCCCCTGCTGTAGGGCTTTGTGTTCCACAAGGTGGGGGCAAGTTCAGGAAGACCCATGTCTGGCCAAGCTGCCTGTGAGGAGGAGCCTGTGGGGCAGGCTCCCGCTGCGTCCCCCGGAGAGCCAGCGGGGCTGTACATCAGGAAGCGAGTGGAGCGGGCAAGTAATGCATGCGGTGTCGGTTGGTTGTTGGGGGTCTTTGATCCCCTCTGAAGAATTGGCTGGGGGAGAGGGAGGTCACGTGGACAATCTCCCCCACTGCCCCTCTTGCAGTGGGGTGGGCAGGTTCTGAACATGCTGGTTTTGGTGGGTACGCAGATGGGCCAGAAGAACGTCTGAAGGGACCTTCTCGGGGCTGAGGAGGGACGCTGGCTGCGGTGCTTACTTGCCATTGTGGGTCTGCCTGACAGGCCCTTCTGTCTTCCCTCTGGGAACTTTGCTTGGTGGGTCAATGGGGTCCTCCAGGAGAGTGGCAGGAATTGTACAGAAATGGCTGCAGTTGTGCATAAGGTGTTTTGCTGTGCAGAATATGGCTTGTTAAAAAAGCGAATGGCTTCCCTCCTCTCTGCTCCTTTCTCCTCTTCCGGCCTGAGGGGCGATGTGCCTTCCCGTTGGTGGCCTTTGGTGTCTGCCTTGCTTCCCCACCATGCTTTGCTGTGCAGCTGGCCCAAAGTTTGCGCCTGAAGGGGTCTGGCCCAGTGACCAATGACGACGTGGGTATCCTCCCCGCCCCCTCATCCCCCTTGGCTGTGGGGCTCTGCTGCCCAAGGGGCCCAGCGTATGGCGGGTGCCACTCTTCCAGCAGGATGGATATTTGCATCCAGCAGCCCGCTGTATGTTGAGACCCTCCCTGAGTAGCTCAGCTCCACTCGGTCATCAAGAGGTTCTGCCGAGGTGGGGAGGTGTTTGGCTTGATGTAAGAAGTGGCTCGCTGTTCTCAGCTTCTGAGCATTTGAAATAATTTCCAAGAAGAGAGTGCCTTTGAGTGCATGCAGAATGCTTCCCACCCCTCGATTACCACAGAGCCTTCCTACATATCTGCACTTTGAGCTTCTAGAAGAGAAAGGAAGGGGCTCCCGAGACCTGCCCCTCCCTCTCTCCCAAAGGGAGTCTTTTGGGTTCTGTCTGTGGCAGTGCTGGTGGTGGAGATTCCAAACAGTATCTTAACCCTCTTGTATGCCCAGATCCTGCCAGCCACTTTCCTTCTCCCTCTCTCGCTCCATGTGTGGTTGTCCCCCGGGCCCCTTTTGACTCTTCAGCTCCTGATTCCCTTTGTGCCTCCCTGGGTCCTTTTCTCTGATCCCTTATCCTCTGCCTTCCTCCTCTTTGCCTGTCAAAGAAGGCTTCCAGAATTCTCTCTGGTTGAACCATTTTGGCTTGACCAAAGTTAGCTGTTCTTGACATTGCCCTCTTCTCAGCTACCCCCTCTGCCTCCCTCAACACCAGCCTCTTCACTCTCTCTCTCCCTAACTTTTTACCCTTCCCCACAGCTACTTTTCCCATCTGAACAGGCTTCCCATTCTCTCACAGAGCCTGCCAGTTTGTCAACATTCATGTTCATTGCGAGCTTTCCTCAGAGCAGTTTAAATGTTTGTGAGCATTCTGTGGCATCACAGCTGTGCAACCAGTGGCTGGAGGGCAGGCAGTCTGTGACTCTGGGGTGTGGGGATATTGTGTCATTACTCCGGCACTCGAGTGGCCAGGGGTGGGGAGATCACTTTGGGCAGTGGTGGGGAAATACACAGCCCCATTCCCCTCTTGAAAGCAAGTGACTGCTTAGCGTTCTTGCCTAGTCTAGAGCCCCCAGCCTCTGTGTATGGCTGCACCTTGGGAGGGTGGCAGTAGCTCTTTCCTCCCCTCCCCAGGCTAGTCGTGCACTGACCTTGCAATGTCTTTTGATGTGGAAGCTGGATCAGGCTATTCACTGGAGCGCCGCGGGGCTGGGTGTCTGGCAAAGGGAGGCGCAGCTGAGGAGGACCCAGAAGGTGAGTGGCTTCCCAGGTCAGCTACTGCAGAGAGGCAAAGGAAGGATGAGCTGCGGTGTGGTGTTGGTGGGGGCCGGCTGCCGTTTGGACACTGTCACAAGCAACAACAACCCCCTCCCCCCGTCAAGCAGCTTCAGGCTTGTACATACAGTGGTGGCATCAGCTGATGGGGGTCTGTGTGTGATGTAGCCCTCAGCTGGGGACCAACCAAGGAAGCTGAGTGACAGGGGTGGGGGTTGCCTTGTTTTACCCTGTCTTTGATGAGAAGAAAATGGGCTGTTCAGAGGAACCTCACTGCAGGCTGAGCTCCCTTTGGGGAAGACTCAAGGAAGCCCTGGAGGCTCCTCATGTCTTTGTGACCGCCCCCCCTGCTTCCAGACATGTAGGTTGGGAAGGGAGAGTAGCCAGTGGGCAGCTGGCACTAGGTAGGGCCCCGCTGAACCCAGCAGGGCATCTCTAGGCACCCACAAGCAGCTCCAGGGCGAACCACTTCATCCTTGCCTGTTGCCGCCTGCCTGGGTCTCTTCTTCTCTCCCGCCCCCCCCCCAAATCAGCTGCCCAATTGCTGATCCTCTTTTCTGAGTCCCTGGACTCTTCTCTTCCTGGCGGGGGGGGGGCTGCATCTTAGGGTTTTTTCCTGTACAACATCTAGCACATTCATGCGCCAGATAAATGTTTCACCCTCCAGACTAAGGGAAAGCAAGTTGGTTTTTTTAATAATAATAATAAAAAGATACTTTTTGTGGAGGTAATTGCGTTTGAGTGTGAGACTGTGAGTCACCTGCCAAGGCAACGTGTTTTGGGAAGCGGTGACCGCCCTTAACAGCAGCTGCTTCTGGGTCTCCTCCAGGTCAGCCTCTGGTTCCCCACAGTGGCCAGCTGGGAGCCCACAATGAGGAGTGTGAAAACAAATGGCCCTCTCCTGCTGTTGCTCTCAGGAAATGGTATTCAGGGGTAGACAGCCTTGGGATATGGAGGTTCCAAACGGCCATGATGGGTCCTTTCGCGTGCACACGCACACCCCTCCCTCTGTATTTGAAGAAGCCTGTGCTATTCCTGCTGCCTCCTTCATCCTTCTCCTCTTCCCTTCCCTGGGACACCTCAGCTGGAGCAGGCTCTGCGCTTGGAGACAGGGGAGCGGGAACGGGAGTCGCTGGAGAACAAGAGCCTGGCCCAGCAGAACATTGAGCTGCGCCGGCGGCTGGACGAGGAGCAGGCGGCCTACAAGCGCAAGCTCCAGGCCTACCAGGAGGGGCAGCAGCGGCAGGCCCAGCTGGTGCAGAAGCTGCAAGCCAAGGTGGGCTGCCTCCCTCCCCCACAGCTGCAAGAGGGAAAGAGGGAGAGCGAGCGAGTGCTGGCCTTGTGGTTTTCTTTCATGGCAGGAATTGCTCTAAACAACTGATGTGTGAGCAGGGTTGGGAGGGTACTTAATCAACTAGAGCCGGGTTCCCAGGCGGTGGTCTGTTGACCATCAGTGGGCCAGGAGCTTCATCCTAGATGTCTGCAGTGTGGCTATGAAGAACACTCGCAATATCAGTTCTATGTAATTCTAGTTTTAATACAGTAAAGTGCAATGTATAGGAAATAAAAGCAGCAATTGAAAATCACACAGCATCCTCACAGTACAGTACGATGGCTACAATAGGCAGGGGAAAAAACCATTAAGTGGTCTGCCAAGACCCTCAGCAGCGTGTGTGAGGAGTCTGCTGAGTTAGAGAGAGAGCACCATGTGTATGTGTATGCGCTAAGAGGTCCCTGCTCTTGGCGGGGGGCTTGTAGTTAAAAACCCAACGCAGAGCCAACAACAGAGGAAGGTGAAGGAGCTGCTGGGAGTCAGCAAGGGGAGAACGGGGGTCTGGCTTGATTATAGCAGGGGAGGAGGATGAAGAGTTGTACCAAAGGTTTCATGGGCTAGTAGGAACTCTTGTGGACTAGTAACTTCTTTGGCCTTATTTGTAGGCATGCATTTCAATCAGCAGAGTGCTTTGCTGTCTCTGCCCTCACAACAAAGATGTTCTAATATAGTTTAAAGTCTTTTGTTTTTAAGATGTTTTAAAGTGCTTTTAGTGTTGTTTGCCCCCCTGAGCTCCTTCTGGGAGGAAGGGTGGGATATAAATTTGATATATAATGAACTCTGCAAAGTAGGTCCATTTATTTATTAATATAGAAAAGGGTTGCATCCAGTGTTAGTTCTACTTAAAGTAGGCACATTGCAGTTAATGGACATGACTAACTGAGGTCCATTAATTTTAATATGTCTACTCTGAGTAAGACATAGTTGGCTACAACCCAAAGCCTTTACCTGACCGCCCTGGTAAATGATAAGCTTAGGATGCTTACTACACTCCACATCCAAAGGCAATTTTCCCAGGATAGTTAAACCAGCTTGAAACTACTTTATGCTTCTCCTGCTGCTGTGCCCCAAGTTAATGCAGCTGGATTTTGGGGAGACAGATGTGGCTCACGTTCCCCTCCCGTGCCAAGTGTGTGGGCTCTTGATGCAGCTGAAGAGAGTGATCCAACAGGGGAAAGGCGGGATTTGGTCATGTTTCAGCCATTCCGTGGTTGCTGGTGGCGCTGCCTTGACCTTCCTTCCTTTTTCCTCTTTCTAGGTTGTCCAGTACAAAAAGAAGTGTGGGGAACAGGAGCAGCAGCTGCTTGAGAAATCGACAGAGTTGGAGCAGCAGCGGCTAGTGGTGAGCGCCTCTTTCACCTGAGGGTGTGTGCATGTGCATGAGTCTGCGGGTCATGCCTGCTGCCCCCACTGGTGTTTCTGGAGTCTGGTGTTTTTGCTTGCTGTGGGTTGGGGACACCCCTGCTGGTGCTGAGCAGACCTTCCACAGAGGTCCTGGGGGTGCTGGATGCCCTCCTGCCTTCTCTGTCCAATGAGGAATATTTCTGCTGCCTCCAGGTGCCATCACTTGCCACACAAATGCTGTTGATACGTTTCCTCTCCCTTTTACCTGTTTCAATTTCTCAAACAAGATATTCTTGGGTTTGTGCCTTCCCTAGAAATATTTCCTCCTGGGATGGGAGAAAATCCCAATAAAATAACCCTAAAAATTGAGAGTGATTCTCAGATCATGGTTGTGTGTCCTTGCAAAGGTTTCTGGGAGTTCTAGTTTAGGGCAGCTGCTGAGGATTTGGATTCTTATTTTTATTTATTTATTTATTTATTTATTATTTTATTTGTATTCCACCCTTTCTCTCAGTAGGAGCCCAGGAAGGCAAACAAAAGCACTGAAAACACTTTAAAACGTCATAAAAACAGACTTTAAAATACATTAAAATAAAACGTATTGAAAAACATTTTTTAATAAAAGCTTTAAAAACTTTTTTTAAAAAAAGAAAAAGCTTTAAAAATATATTAAAAAGCAATTCCAGCACAGATGCAGACTGGGGTATGGTCTCTGCTTAAAAGGCTTGCTGAAAGAGGAAGGTCTTCAGCAGGCACCGAAAAGATGACGGAGATGGCACCTGTCTAATATTTAAGGGGAGGGAATTCCACAGGGTAGGTGCTGCCACACTAAAGGTCCATTTCCTATGTTGTGCAGAACGGACCTCCTGATAAGCTGGTATCTGCAGGAGGCCCCCACCTGCAGAGTGCAGTGATCAACTGGGTATATGAGGGGTAAGACGGTCTTTCAGGTATCCTGGTCCCGAGCTGTATAGGGCTTTGCACACCAAGACTAGAACCTTGAACTTAGCCCGGTAGCTAATAGGTAGCCAATGCAATTTTTTCAGCAGCAGAGTGACATGTTGGGGATACCCTGTCCCAGTGAGCAGTCTCGCCACTGCCTTTTCTCTTCTGATGTCCCTGGGTAGAGGGAATGAGGCTTTACTTCTGGGCTGCAGTGTTGAGAGGCCCTCAGGCTTCCCAAGTGGTGCCAAGAAAACACTTAGGTGCTCCGGGATCACCATCACACTTTTAGGAGTCTCTGAGCCTTCCGAATGTTTGTCCAGAGCTACCAAACTGTAACCCCAGGTGTGGCTTTGGGTGCTTTGCATGGGAGGGGGAGGCCCTCTTCACTCTTTTGGGGGCTGGGATTTGATGCAGAGCTTGTGGTAGGGAGGGGAAGACCAGGCTGAGGTGAAGCCATGCTTCTGTGCATGCTAAGCTGACGTCTCTTCCTTATTCCTGTGTTCCAGTGCTGAATCCTGCCGCAGCTTCCAGGGCTAAGTTCTGGTGAGCACTGGCATGTCTGCTAAGCCCTGCCGGTGGCTTCTCTCTTTCCTCCTTATACCCCCACCCCACCCCCAGAGCCGCCTGGACATCACAGAGTCGTGCTTGCGCCATGATGAGGAGCACAGCAATGACCTAGAAAACGCCCTGATCCGGCTCGAGGAAGAGCAGCAAAGGTGAGGGAGGGAGGGGCACCTTTCACAAGGCCCAACTCAGTCCATCCCAACCCCTTTTTCCATCCTCTAAACGATCCCCCTTCCTCAACAGCAGAATTGTCTTGGTTCCCATCCTTCTCCTGGGCTGCTTCAGGGGAGCGTTGGGTTTTTTGGTAACTTTAATTCAACTTTGTAGGGCGTGCTTGCTTAGGCACGGGATAAACCGCTTTATTCTCCTTGTCCCCAGGAGTGCCAGCCTTGCCCAGGTCAACGCCATGCTGAGGGAGCAGCTGGACCAAGCCAACACCGCCAACCAGGCCCTCAGTGAGGACATCCGGAAGATGACAACAGACTGGGCCAAAGCCCGGGATGAGCTGGAGCAGCGGGAGGTGGAGTGGAGGCGAGAGGAGGAGGTCTGTGGCCCCAAAGAATCCAGGGTGCTGGAGGCAGCCTGTGGTGTTGGAGAGGGTGGAAAGTGGTCAGAGGGAGGCAGCAGGGCTTCACTGCCCATGGGGGGCTTTCGGCCCTTCGTCATCTCTGGTGAAAGAGGTCTGACAGGTTTGTGAAATAATGCAAGAGTCTGCAAAACTATTTTTTACCACCCACCGACCCCAGGCAGCTTCCTCCCTTTCCAGCTCCCTGGCAAGCTGGCTGTCTTGTCTGCAGCCTTGCATGTTTTTGTGGACTGGGTTGGCAGAAGGCAACAGGCACAGGCGGCTTGTTCGTCTGCATTGACATCCGCTGGTGAATTCTCCTGTTTCTGCAGACATTCAACACGTACTTCAGCAATGAGCACAGCCGCCTGCTCACCCTCTGGCGGCAAGTGGTGGGTTTCCGGAGGCTCTTTGGTGAACTGAAGACCATGACAGAGAGGTCAGTCCTCAGTTGTGGGCCTTGCCCTCTGCCCTCCGCCCCTGGGCACGTCCACACTGTGCAGAGTTAAACCTGGTTTGAAGCCCTTGTAGTTGCTGTGCCAAAAGTTCCTTTGGAGTCAGGATGAGGAAGCATTTCTGGGACACAAAGATGTGTGCCAAAAAGCATCACCAAGACAATTCTGAATGCTGCAACCTGGGCAGATCCACATTTTATTGCTGAGTTACACGTATCTGCTTGAACTGCATAAAATGACGTAAACCAGACAGATGTGCCTGTAAATGTTTCTTACGTGAAACAGTTTTTCCTGTCTGCTAGTTGTTGAGGGGTGGGGAAGAAGCATCCATGGCCTCAGCACCTCTCTCCCTTCTGCCTGCTGCTTGAAACCATGTTGATCAGCACACTTTCAGGCCTATCCTTGCATCTGCATGAGGCCTATGAACTTGAACTTCCCTTATTTTTAAACTGTTGCTGAAAATCTAAAGATGCTCAGTTCTGCCCCCACCACAGAATGCTGCGCCTGTGTTGTGGCTGCCTGGAGTTACAGGCTGCCCGCAGGCACAGAGTGTCATACAACTGCTGTTCTCCCCCCGCCCCCCAAAAGCACTTTCTGGAGAAGGAATATTTGGCTGGAACAGGTTTCAGGCTGGTTTAAGCTCACTCTTATTTGCGTTGCCTGCGCAGTGGCTTGTGATGTGGAGGTGAGGTGCCAGCTGCACAACTCTAGTATGCGTGACTTCTCATCCTCCCTCTCCTGGCAGGGACCTCTCTGAGCTGAGCCATGAGCTCTCTCGGTCAAGTCGCACAGTGCACGCCGCCTGTCTGAACCTGAGCAGCACCCTGCGCCTGTCTGAGAGCAGTGCTGGTACGGCCCTGGAGAAGCAGGTGCTGCTGACGGCTCAGCTGGAGGAGCAGCTGAAGGACAAGGTGCGGGACATGATCCAGTTGCAGGTGCGCTGTGACATGGAGAAAGCCGAGCTGAGCAGCAGGTACCGCAGTGGGGATGGAGGGGTGTGTGTGTCAGTGCATGGCAGTGGGAGGATGGGACAGATGATCCGACACGTGGGCTCCAAATGTTGGCTTAGGACTGGGGGTGGGGGCCCTCAGGCGTGAGGGCCAAATGTGTCCCTCCTGGCCTTTCTCTCTGGCATTGGGACTCTCCCCAAACCAGGCCCCTTACCGACCTTGCACCATGCCCTCCTCAAGTGTTCTGCCCGGCTGGAGCGTGCCCTTGAACTCTGATTATGCTTCTTGCTCTCCTGGGTGGAGGATACAGTGGGGCGTGTGAGTGTGTCGAAAGGAAAATCTGCATGTGTTGCTCCACCGCCACCAACAGAAAGGTTGCCCAGGCGGGAGGGCGGCCTTCATTCTGGAAAAGGTTCCCCACACCTGGCTGAGGACCTTGGCGCAGGGCACCCGCTTTGCCGGCAGGAGGACCAGTGAAAAGACCCCAAAGCGCCTCCACCAGTCCAGACTCAAAAGGCGATCCTGGGCTAGATTCAGCCAAAGGCAGCTTCCTGTGCTTCTCTCTCCCTCCAGGATCAGCGAGGTCACGTCCAGCTTGGAGCGCTTGAAAGCCCAGAGCGCAGAGAAGGCCAAGACAACTGAGGCACTGACCCAGAAGCTGGAGAGCTTGGTGAGGGGAGAGAAGGGGGCTAGACATGTGAGGGATTAAACTGTGATCAAATGGGCGGCTGCGGAAGTTGGGGAAGGGTACAATCTCCTTGGCGGCGTGCCAGTGGCTCTGCCTGCAGATGGTCCCGGGGTCGAATCCCAGCTTCTCCGGCTGGCATGGCAAGGCACCTGCCCAACGGGCTGTGTGTCCTGATTTGCCACGCAGGGGCCATTGAGCTTGAAGCATGAATGTATATCCAGTGTGTGTGTCCGCTGCTCTCTCTTCCTCGGTCTCCTGCTTGAGCCTGGGGTTTCTTTCCCCCGCTCTTTCCCCTCCTGAAGCTGCCAGAGTTCCTCGCAGCCTCTGCGTGTTTCTCTCCTCAGGGAGATGCCGCTTCCTGTGCTGCCGCCTCTTGTCTCCAGAGCCCTGAGGGGCCAAGGGAGGACCCCCTCCGAAGGGCAGCCAGCCAGAGGGCCATGGGGGAATTAAGAATTACCTCAGGAGATCATGAGGATGTCGAAATGGCCTCCTTAATACGGATATAAGATGTGCTTCCAAGGGGAAACCGTAAATTGCTTCGTAACTTCCGCACATTGCTACAGTTTTAAATAAACAAACAATAACCATTTTGAAGGTTCCCCTGTTGGATGTCCCTTTAACTGCCTGGCCTTGTCTTTCACAAGCTGGAGGCTAAATTTAAGAGATTTGCCTCTGTTCTGTCCTAGTCTCCTGAGGCTTCACCCTCGGCTGTTCGGGTGGGACGGCCGCCTTTCTCTCAACAGGGGTCTTGGTCTGTGGCCCTGAGGAGCCCCTGGATGCGGCCTTCCTTCTCCTTCCCATCCAAGCCTCCACCTGTGGGGCTTCTGCCCACCGGGGCCATAGGAGCTCCTCCCGCTCCAGCCACGTAGGCGTCTTGGGCCTGTTAGCCTTCCTATAGGAAGGCTTTGGTGAGGGCCTCCAGCCCAGAAATGTCAGGCCAAACTTTCCTCTCCCGTGCTGGCCTCCATCTGGGTGCAAACCACAAAGTCAGCGTCACCCTGTGAAAAGGCTTTCTGAGGGGAGCCTCTCTTCTCAGCCCTCTGGCCATATTCTGGGTTGTGGCCCATCATAGGTTCACTTAGTACAGACCCATTGAAATTGATGGACATGACTATGACCCCTGTCAAAAATCCCAGAGTGCTGCTGCCAGTCAGTGTAGGCGAGCCTGAGCTAGACAGACCAATGGTCAGTCGTTTTCCAAGGCGGCTTCCCGTGTTCCCTGCAAGTTCCAGGCCCAGAGCCTGCCAGAGAGGAGCCTGCTTTGCTGACCCCCCCCGCCTCGTGTCTGGTTGCAGGAAGCCTCTCACGCCCAGGCACAGGCAGCAGCGGAGACCGAGGAGGTTGAAGCCTTGAGGACGGAGTCTGAAATGCTCCAGCAGACGTTACGAGACCTCGCTCAGGTAGGGGGCAGAGAAGAGCAGGCTGCTGCTGGTGGAGTCTGGTTCCCTTGCCTCATCTGAAGTGGGGGAGAGGAGCCAAGAGGAGGCCAGGTGGGGAGTCCCTTTGGTGTGTTCCCTCCATGTGGTGTGATTTCCCCCTTTCCCACAGGCTGTGATCTCCGATGCAGACAGTGCCATCCACCTCCCGTCCACCGACGCCTCGGACAGCGACGCCACTGGTTTCAGTCTGCGGGGCTTGTCCTCCAGCCTCCGTACGCCCTCCCCACTGCGTCGGTCCTCCCCCTGGCGCAGCTCATCCCCCCGGCGCAGCATCTCCCCCATCTTCCCAGACTCCACGCTGGCTGCGGTGCAGTCAGCCCTGCAGAAGCGTCAGCTGCAGCTCCAGGTAAGGGAGGACCAGCCGTTCGATGCCCAGCAGGGCCCAAAGAGCAAGGAGGCGGGTGGGGAACTCTGGGAAACGGACGTGTCAGAACCCTGAGCAGGGATTGTTCACAGTGTGGTTGTAGGAATCTGTTTGTGGCTTTCGGGGGTGGGGGCATGCTCTTGTTTTGTGTGCGCCACAGAAGGAAGCTGAGTCTGGCCCACCCCGTACTAGGAGACCATTCCTAAAAATTTAAAATATAAATTATCCAAGTATGCAAAACACTTTCAGCCAAAATGCAAAACGCAAAACAGAGCCCATCTTGGTATCTTAAGTTTATTACTAATTATGTATTTGCTTGTTCTGCACAATTTATTTGCCTAGGATTTTGGGGCATAAATGCAATCCCGAGCCCAACAGTTTTCGCACCCTTATCTGCTGTGCTGTGTTTGGTGCTTAGATACGTAGTTTTTTAGAAATACTTTAATTACTGTTACTGTTGACATTGTATTTTACAGTGTCAGCTGCTCAGGGCTCCTCTGGGAGGAAAGGCAGTATTGAAATACAATGAACAAGCACAACAATAAGAATTCTGCTTTACTACCCCTGTGGTCCATTCCTGAATGTGATGATGTTTTGGAGTTTCTTTTTGCACCCAGGACCTCCGGGGGAAATACGAGGCCACCCAGGACCTTGTTTCATCCCTGAAGAGGCAGCTGGCGGAGAGTGACAATGAGCGCCATTCGCTTGAGCAGAAGATCCTCCAGCTGAAGGATGACTTGGACAGGCTGGCGCAAGCCAAGGAGGATGCTGTGCGTGATGCAAGCCGATTCCGGTTGTCTGGAGAGCTGCTGGGCAGGTGAGGCAGCTTGAATTGCCTTCCCAATAGAAGGAAGGAAGGAGCAGCAGCAGCAGCCAGGAAGACATCCTTCTGGAACTTTCCCCTAAGACAGACCATGTGCTGCAAGGAACACATATGTGAAAGTCTCCCACCTCTCTGCATGAGTGCCTGCTCTGGCTTTGTCTCTTTCCTAGAAGGGTGGCTCTGGGTGTGGTGGTAACTGCCTCACATTGTGACAGAACCCCTCACACAGAGGCACAGAGAGAACGACCTGCCTCAGGAGGAGGTGTGTATGTGTGTGTGTCTCTATGTGAGTTGTTGCTCTGGGCTGGCTTATTTCCAGTCTTGAGGAATAACTTAGAACAGTAGTTCATGCAGGGGCACAAGCAGTGGGTTCCTCTGCTGATGGGAGGGGCTTGTCCCTGCTCTTTCAATTATGCTTTTGGCTTTGGACTGCCAGTATAGTCCGGGACATAGGGAGTTGGAGTCCAACAACGTCTGGAGGCCCACAAGCTAAAAAAACAACCACCCTGCTCTAAGTAAACACAGAGCGCTTCTTCAGAGATGAACGTGCCAGAGTTTGGGAGATGTCATCTTCTCAGAAACACCCAGATTGTCTTTGCAGTCAACAGATTGTTCGATTAAAAAGTGCTTCTACCTGAAGACCTCTTTTTTTTTTTTTAGAGAGAGAGAGGGGGGGGGACAGGCTAGTGGGAGAGGGGCTTTACTTTGTCGCTGAGAGCCCTGGGTTCAAATCTGTATGAGGTCATGTGGCTTCAAACTGGTTACTTTTCCAACCTCATCTACCTTGCAGGGCTGTGGATAGGATAAAAAGGAATAAATGCACACGCACATGATGGATGACCAAATAATAGTTGTGTGCTGCGTTGTGGTGTTATATGGGGGGGGGGTCTTCTGTGGAACCAGTGTACCCCACCCTCTATCTTGCCCTTCCTGGGGAGGACTGGGATGTCCCAAGCGTAGTTCTTATGCTCTAGGGTAGAATTAGCAAGAGGCTTCCCTTGTGCCAGGTCCAGCCTCCAAGGGGTGCTGCTTCCCCCACAATTGTCAGCTCAAGTTGACCTTTCCAGAGAGACAGGAAGGAAGCGGGCTATGATGGAATGGGTGCTGTCTGTTGCCCCCCAGCGGTCCCCACAAGGCTACCGTCTTTCCCTCTCCCGCCACAATACCAGTGAGAAGACTAACCTGGTAAAGAACCTGCAGTTGTCCCAGGACAAGTTGGAAGGCCTTTGTCAGGAGAATGAGAAGCTGCAACTGTCCAACAGTAACCTCCAGCGCCAGCGGGACAGCCTGGAGGAGGAGAAGGAGGGCATCTTGAAGGACCAGGAGCGCGCTCAGAAGGAAATTGAGCGGAGGTAGGTGAGGGACTTTGTTTGGGGGGGGGGACCCTTTTCGTGAGAGGGGCTGAAACTGGTGCAGTCTTACGTTCAGTCCAAGCATGTCCAGCAGCAGCAGGGTTGGGAAAGATCTTGCAGTGTGGTCTCTGGTTGCACCGAGGCATGCTGGGAAAGTGTTGCTTCCTTTAAAAAACAAAGAAACCAAATGCAGCCATTTAGCATTGGACTCTGCAAAAGAGAGAGCCTGTATATTATTTTCAAAGGGAGCATGGCTTAAGGTATTTGAGTGAGGGTCTCACTCAAATAAGAATCACTGTAAATATGTGTGTTATTGTTCCTGAGGAATAATGCTGTGCAAGTGGAAAGGTAGTGTCTTGTCTTGGCAGAGCTTGTTTCCTTTTCTGATCCAGTGCTTTTTGTCTTTGTGAGCCCACTTTGGAGCTCCTCGGGTGGTTCTGAGAGGGTAACTCTGCTGCTGCTGCTCCTCCCTTCCTCCCCTCCCTTTCTGTGTCTCAGCCACAAACAGCTGGAGCAGCTGGAAGCAAAGAAGTCCAGCCTGAAGAAAGAGCTTGTGTTGGTCAGGGAGGCTCTGAGCAAAGCCCTTCTGGAGAAGGAGGTGTCTGAGCAGGAGAAAGCCGATGTGGCTGAAGCCCTCACCAAGGCAAGGATCTTCCTGCTGGGGTGGGAGGGAGGGAGGGATGGGAGGCAGTTGTTCTCCTAGGCTCCCGGCTGGCCCACCAAAGGGCATGAAGTGTATCAATGCTCAGAATCCATGTGCATCTGCACTGGGGGTCCTGCTCCTGCTGCCCCCCTTGCCGGAGACCACGAGGGACCCTGCAGGATCAGGCCAAGGGCTGCTTGGCCCGCCTTGCTTTGCCAGATCCCCAGCAGCCAAGTGGAACCCTGTTGGGGCTCCCAGACCTTTGAGTGTGGGCTGAGTTAGTCTGAAAGATTAATTGTTATGGTGATGCATGTCAGTGGTTGAGTGTGTGAATTGCAATAAGTTTTACTGGTGTTTCCACCGGAATGAACTGTTTTACTATGATTTTCATTTTTAATTTTAGATTTTTTTTGTATTGCACATTGCCTTGAGACAATTCTTACAAGGTAATTCATCTATGATGGTGATGATGATTTATTAGGTGTGCCTCAAAACAACTTGCACAATAAAGAGCAATATTCTGACCATATTTTCAAATAATATATAACCAGCAGGCACTACTGGTGCCCAGAGGGGTCGGGGGGGGCACAGTGAAAGCCCCTGGGGTGGAGTGAGATCTGCCTGGTTGTCTAATTTGTCATGGTCATGCTTTGCTCCCTAAGAGGTGTACAACAGGAATTAGATCAGTAAACCCATGAAAGGAGCAGTGAAATGGTTTGCAAGCGGCTTCAAACGTTGCAACTATGATCTTAAAACTGGGCAAACTGGGAGCCGTGCAGGATTTAATTTTCTTTCTTTTGAAAGGGGGCAGGCGTTGGCATCGGGCTCATGGGCTCCTCCCCTCCTTCTTTCCTGTCCAGGCTGAGGTGAGCCGGGCTGAGCTGGAATTGGCCCTGAACCGGATGAAGTCTGAGGAGTCGTTGCTGCATGACTCGCTCTGTAAGATGAGTGCCCTCAATGAGGGGCTGGCACAGGATAAGACAGAGCTCAATCAGATCATCATCCAGGTAAGGCATGGGGGTGGGCCATGGATTAGGGCTGGGGACCATAGAGGGGGGGGAAGTGCATCTTGCAACATTGCCTTGTGTGGGTGCATGATGAGCAACCGAAGTATGCCCACTTTGAAAGCAAGTTTGTAGTCCTTAAGACTAGAAGTGCAAAAGCTGAAAACTTAGAAGGCAATCTGGCAGAACAGGCTTCATGGGCGGGGTGGGGGGCACAAGAAGGCTTGTCTGGAGCTTTTTGTCCATGAGTGGCCAGATGCAGACAGAGCGGTTCCAGCTCAGAAAACATCTTTGAACTTGGACTGGTTTTCATGGTCTATGAAGGTCACACAATTATTGGGGATGGGGAGAAAGTGGTTGTCATGTTCATGAATTTCAGATGGTGCTCTCTGAGTAGATCTAGCATTGCATGCCACCCAGAGTTGTTCACAGGGCTGTGGAGTCGGAGTCGGAAGCAATTTTGGGTGGAGTCGGAGTCAGTAGAAATGTACCGACTCTGACTCTGGCTTCAAAATAAATGTTGATTGACAATTTTTTTAAAATATAAATTCAAAATGTCAAAGAAGCTTCCCATGAAGTCAGCTGTAGTTGAGCATTTCACCATAACTCAAGATGGAAAACATTTTGTGTGTCAGTGTATGACACAGGACCCAGATGAAGACAAATGCTGTGATGCCAAGATCAGCACATATTCAGGCAGCGATAAAAATGCTCCTACGAGAGCTTCCAATTTAAAAAGACGTTTACAGCCCTTTCCAGGGCTGTGGAGTCGGAGTCGGAGTCAAAGGTTTGGCGTACCGACTCCACAGCCCTGGTTGTGCACAGTTCTGTGCATCAGCCAATGGTAGCCAAATCTGGGAGCCCAGTTTTGTGGGAGGTGCCCTCTTGTGGTGATGGAGAGAAAGAGAGAATCGTTCCCTCGGCATCCTGGGCAGACCTCAGTCCCTCACACAGCTGCCTTCTGGTGGCCTGATCCCCTTCCCTTCCCTCTGGGGCAGCTGGAAGAGGAGAAGACCACCCTCCTAGGGAAAAAGCAGGAAGTGGAGCAGGAGAAGGCCACGATCCGGGATGAGCTGGTGCGGCTGGAGCAGGAGAAGCTGGACCTGGACACGCAGTGCCACGGATTGGGCCGCTCCCTGCAGGCCACGGAGCAGAGCCGGGCAGTGCTGGAGCGGGAGGTGCTGGTGCTGCGGCAAGAGAGGGGGCAGCTGCAAGAGCAGTTGGGCCAGGTGAGCGCTAGGGCTGCGCTGGCGGTGGCGGAGCGGGAGGGTGGCCCCCGGGCTCTCAAGGCCAACTGCCTTCCCTCTCCTGGGTCTCCTCTTCCTCCTCTGGCTCTTGAGCTGCAAGATTGCTTTGCAAGACAGCAGAGCTGCTGAGCACTACCTAATTTAAGGTACGTCTTGCTGAGTCTAAGTTTCTGGCAAGACTTCCACTACCTTAAACACAAAGCTGCAAGAGAGCGCGTGACTGAGGTCTTGGGAGCAGTCCATGGGAGACCTGAGCACCCTTACAGATGACAACGTGGCAGAACCTGTGTTGCCTCTAAAGTTCATAAAACGGGGCCGGCGTGCTGCAAGTTTTCTGACATTCTGCACCCAAATGTGAAGTCTGTGAAGGGGGCAGTGGTTGAGAAGGGAGTTCTTTTTCTGTCTCGTTGCAGGACTGAGGTGTGGTGTCAAAAACACCAGGCTCTTCTTCTAGCCCTCCTGGGTTAATTTTTGGGGGGGCGGGGGGCTAATTTGGCTGGAGGAGGTGAGAGAAACTGCAGTTAGCAAGGGAGGCATGACAAGGGCGCCTCAGCCTGCCTGCCTTCCTTCCTTCCTTCCTTCAGCTCTCCCGCCAAAGGGGCGCAGCCGGCGAGGAGCTGGTGCAGGTGCGCCAAGAGCTGGAGCACCACAGCGAGGCCACGCTCCGGGCAGCCAAGGAGAAGGAGGCGCTGATGAAGGAGAAGGCCAGCTTGGTGGTACAGCTGACAGCCTCGGAGCGGGAGAATCGTGGCCTGGCCGAGGAGATTGCTGGCCTCAGGTAGGCATATGGGGGGGTGTTTGGAGAGGTGGAGCAAGGAAAGCGGCTGAGGAGTTTCACCCCCACCACTTTGGCACCTGCACGGCAGGGTTGTTAAGGGGCTTGCGGGGAGGTGCCCCGAGTTGCCCGGCTGGTTCTTCTGGCCTGGGAAATCCGTCAGGATGGTAACCAAGGTACAGCACGGCAGCGTTTGCAAACAGGCTGGGCGTGGTGGGGCGTGGCTGTGCCAGGCGAGTCAGGCGGCAGAGACTGCAGAGAGCAGAGTCTGGGTGCATGCAAGGTCCGTATCCTGCTCAGCTCCTTTCCTTTTCGCAGCAGCTGCCTTGCATGCTTGCCCCCCTCCCCAGCTGAGATTTCTGACCTAAGCGTCTGAAACAAAGGCCAGTTGATCCCCACCAGCAGCCCCTTTACTTAAATCCTTGCCTTTCTCTGCGACGTAGGCACAAGCAGCTACCAATGAGCAAAATACAACTATGTGACATTGTAGGAATTTAAGAAAAAATCCTGACGAAATGCTTTTGCCTGACCTCTTTGCCCAGGTCTGAAAAAAACTCCTTGGAGACCACCCTCTTTGAGATCCAACAGCATCTGGTCCAGCTAGAGGCCCGGAAGCTGCAGCTGGAAGGCGATGGGCAGAGCTTGCTCCGGGCCAAGGAAGCCTTGCAAGGTACCATGGGAGGAAGGTCTCCCTTCTGGTCGACGCCGCCTCCTTGTTCCCTTTGCACGGATCCTGGCTGGGCCGGCCACCGGCTTCCCGGCCTATTGGTCAGAGAGACCTTTGCTGGGGATGGTCGTCTTTGCACAGGTGCGGCTGTATCCCACTTTGTGTCCTTGTGATGGTGGGAGCATGTCACATAGAGGCCCTTTTTAGTTGCGTGCCCAAGTACCATGGCTGGCTCAGGCCGCCTCTCCTTTTCGCGTGTGGACAAGAGGGCTGCTGCTTTCTTCTTCTCTCCCCCACCCTGCTGCCACACTTCTCGGCAGGGAGGGGCTTGGTTGGTTCTGCAGGCGGGTCTTAACTCGCCCACCCCCTATACCTGCTGTTCTTCATTTATCTGGGGCAGGGAGTTGGTGCAATGGCTTCAGGAGGAAGGGCAGGATCCGAGGCAGCAACCTTTAAGGTGTGGAGGAGGCTTAGCTGGCCTCTTTCTGTGCAGTTAGAAGGAGGAGGCCTCAGGTCCCCTCTCTGCCCCTCCGTCAGTCCTGCACATGCATATTGGACCCTTCTTCCTTGTCTTCCTTCAGAGTATGCCAGGTCCTTTACAGAGCCATGTGATGGTGCTTCTTAAGGGGTGGGGCATTTTCACTAAGGAGGTGGGGCTCAGAGCTGCCTCTCTGCCCTGGCCCCCCATGCATTGACTCCCTTGGGCAGAATCTAGGGATGCCACCCTCCCTCCTCCGGCCTGTCTTCTGATACCTTCCCCCTCCACCTGCTTCACTTTTTGCCCCCACAGTGGAGCTTGTTGCTGTCCGCAAGGAGATGGAGGCCGAGGTGAGCCGGCTTCAGAGAGAGAAGGACCTCATAGCCCAGAAACTTGCTCAGGTGGAGCAGGAGGCCCAGGCCGCCCTGAGGAATGCGCAGGCAGCTCATGAGGAGGACGTGGACCGTCTCCAGAGGGAGAAAGTACGTGCCAAGCCAGGTGCAGAGGACTGGGCCCAGGATTACCCTTGCTCCAATGTGATGCCAAGGGAGAGACATCTCTCCTCCGTCAGTGTTGCTTCCTTGGGGCGGGCCTGGCCCTTGCTGGCGCTTGCGGCCTCTGAACTGTTTCACTCTCACAGCCGGTCAACCATTGTTCAGGCCTTCCTCCTCCGGGAATTTACCTCAAAGCCAGTGGCCATTGCCACTACACCTTGTGGCAGTGAGTTCTGTATGCTCAATGGCATAGTGAGGAAAAAAGTTACTTCCTTTTGTCTGTCCTGAATCTCCTGCCCGCTCACTGGGTGATCCCCAACTACTAGTATTAGGAAGGGAGACGTTTTTTTTCCTGTCCACTCTCTCTGCATGTTAACCCTTGTTTATCATATGAGTCTTCCCTCACTGCCCTGCTTCACCCAAGTGTTAGTTGTCCTTGTAACTGAACTGAAATCCTCCCCCCCCCCACTCCCCTATGTACATGCACCGTTTACCTTTTTCTCCTGCTTTTACATTTTCCGCCTTTTGGTCTCTGCTGCAACTACTAATCCTGGGACAGATAAATACTCACTTGCCATGAAAGCTTTTAGTTGATTAACCATGAATAACTAATTATAGCCATTAAAACTTTTAATATAATGGATGCCTTGCCATGGAAGCTGACAGACCCAGCAAGGTCAGGCAAGGTGCTGGGGTCCCTCTGAACCTTGGTGCTGTGTTGGCCTTGCAGGAGACGTTGCGCACAGAGCAGGACGCAGAGCGTGAGGAGCTGCTGCGCCAGCTGACGCAAGAGCGGGAGGAGCTCCTGGCCCGCTACGAGGCGGAGAAGGAGGAGATGGGCGAGGAGATCACGGCCCTCCAGCAGGAGCGGGACGAGAGCCTCCTCCAGGCCGAGAACGAGAGGCAGCAGGTGAAGGAGGGGAGGGGAGTTAGGGAAGGGGGGCCCTGGGGTCCGGCCAGAAGGCAGGAAGGAAGGAGGTGCAAGGCCCCAGCCCGTTGCCAGCTCTGCAAGACCCCTGCTGTAAGATCCCCAAAGGCAGGCTGAAGTCCTCGATGCCACGGCCAGATTCCCAAGGCTGCTTGGCGACAGTTGGCTGCTGAGCTGTTGCCGAAGGGAAATTTTCTCACTGCCTGTAATCCAAGGCTTTGGGGGTGGGGGAGCCAACTTAATTTCAAAGAGCCACTGAGACATCAAAATGGAAATGTTAGTGTATTTGCACACATTTTGCATAATTCAGTATTTATTTTATGTATTTTATTATTTGATTTGTATCCCGCCCTTCCTCCCAGCAGGAGCCCAGGGCAGCAAACAGAAGTGCTAAAAACACTTTAAACATCATACAAACAGACCTTAAAATACATTAAAACAAAACAACGTTAAAAACATTTTTTAAAAAAGTATTTCTGCAACAAGGAGCAAATCCAGGGGCAGAGATGACATGCATCTGGGTTTTCCTTTGTGTCCATGAGGGCTGGAAACACTGCAGAGCGAGGCCAATTTTTCCTCAGCACATCACTGTTGCTTCTCCCCTTCCGCTTGGCTGCTGTTGCCCACCTGCGCTGCATTCCTACCCGTGAGCCTCCCATCAGCCTCTGACGGGTAGATCCTGCCCTTTGTGACAGGTGCTCAGGCCAGGTGGCAGGAAGGAGGCTGGTGGCGCAGAGGGTGGATGTGGTAGCCACCCTCCACAACAAGTGGTCCAGACTGAGGAAAGATGCCACACCTGAGAGACAAACTAGCCCTCTGCTGTTCCCTGCTGTGATTTCCCAGGCTAAGAGACTTCTGGGCTGTTGTGCGAATGCTCCACCTGGAACTGCCTGCAGTTCCCCCCCCCCCTCTGACCAGCCGTTGGCGCAGGGAGCCAGAGCCAGATTCATAGATCCCGAGTTGGAGCCTCGTGGTCCTGGTGCTTTGCACCCTTAGCATGAGTCCCTTTGGGGAAGTGGGTGAGGGCGTATCCAGACACATGGCTGGATCCCTCGCCATTGCCTCCCCCCTCAGGCGCTGTCCCTCAAGGAGTCAGAGAAGGCCATTCTCCTGGAGAAGCTCTCCAGTGCCCAGCAAAGCTTAGCAAGCATCACCATGGAGGCGGAGAGGCAGAAGCGCGATGCCCAGAGCCGCCAGGAGCAAGAGCGGGTGAGTGTCAGCTGGGGAGTGTGTGTGAGGTGGCAGGGGATGGATAATCGGGCTTCTGCCCTTTTCCCACCAAGAAGAGTCAGCTCCTGCAACCTGGCTAGTTTATGTCATCAACCATCATCCACTTTTCAGTCGGCCCCAGGGCAGGTCACAACAATATAAAATATAATGTTAACAGTGGTTTAAAACAAATTACATTACAACTAATGCAGCTGTTTTAAACTAGGGGTTATATGAGATCTGAATGGAATCCCATCCAGTCATGTGGCTGCTGCGTATTTTGGACCAGCTGAAGTTTCCAAGTAGTCTTCAAGGGTAGCCCCACATAGAGCACATTGCAATAATCTAGTCTGGAGGTTACCAGAGCATGGAGTACTATAGCGCATTCATCTCTGTCCAAAAGAGGCCAAAGCGGGCAAATCCTCCCCCCCATTATCCAGCAAGAGTTGCACAATTTGGGGTGTGCTGTTCTAGGCAGGTCTCTCTTGGGGAACTGACCCAAGTCACGGTGGGGTCCACTCCTCTGCCTCACTGCAGAGTACCATCAATGCCTTGAACTCCGAGCTGCGGAGCCTGCGGGCCCAGTTTGAGGAAGCCATTGCAGGCCACGAGCGGGAGGTGAAGGCCCTCCATGAACAGGCCAGGGATCTGATGAAGCAGCGAGAGTCAGCCCTCCATGAGGTGAGCGGGCCCTGGGGGAGGCAGGGAGAAGCCGGATCTGGGGAAGGCATTGCCAAGTGGCTGGACACAGGGGGGGAGGCGTCTTCAATAGATGGGCAAGGACACTGTGAAGTGGGTGTGGGGGGTAGGGCATTCCCCCCCCCACTTTCTGCACTTTCCCGACAAACATTTTGAACCACCAGGGGGAAGGGCCATTGCTGGGTGGTGGAGCACGTGGCTCAGTCCTCGGCAGGTAGGCCTGGGAAAGACTCCCTGGAGAGGCACAGACGGTCAGTGCAGATGGTGCTGAGCGGGGGCCTGACTCTGCTCAAGGCGGGTCCCTGTGTCCCATCTCATCCCTTGAGGCCCTCACGGCATTCCCAGCAGGGATCCAGCTCTGGCTGTTTGCTTTGCCCCCTTCCCGGCCAGGTGGAGGAGCTGAAGACGCAGCTGCGCATGGTGGAAGATGCGCGTGATCAAACCCGCCGGGAGCTGCTGGAGGCCCACCGCAAGGTGCGAGAAGCCCAGGAGGCCTGTGAGGTGCAGCGCAAGGAGGCCGTGGACCTGCGGAGGGGCCTGAGCGACGAGGCCAAGGAGAAGGAGGCCTTGCGGAGGTCCAATGTGGAGCTGCGTGTTGCTGTGAAGCGGGCCGAGAGTGACCGCATCAGGTGGGGGTGCTGCTGGTGGGCTTCCCCATTGGGGCATCTGGCTGAGCATTTAGATGGGGCCCCGTTGGTCTGATCCTGCTGCAGGTCTGCTCTTAGGGGAGTGTGGGGTGGAGAAGAGTGTTGACTGCCAAACCTCTTCTCTGCACAGACTTAACCCCCACCCCACCCCACCCATGGTGTGTCTCGACCTCAGTTCTTGGTAAAGGGTATAGTAGTAGCCTGCAGCCTGGTAAAATTGGACAGTGTTCCACCAAATGAACAGGGAACATGAGGCTGCTTCATACCTCGGCTTGGTTTTGGATCGGGTGGTCAGCCCTTGTCTCTTGTCTGGGGGTGGAAGGTGTGCCTGGCGGGGCTGAAACGCCCCTCTCTGCTTGCCTCCAGTTTGAAGCGGGCCAATGAGGCGAAGGAGCAGAAGGTCTCTCTCCTGGAGGAGGCCCAGGCAGCTGCAGGCAAGGAGGCTGCCCACCTCCACAGCAGCCTCCAGGAGGTGGAGCGCTCGCGGCTGGAGGCCCGACGGGAACTGCAGGAGCTGCGGAGGCAGGTAAGGCCAGCTGGGGGGGGGGGATGACGCTGGCCAACTCTGCGGGTTGCCCCCATTTCCACCAGATGTAGAATCAGGAGGGAAAGGCAGGCCAAATCGAGGTGGAGGGGAGAGAAGCGTCAGTTTTTATTTATTTATTTATTTATTTATTTAATTACATTTCTAGACCGCCCTATAGCAGAAAGCTCTCAGGGCGGTGTACAACAAATAAAATCACAATTAAAATATGAGCAAGTGTGGAAAAAAAAAAATATATAGTACAATTATAAAACATTGGTGCCAGCTGAAGCTGCTGATCAAAGTGCCTGAGCTTTTGGGCTCCTTGCCATTCACTGGGACCTCCTTGGGGTTCTCCCCCCCCCATTACTCCCATTAGCCATTACTTGCTCTTCCTGGACTGAGCCACCTCCCTCCTCTTCCCAGTTTTCTTTCTCACTCATTTTTGTCCTCTCTCTCCTCTCCTCCCCCCCCGCTTTGATTTTTTTTCTGGTTGGAGATAGTTGGCTTTTTAGAGAGTTGAATCAGTTTCAGAAGCTTGTCTCACCTTCAGCTCTGACTGTGCAGGTTGAGCAGGCTTTGGAAATTACGGAAACCTGCAGGCGCTGTTTTCCAAGTGCCCAGAGTGGGATGAGCAGACGTGCCACACATGAGGGCAGCTACTCCTGCTGCTGCTGCCATCCCCTTTGCTTGCAGAGCGAGGAACTCTTCCTTGGCTGCCCTTTTGCAGATCAAGATGCTGGACAGCGAGAACACCAAGAAGAGCACGGAGGCAGCCGAGCTCCAGGCCCGTCTTGCGGTGGATGAGCAGAGGGAGGAGGAGAGCAGGCGGGAGTCCTTTGGCCTCAAGCAGAAGATAGTGGAGAGCGAAGCCAGCCGGGAGGCGGCCAGGAAGGAGGTGAGTGTTGGGCCTGCGGCTCCTTCCGCCACTCCAGATTCTGCCACTGCTTCCCCCTTTGGGGCTGGGAATGGTCTTGGGTGGCAAAGGAGCCATCTCGAGCCCCACTCCTCGGAGGGGTGCTGCTTCCCGGGACCAACTCCCAGCCTCCTTGGTCATCCTCCTGGCTTCCCACCACAGATTCTAATTCCCCGGAGCTCATCCTGCAGCTACATCTTCAGTGTGCCCTTGGCTTAAAGCAGGAATCCCCTGTCTGAGAATCAGCGGAGCTCAGGCGTGTCAGGTGCACACACAGGAGTGCTGCCTGCCCGGTCCCTGTATGATTCACTGTTCTGGCTTTGCCTCCTACCACATCTGCCTCTGTGGGGTGGTTGCTGGCCGTTGGGGGACATGGAAAGAATTCTGTTTCAACTGTGATTCATCTCATAAGTTGAATCATTCAGTCGGCCCGACTGCAATTGAGTCACAGTGGCCAGGCTGGCTGCTGTCTCTCTGCTCGTCCAATCAAGAGAGAGTGACTTTCTCACAAAAGGGGGCAGGGAGGAACTCCTTTGAGGCTGAGCAATTATTACAGACCTTTAAAAGTAAACTCTTCCCCCTGCCCCCCTTCCTAGCCACTTTTAATTAATGGGAAAAAGACTCCCATAGGTGTCGGAAATTTGGGCAATGCTCCCTTAGCGCGCTGGTGGGCAACCTGTGGTTTGGGAGCCAACAGGCGGCTCCCAATTTCATTTTATGCGCCCCCCTCCTGAAACAGCCCTTCCGGTTCATTTCCTTGTTATCTTTTATCTGTGTGTTCCCACCCACCCCAACTTTTTTATTTAAGTTCAAAATAATTGTAAGGGGCAGTATTTTATTTGATAAAAATTAAACTGTGTTTTTAAACACCTTTTCCCCCCTAGTTGTTTGGCTACCTGATGAAAAAATTGGTCAGCTTCTGCTTGTTGCAAAGCAAGCTAAATTCAGAAATGAATTATTTCCACTTACTTTCAGGACAGCAGCTGAATTGGTTTGTTGTAAAAAAAGAAGCTCAAAACACAAAACCAAACCAAAAAGTGGGGCTTACTTCTGAGTAGACCTGTGCACAACTGAGGACAGTCTTTAATCTGGAACAGTATTTTTTGTCAGGCAGAGCCTGTCATTGGCTCTGGCTCCGCCCACTGCCAGCATGTGGCCCCCCAACACATGACCCCCCAAAGGGAATGCGGCCCTTGACAGGAAAGGCTGCCCACCCTTCCTTTATTTCCCAGAATGCTTTTCACTCCTTGCCCTCTTTGCCAGCTCCACCACCTGCACAGGAAGATTGTGGACCTGGAGAGTGAGTTCCGCCTGCGGGAGAGGGACCTTCTGGGGGGCCTGGAGGAGGCCCGTGTGAATGAGAAGAAGCTGCTGGACAACGCCCGCAGCCTGGAGATCAAGCTGGAGAAGGCGCAGGCTGAGGGGGCCGACCTGAGTCTGCGGCTGAGTGCGGCTGAGGGGCGCGTCCACGGCCTGGAGGTGGAGCTGGCCCGCGTGGAGGGCCTGAAGCGCAACGTGGAGTTCAAGCTGGGCAGCCTCCACTCGGCCCTCCGTCGCACGATGGGCATCAGCCACAGAGGCCCTGTCCCAAGCCCAGCCCTCAGGGCCCGCGGTGGCAGGTCCCCCAAGAGGTTCTTCTCTCCTCCTAAAGGTAAACAGCTCCCTCAGAGGGGAGATCTAACCACCATCTTCTAGCTGGAAGTGTCCATTTCTCCTCACGAGCAGACTTTTCTTTGCTTTCTGTAGGTGATCTTACCACAGATGGGCTTGATAGCCCCACACTGCAGGCAGGCAGCCCGACCTCCCGCCCCCTGTCCCCAGAGCGCACCATCTCCCCCAGCCGGAGTGAGCAGCTGGTGGCTGACATTGACCCAGAGGTTGTACGTGCTGCACTCCGGGACTTCCTGCAAGAACTGAGGGAGACTCAGGGAGAGCGGGTATGCTTGAGCAGCCTGAGGAGGAGGAGTGGGATGGCTCTGCCTTCCCGTGATGCTCTGGGGGCCTCTGGGGACTTAGTGGGCTGGTGCTGCCGCCGCCTCTCTCACATCCTGACAGCAGCGCTCTCCTCCTCCTCCCTCGCTTTCTTCTCATGCGACCTTCTTGCTTTCCAGGATGAAGCCCGTTCTCAGCTTGGTGCTTTGAACCGCCAGCTGGCGGAGATGGAGGCCAAGCGGGATGCAGCCAGTGCCCGTGTGCAGCAGCTGCAGAAGCAGGTGGCTGAATGCGAGGAAGGTGGGTTCTGGGTTGAGGGCCTTGACCTTTGCACAGAAAAGCCACCAACCGGCCAAGCCATTTACTGCCTCCCTTGTTTTTGTGGTGGTGTTTTAAATGAAACTTTAATAACGTGATTCAATATTGAAGTGTATCTCCAAGTTTAGTAAGAGGATTCGGGGGGGGGGGAAACTAGGCCAACTATTCAGATTACTCTCTTTCTCTCTTCTCTGACTCTCATCTCCCTCCCCCCATACATATACTTTTGAGGACAAGCCCATGACTAAGTGCAGCAGGCTTTGTGTCAGTCCTCCATTCATGTTTCCAAAATTCTAATGGTTGTGTGTAATGGACATAAACTGCATTTTACATGCACTGTTTCCCTTCATGTACCCCCTCCCCTTGAAGGCTCCTATTTTTGAATAACAGTTTGAGGTAAAAGTGAAGTGTTGGATCACACCCGGCCATGAGTAAGTGGTAGTTTGGTAATGAAGCAGCCTGCCTTATGGATCCTCATCTCTAGGACCCAGCAGCCTGTATCAGGATGTTGCTCGTTTGTCTTGAGAAAAGTAGAAGCCCCTTCCAGTTCCTCAACCTTTGAGGTTTTTTATGGGGATGGGGGTTGCCCACCTGAGGAATTGAAGACCAACTTGCTGATTCTTCCTCTGAATTTTCATGATTAAGTTTTTGCTTTCCACTGAAGTGGAGATTCCCCTGGCTTCTCAGAGAGATTTCAAGGGTCATACTTCCTGTGCGGCCCCCCGCCTTCTTGCCCTGCAACCACAGTGACTCCATCTCTCTCCACTGAACGCATGGTGCATTCCCTTCTGCAGGGAGACGCAGCATGGAGGGAAAGCTGAGTGGCGCCCAGACAGCCCTGGTGCTGCAAGAGGAGACCCTGCGCCGGAACGAGCGGGAACGCAAGGCCCTGGCGGAGAAGCTGGCCATGCTGGAGCGGAACCTGCAGGCATCAGACAGCGAGCGGAGAGCTGCGCAGGTGAGTGGGTATGTGTGCGCAGGGGGCGTGGTGGTGGTGATGAAGGGAACCTTTTGGTGTCAGGAAGGCTTCAAACAGGAGGCCTACACAGAAGCCCTGGGAGGAGAAGAGAGGCTCTTCCTCTTCCCTACTACACCTGAAAGCTCAGGTAGTCTTTAGAGCGGGGGGTAGGCACCTGGCCTGTGTACCTGAGCCAGACCCAGACCCAATTTCTGCTACGGCAGCCAAAAGGTGGTGGTGGGGGAGAGTTGGTTTAAACTTCTCTGCCTAGCCCAGTGACCTGTTTGGGCTGCAGATTCCTCCCTCCCCAGTCGTCAGAGTAATCATTTCTATTTATTTCTATTTAGAAAATTTCTTAATCGCTTTCTATTTAAAGAACCTCAAAGCAGTGTCCAAAAATAAATAAATAAATAAAGTACAACAAAGTATAATTTCAAAACATTCAAGATAAGTAAAGGCTCAGTACCATACAAAAGATTAACGAAACCACACGCAAAATGCAAAACAACACCAACAAATTTGATTTATTAGGGAAGCGTCATTAACTCCCCCTTCAACGGATCTGCCTGGTTCCTTCTCACTTTGTGTGTGCGTCTGTCCTGTGAGGGGTGGGGTTATTTTTGATGACACCCACTACAAGCATGTGGCCCCCAGAGGGCTGGCCAAGGGTGAATGTGGCTCTTGGGCCACCCCCACCCCATTTTCAGCATTTAAAAACCAAAAATCTTCTTTAGGTATGCAGGGGCTGATCTCAAGACACGTTTCACAAGGAAGGGGGTGTTTCCCCTCCCCCCTACATTTGTCTTGCATTTCCTTCACCTGGGTGTTGAGGGAGTCACTCCCCCACACCACACACTCTCACATTCTTGTCCCTTTCCCTTCTCCCCCATTCTTCTGCTCCCTTGCAGGGCGGGGAGGTGTTCCCTGTCTGAGCTCCATGGGGGTGTCTTGAGTGTACTGAGCCTGGAGCCCCTCCGCCTTCCCAGATCGAGGAACAAAGCTGGGCGGCTGCCGGGGGTGGGTGGGTTGGTGGGGGCCAAGTCATGCGCTGGGCTGATGAGGGGGTGGGGGAGCCAGGAGGCAGCTTGTCCAGCTCAGGACTGGCGCATCAGCCATACTCTCCCAGAGCTTTGCAGCGCCTCCCACAAAGGAGGGGAGAGAGAGGCTGCTTGTTGCCTTTTCGTGGGTTGAGAAGGGGAAGAAGGGGCTCCTCTTTCCACGGAATGGTGCGCGCGTGGAAGAGAGAGGGACACAGGAAAGGGGGGAGGGGGAGAAGGGAGTGGCACAAATCTAAACGTGCTAGAAACCATTTAATTAAATTTTGGTTTCTTCCTGGCACTGTGCACTTGAGATAGAGGGAGAAATTCCTTTTTGGTGAATGTTGCAGAGAGCTGATCAAATTTTTGTGAAATGCTCTTGTACAATACTTGAACTGCTAGTGCCACTGATCATATGCAGAGGGAGTTCTTCCATGGTTGGGGCAAAGAGTGCTCTTGCCTTCTCTGTGGAAGGGGCGGGGGGCAGATGAGTTGTGAACTAACCAAGAGGTGGGAGATGGTGGTGGCCCAGCTGCGAAATGCTCCCTCATGCTCGCTGTAAAGGTGGCGAAAGAGACCTCATTTGGAGGTGACTTTGGGGGATGTAGATGAGGAATTTGTTATGAAAAACTATTTGTGTGTGTGAATTAATAGCCATTTAGAGGAAAGTTGTTGTATTGGTGCTGCCTCCCCTGACACTCGCTGTGGTTAGCTCATCAGATTTTCAGCCGTGGAGGGGTTGTGCGTGTGCTGTTTCAGATCACTTCCTCCCCAGGTGAGGAAGGTGAGGTGACTGTATCAACCCTGATTCTTGGGAGAAGCAGCTTCAGAAGGAAAGACTTGTAATTCCCTCAGTTCTGAGGAACAAGAGGCTTTTCATCTCAAGCACCTCCTTGAGACCACTAAACCCCTAAAGAATAATCATTTGCGCCATGGGTGGGGAACATCTGGCCCACCAGATGCTAAACTAGCACTCCCATCATCCCCAGATGGCATGGCCAATGGCTAGGGATGATGGAAATCGTAGTCTGTCAGCATCTGGAGGGCCAAAGGTTCTCCACCACTGATTGATGGGAAGAGCAAGGTAATCAAAGTGTGTGTAGCTTTCCAGTGGGGAAAAGGAGGCAAATTTTAAGAGAATTAAAGAAACTCAGACCACTCAAAGATCATTGGGATTCCTCCGGTATCCTTGATGGTTGCCAAATGGACCCACAGGTAGCTTGCAAGAGGGGAACAGTTAGCCAAAATTAACAAGTCTGAAGTAAATGAATTAACAAGTCTGGTGAATTGGCGCCCCCAAATGCCCCATTTCTCATATTGGGTTTTGGTTCCTTCTCGGCTGGCTCTTCCCTCAGCTGGGTCAGTGTCCCCCTGTCCACACTGGCGTACGTGAAAGGGCCCAAGGCAACTGGCGATGGTCATTTTCTGTCTTCTCTGTTCCCTCGCTTCTCCAGGAGAAGATCAGCAAGATGAAGGCCAATGAGGCCAAACTGGAGATGGACAAGCGGCGTCTGAAGGACGTCTTGGACGCCTCCGAGAGCCGCAGCACTAAACTAGAGCTTCTGAGGCGGTCGCTGGAGGGGGAATTGCAGAGGGCCAAGTTGGTGCTGAGCGACCGTGAGACAGAGATCCGGGTGCTACATGACCGCATCGACCTTTTGCAGAGACAGGTACCCTCTTGCAGACATAGGAAGCCGCCGGCAGTCCGGAGGCTGCAGCTCATGCAGAATGTGGCTGATGGGTTGGGGAGTGGGGCAGCCCAATGGGGCCCTGCATTGCTGGTCCTGAATGTTCTGCACCGGCTGCCAGTGAGCTACCTGGCCTAATTCAAGGTGTTAGTGCTGGCATAGAAGGCCCTAAATGGCGTTGGACTAAGTACTGAACAGAGCGCCTTCCCCAATATCATCCATCTCGGGTCCTACGATCAGCGCGGAGCTCCTCTTAGTCGTGCTGCCAGTGGGGGCTGCCTGTTTGGTGGCGACCTGTTACAGGACCTTCTCTGTGGTGGTCTCCTGTTTGGGGAATGCCCTCCCAACTGAGGTGGGCCATTGTAGGAGAAATTGTAAGAGAAATTTAAAAATGTTCCTATTTGATTGCTGAAAGTCCTTTCCCTGGCAACCCTGAAATTACTAGTTTGAGAGTAGGTGTTTGTTGTTAGGAGTTGTTTATTTATTTATTTATTTATTAAATTTCTATACCGCCCCATAGCCGAAGCTCTCTGGGCGGTTCACAACAAGCAAGACAGCAAAAATACAATTAAAACCATTTATAGAACAACTGCTTTAGAAGGTTGTTTTAAACAGTTTTTAAAAAGTTTTAATTGTATTGTTTTAGTATTGATACGTTTGCTGCCCTGGGTTCCTTTGGAGGATGGTGTGGGATATAAATGTAATGAATATGAACTCCTCCTCCTCCAGATCAGACCTTCGAGCCATCTGTATCAGCACTGTCTGCACTGATTGGCAGCAGCTCTCCAGGGATTCAGGAAGGGGCCATTCCCTTCCCTTCCTGGGGAGGAATCTGTTTGACTGCAGTTTGTGGGCTGAGCATCGATCTGTGTTGTTTTGCCTGCCACCCTCCAGAAGTGTAGTGAGACCAAGATACACACCCACCCACTGTGCCTCCCCAAGCTGCCCCATTCCTGACTTCCCCCCTGCAGGTGTCTGAGAGCGAGATGAAAGCCAGCGCCCTGCAGCTGTCCTTGGATCGCCTCAACCTCTCTCTGGCAAAGGCCATGGAGGCGGAGAGCTCCCTGAAGGAGAAGGTGCAGGGGCTCATGGCCTCCCTCTCGGAGAGCCACAGCGACACTGGCGTGGCCCAGGAGAAGGTGCTGCAGCTCCAGAAGGCCCTGACGGCCAGTGAGCACGACCGGCGGGTCTTGCAGGTATGTAGGGCAGGAGGGTGCTGTGCTTGCGCCACCGCTGCCACCTCCTCCTCCTCGCACCAGCTCCACTACCAAGCCTCCCCTCCCCCCGAAATCAAGAAGGGCAGGTTAGTCTATCTATGAAGGGGGCCTCATGGGAGTGACCCACGTGCACCTTCCTCTTCGGCCCATTTTAGGAGCGACTGGATGCGACCCGCCAGGCTGTCTCTGAAGCCAAGAATCAGAATGGGACGCTCTCGGAGTGCCTCCAGGCCCTGAAGGGGGAGCAGGCGGAGCTGGAGCTGCATAAGGCAGAGCTGGAGGGACTTGTCAAGCAGCAGGAGGAAGTGAGTGGGCGACCCTCCCCTGCCTGGACGGGATGGGTGAGAAGAGGAGGGGACAGTCAAGCGGGGGCAGGTGGGCGTGCATAGACTCAGGCAGTGGCGGCAGCATCAGGACACCCAGGGCAAAAACATTAAAAAATCTGCACCCAGGAAAATGGAATTCTGTGATCTGCTGTACAAATTACATTCAAGGGAGCAGACGTGCAAAATAACACACATGGTATAAGACTTACTCTGTTGCTGTCCTTTTGTTTTGCCCCCCTCCCAACCATTTGAAATCTGAGATCCCAGCAGGCACTGACAGACTTGAGTCTGAAACATTCTTCTTGGTCTTTTTCAAAGGGACACTTTGATGCTGGACAGTCCGGTGCCCAGTGCAAGTGTCTGAGCTCCTACCGGTTGGCCCAGAGAAGTGGGGGGAGCTTGAGGGTCAAGCAGAGGCAATCGCCAGAGCTCCTCAGTGAAGTGAAGTGGTCTTTCTCTCTGCCCCCCCAGCTGCTGCGCCAACGCCAGGAGGGCGAGGCGGTCGCCCTGAGGAGCTTGCAGAAGGTGCAGGATGACAGGCACCTCCTTCAGGAGCGGCTCAGCAGCCTTCAGCGGGCCCTGGCCCACCTGGAGAACGAGAAGCGGGAGGCGGAGCGCTCCTCCCTGCGCCTGGAGAAGGACAAGAATGCCCTGAAGAAGACCCTTGACAAAGTGAGTTGCTCTTGCCAAAGCCCCGGCCTGTGGCAGAGCGACTGGGAGATGGGAGGGCTGCGCTTGGGATGAGGCCCTTGTATGAGGCTGCACAATGGGCTGCAGCTGGCTTGTTGGAAGGTGGTTACAAGAGGCAGGGATGAAATTAGGCCAGTCACCTTTCTTCTGAGAGAGCAGTTTGAGCATGCACAGAGCGCCCTGCCCTGAGGAAAGGAAGTCACCCCCCCGCCACACCCCTTGGATTAGAGAGTAGGGCCCAAGAGGGAGGTTTTTGTGGAAGAGAGGAAGGGAAGCTCAATTTCCTGACGCATTTGCTTGGCGCAGCAGGTGGAACGAGAGAAGCTCAAGACCCACGAGGACTCGGTGCGGCTCTCTGCTGAAAAGGGGCGCCTGGACCGGTCTCTCACTGGCGCGGAGCAGGACCTGACAGAGGCTCAGCAGCAGATCCGGCTCCTTGAGGTAATTGCCCCCCCCCCAGCGCACCCCTGGAGCTCCTCCTCACCCTGCCCCCTTTCCCCCCGGCTGACTCAAATGCTCCAGCCGGCCCTCCAGACTGATTCACAGATAAGCTCCGCCCGGCCCCAAGGCTTCTTGGGGAGCTTTCTGGGCAGCTCCGTTGTGGCCCAGATCTACTGTTAAAAAAGGAGACAGCCAGGATTCTCAAGGTGGTGAAATGCTGCCCCCTGTATTCAACTCTGCATTTTCATTTCTGCATATTCTCCCTCCATCTTCTGCTGTGCGTTCCTGGCACACTCACTCAGGAGTAAGTCCCCTTCCTTGGGTTCAGTGGGACTTCCTCCTTGGCAGCTCTGCATAGGCCGCAGCTGCCTTGCTGGTTCTGGAAACAGGAGGGGGCAGGGAAGCGTCCTGCATGCAGGTGGGGGGGGGGACAGTGGAGCTGGACTAGGAACACCCCCACCCCAAAAGGCCAGGACTGTGTCTTGTGTCAGGGAGTCAGTTTCTGTTGGTTTTGATGCTGTCCGTTGTGTTACTTGTCATAAGGTCACCCTGAAAGCAATAGCTGATGGTGGACAGGGGTGGGCAATAAACGTTAAAGAACTGACTGTCTCATGGTTGCCCCCACTGGCCTGCCTAAGAGCCACTGCCTTTTAGGTGAGGCCAATCTCTCGCTCTGTTCCCTTTCCTGCCACCCTCCCCCTTGCTGGTGTGGGCCATTCACTGCCTATTCTCTTTGATTGCGCTGCCTGCCCCTGAAGGAGAAGCCAAGCCCCATCAGGAAGACTCCAGCGTGCTCCTGGGCGAGGGAGCTACCCTCCTGTGCCCTTTGGCAGCCCTGATCCACTCACCCTAATGGGAAGCAGGTCTGTCTGCTCCAGCCGTTGCCCCCACCAGTGTGCTCCTCTGCAGACATCAGCCGGCTGGAGCTCAGATCCCAGGTTGGGAGGAGGGGGGCAGTGCCTCTCCCGTCCACCTCCCCTCCCCCCCCTGAACTAACCATGGTTAGCAGCAAGCTTGAAATGCTCACCAGAGTTAGCTCTGGTAAAGGAAGAGGACTTGGAAGAGCGAGAGCAGCCCAGGGACCTCCAGCTCTGTATCTGCTTGAAGAGGAAGCCAACACTGCACAAAGGAAATGCAAGCTATGCCCCGCAGGGAAGGTAAATGTCAGCACAGACCATCAAGCTCCGCATCATTCATGCTAGTTCAACTAGTCTTAGGGAGGAGCAAAGGAAACCGTTTAATCAATGAACTTTCCACCCCTGCAGTCAATGGTACCTTCAGTTGCTGGTCAGTGTGCCTTGCGTATGCTTCCAAGACTTAACTCTGCAATCTTAAGGACTAGGATCTTGGTTGTATTGTTAAATGAAAAGAGAGGTGCTTGGGCTGTTAAATTCTGGAAGATTTGTTGGGGGGGGTGCTACTAAGGCACAGTGAATTGCCTCTGGTGCCCCAGAGAGCATTTGCGGCGGGAAGTCAAGGAAGTATTGGCTGGGCAGGGCCTTCTGGCTCCTTCCCCTTGCAAGGTCTCCTTTAGCGCCCTCCCTTCTTGCCCAGGCACAGGTCGCAGAGCTGGAACAGGCCCAGGCTGTGGCCAATTCCTCCATCCAGCACCGGTAGGAGCTGCAGCTGGAGGTCGAGCGTCTGCACAGCTCTCAACTCCAGGGGGAGCGCACTCTGGATGCCCGGGAACGTGCCCCACGGCAGCGGGTCAAAGGCCTGGAGGAGCAGGTGAGCCGCTCCCCCCTTGACCTCTAGCTGGCAGGAGGCTTGTGCGTATGGTACTGACCCCACTGCTGCCTGCTTCTCCCCCACGGATCTCTACCCTGATGGATCAGCTGCAGCAGGAGGGGAGGAAGGGCCAAGGCCACTTCCTCCCGCCCTCCATCCTCTCAGGAAACTAGCCCGGACCCCTGCCTGTACCCACGAAAGCCTCTCTGCCGCCAAGTGTGTGTGGGGATTTAGGAGAATGACACTCCAGACAAACAGCCGCCAGTTACTTAGTCCTTCCAGTCACCATTGCAATAGGAAAAATGCAAAGGAGAATTGTCAGGTAATGCTCTCCCCTCCCCACCCATGGGCAACCAGGAAGCCTTGGCTGCGTGGCCAGGGCCCCTGTCCCCCCTGCAGCAAGAGGGGCCTGCTTCGTGTAGGCCCGCGTCCCGGGGAGTGACTGTTTGGAATTAGAGGCAGCCCTTTTCCACAGGGCCCCCAGACACTCTAGGGATTGGGAGGTGCTGCTGTTGCATTGTAGTTCTGCAACCGTCCTGTCCGCTGGCTCCCATCTTTTCTCAGCCTCTCCTTGTTAAATGTGACCAAGATTTTTTAACCAAAATGCACATACTAACTGTGTATATATTTTTCTCTTTATGTTACAATTAATCAATGAAAGTAGAAAGTTATATTTTTTATATTGATTAGTTTGTTGTCATTATGGATAAAATTGAACTTTACTCCAAACTGAGGCCAGCTCAGAATAAAAGCTGCCTCTTCTCCCACCTCTTTTGTTATTTATTCATTTATTGAAATGTTTGGTAGAAAAGGACTCATACAAAAAGTAGACGTACAACTACTGGGAAGTAAAAACGAAAAGCAGGACCAGCAGTGCGCTTGTTGGTTGCCCTTCCTGGCGGTGTAAAAGATAACAAGTGCATGAATATACCTCAGGCAGCTTCCTTGATTATTTCTCTTCTCCCCCCCCGAGGCCTGGGTCAGGGCGTGTGCTCTGAGAAGAAGTATTTGCCTGGCTACTTTCCCTCCAGCACCTTTTGAAAAAGTAATAAAAACTAAACACGGTAGACGATTAATGTGCACAAGATGGGCTCGCACGGCCACCACCCTCTCATAGCACCAATGCTGCCCTGGGTGGCCGAGGAGGAAGAGGATGCCCGAGTTGCTCTCGCTCCTCCGCTGGGTGGTGGCAGAAGTGGCGCCGCCACCGCCGCAGCCGTGGCACAGAAAGCCCCCTTCCCTCTCCACCAGCAGCAGCTCAGCTCAGCAGCCTCCACAACTTCTTACACAGGATGAGGCCACGCTCTGGCAGAGGCCGCTGGTTGCCATGACACCACACTTGGAGAACTTGTCACGACAAAGGTCAGCTGCAGGGGAGCAAAGAGAGGAGAAGCCCGTCTAGCGCAGGTGAGGCTGGCCCAGGTGAGCCCTTCCAGGAGGGCAGGAAGGCAAACTGCCCCCCCAGTGACGGAGCTTGCCTCAAGTAACTAATAAGCAGTGGTGGTTACCTCTGTGCATTGAGGTTCTGTTTTACACAGCAGGGCTTAAAATACCCTCTTTAAAAGCCACTGCCCGTCACCGTGCCTTCCACATGTCAGGTTGCTCCCTCTGTTAAAAAACCAACCAACCAAAAAACCTTCCTGGCGCTGTCTTGCCAAGTTTCTTGGCATAGTGCAAAGTAGGCTATCTTGGGAAAGTATAAATGATTGGGGGTTGCCTCTCTGCTTACCTCTGAGCAGCTCTTCATGGGCACAGATGGTGCGGACACAGATCTCCTTATTGATCACGTAAACCCGACGGAGGCTAGGAGCACAAAGGGGGAGGGTTGGAAAAAGAAAAGCCCCCATCAGATTCTTGCCGTGGGGGCTTCAGCTGCCTTCCTCCTCCACCCCTCTGACCTTTTCGTACCGTTTTTCTATGCGAGAGTGTATTCCAGAATTTGGTGAAGCTTGAATTAACATGAAGGTTTGACCCACTAACTTACTATAGAGCTATATCAGTGAGCAATGCTCTCCTTTCACGAGGGCCAAGATCCTTCTGCCACATTTACTTTTGCACAGGCCCCATTCAGCAAAAGGTTCTCAACAGTGTGTTAAGAATTGACAGGTAAAAGTTTTATTGCTTGCAGTGATAAGCAGGAGGGGTGGGCAGTGGTTGTTGCTCTGTGCTTCCAGAGAGATGGGGGAGGAGAAAACTTCCTCACTTTTTAATTTTTAATTTATTTATTTTAATAGTGCTGTTCTGCTATTGATAAAAGAGCACTGGCCTGTTAAGGGCTCTGAAGCAGTATAAGTGGTGATGGTGATGATTCATACGCAGCTCAATGATATCAAGCCAGAATGTAGGCTGCTAGTGGCTCTCAAGGATCTTGGGGGGGGGAGGGAGACACTTGAGAGAGACAGAGAGAGACTACTGTATGTGTATCTGTAAGGCATGATCCAAGGAGTCTTTGTGTGCAGCAGAGGTTGCTCTAGAAATTGCCCTCCATACTGTGGGAGTAGAGCAGGGATGGTTTGGGCCCCCTATGCCCCCTCCATAGTTTCTTGAACTCTGCCTGCCTGCCTGCTAAGCTAAGCTAAGCTTCAGGGAAGATGGAGTCCAACAAGACCTGGAAGGGCCCCAGCAAGTCCCTACCCCTGCTGGACCCACAAGTCAATAACCTCTGGCTTTAAACTTGATCCATCCTCCTGTGCAGACCTCAGGTGCGGGAGCCCAGACAAGCTCCTCTGAGAAAGACACAGTTTGTAGGCACCAGTGGCTGCTTACCTATAGAAGCAGATTTCATTCAGGCACTGCTTGCAAGGCTTGTGGACAGAGTAGAGCCTAGTGCAGGGATACTGCTCCTCCTGGCAGTCTGAGAAAGGACAAGAGGAGGAAGGGGAGTTACAGCCAGTACAACCACCTCCATCATGCATGGGTGTGTGAAAGAGAGATTTGTGTACAGCCTGTACAGGGGGCTGAGGTTGTGTTGGATGATGCCAGAATCTACAGGCCAAAGCGTTGACATGGCTCTGTGTTCAACTCTTAGCTTTGGCATGGAGGTTGGTGCAGGGTGGGTGGCAGTAAGTGGCAGGCCCAGCTTCAGTCTCGCCCTCTGCCAGCCCCCGCCAATGGGAAGAAACAAGGCCACTTTCATTCACCAACAATTGGAGGTGGTATTACACTTCTGTAAGACCTATTCGGAAAAACAAAGTTCTATACTGCTTTTGAGAGCCAGTGTGGCGTAGTGGTTAAGGTGCTGGACTCTGACCTGGGAGACCAGGGTTCGAATCCCCACACAGCCATGAAGCTGTCACTGCCTGTCAGCCTCATGAAAACCCTCTTCAGAGGGCGCTAGAAGTCGGAATCGACTTGCAGGCAGGACATTTATATTTTTTAATACTGCTTTTCATTCCCAATAATTTCCAAGGTTGTTTACAAAAATAGTAAAAATATATCCAAGACAACAAGCCCCTAATAACAGCAACTGGAATAGGTAAATGTGGTTATCAGTGGCCAAAGAACACCTGGTCAAATAAGTATGTTCTTACCAATATTGGCAGAAGCATCCCACCCCCTCCCTGTCTCCTGAATTAGGAGGGCATTGGCACAATATTGGGGTTAAGAATAGGAACATGGATCATTACCAACGTCACAGCTTGCATACTAAATACCTTAATTAAATGCCTCCCCCCAACCCAGATTTTATAGCCTAGTAGCCAGCTAGCCAAGTAGCTTACCAAGGGGCCCTGGTTCGGTGGGTTCTGTCTCAGGAATGTCTAGAAGAGGGAGTTGAAAAGGATTGTTATTGAACTTCAGGGCTCTTGTATTGGTCTTAACAAACAGCCTGGGAGGCAACACAGAAGTGTCTCCCTTGGAGAAACCGACTTCTGCAATGCCAGGCTGGGCTTCCGGCTGTTTTCTTTGACCCTAGCGTTGTTGATTTTAAAATATAAAAGCCAGACCACAGAGCCAGGAATGTCTGAACAGTTCAAAGCTGTATAATTGAAACAATTCCTGCAGGAGATGCCAGGGGAGACCCCAAAGCCAGACGAGGCTCCAGGTGTCCTTCTGGCCTCCGCTGCTGTTGTGCAATCTGCCTTCTTCCCCCTCCAAAGAAGAGCCCAAAGACGGGGGGCTTACCTGGGGTTGGGGCGGGAATGACTTCCTGCTGGGTCTGCTGTTGGGACTGGTACTGATACTGCTCCTCAGGGGGTTGTGGGGAGATGTCTGCTAAGGAGAGTGGAGGGGGGGACTCAGCTACATGCAGTCTTAGCCTAAGGCCCAGTGGACCCTCTTTGGGGGCTGGGGGTGGTAAGAAACCCACCCAAAGCAGTGCAAAAAGAAGGGGAAGAATGACTCACCATGACCAGCATAATCGTAATAATCTTGACTTTCTGAAAAAAACAAGCAAAAAAGTGCACAGCTTAATTCTGCTGAGGCCATATTTGGAGCAGGGAATTTGAGGCGGCGGCGGCGGCACTATGCCCACATTGCTGCTGGTTGAGGGTCAGGTGGAGCCTGTTGGGGCTCCAGAGGGAAAGAGATTTAAATCCACCCAGTTCTGTGAGTGCACAGTTGGTGGCAACCTTCATTGCGTTGCCTTAAATGGTGCAAGACACGAAGGGGCTCCCCTGTCTGCAGCGCCCTCACCTATTTCGTAAGGCACGTATGGTGTGTCGTGGTAGGCCGGATCCTCGATGTCATACTGTCCCTGAGCCAGGAGTGCTGCTGATTAAAAAAAAAAAGGGGGGGGAGCTCAGATGGGTTTCTGTCATGCCGAGGCTGCCTTTACTTCACACATCATGATAAATTAACTGGGCTGCATGCGGTGAGGACCTGCACCAGCAGCCGATCCCGGCTCCCAGCAGCCAGACCAAATGGCAAGATTCACCTGCCTCCCTTCAGGCATGCCTCCCCCTGGGTTTCCACGCTCTTTGAGGCCTGTGGGCCTGGCACTGGGCTCACCCACCCACCCCCCAGTCTACAGGAGTAAGTTCAGGTGTATAATGTGGAAATGGCTTTTAAGGACTTGAGGCATTAAATGCATACAAAGGTCTAGTTGTGTGGCCAGCTGCTTCTCTCACGAATTCCTATTTCAGTCGCTTAGCTCCTTGCCTGACCCTGTCCTAAAACATAAACCAGGTCGCAACCCAATTTCCAGCCATGCCGCCTCCAGGCAATCTCGAGCATAAAGACCTGGCAGCGCTTGAGCTGGCACATAACCTTTTCCGGTCCAACGTTTACAAGCTCACGAGGGCACACGAAGACAGCCAGTCAACCAAACCAGGCAGCCTTGTGCTGTTCCCTTGCCCACCCCTGGCCAGAGCCCACCTTCCCTAGGGGGCCATTCCTCCAGCACCTGTCCAGGGAGCGTGGCTTGTCCCCTTTGGGGCATCTGGTTGGCCACTGAGAACGGAGAGCTGCTGGGCTCTATGTGGCCCCTTGGCCTGATCTAACTTCAGGGCTGTTCTTGCCATGAGCCACACGTTCCGCAAGAACTGCCCATTTGCACACATGCTGCTGCTCTCGGGTTAAGTGGGACCCAACTGAAGGCACCTCACCCACAGAGCCCTCAGTCTCGGAGCCGGCTTAGTAAATGGATTCGGCTGAAAGAACATCATCATCATCATCATCATTTCATACTTTTCAGGGGTGCCATTTAAAAGAGGTTCTAGGGGCTGGGCCCTGGCTCAAATGAAGAAATAAGACGATGTATTTAGCCTTCACTTTGAAATATACTGTGGTTGGTCCAATGGGGGGGCATCCACTTACCTGGCAGGCAGATGAGCAATAGACTCAGAACCCTTCTCATTCTCAGTCTGGGGCAATCCTGCTGGGTGCTCAAGAGGGATCTGAGGGTGGCGGTGGGGTGGGGAGTGATAACAACGCAGTGAGGAAGGGAAGACCCTTGTGCCCTGCAAAGACTAAGCAGCACAGATTGGCTTTAAAACATGGCTGGTTGGCTGGCATTGGCTGTATTATTCTCTTTATCCTATCTGTCAGTATGGGATATATTGTCTGTATTTACATTTAATCTAGTTTTATATTGTAATATGTCATATATGACTTATTTTGGTATTTATTTTATTGGCATGCAAGGTAGAAGCTATTCATATCTATGCAAAAACACACTTCCAAGAGGATGATCTACACATTGAGGATTCTTCCCTACCTGAAAGAAAGAGGAGGTTTACTATACACAGCAAAGGATCCCTTGGCTAGTTGGGCTACAGCTTCATCCCTCTCTCTCTCTCTCTCTTTCTCTTTCACACACACACCCTCCCTCCCTCTTTGGCAGCTGCTTAGATCGGATTGGAAAGCAGAAGGTACCTGTCCTTCCCTCTGAAGAAACTCTTAAATAGTTCTGCATAATTTGCAAGGCTGCTGGTGTTGATCCGGAGTCCCTTCACAGAGATAACAGAGCTGTCCCAATGGCATGGGATCCCCTTGGAGCTTTTATAAGAGGCCCTTGGAGTAGTCTCAGCATGAAGGAAGTCAGATGTGTTGTTCAGCCGCCCAGTGGCTGTTTTCCTATGCTACAACATCCACCTCCAGCAAGGCCAGTGTGGTTTGTGGTACCAACTGGGGTGGGGGAACCTACCAAATGTTCAGTGTTCTCAGTTTAACAAGCGACACAAAACTGGAGCAGCTGCTAAAAGCAGGATTAGGTAACCTTTTCTCTGTTGGGGGGGTGATCTGTCAGGGAGGACCACATGTTAACTGTAGAGGAAACCAAAGGTGGGTTCAGCCACCCCTTCCTCCCCAGAGCATTACTTTCCTTTGCCCAGAAGACTGAACTGAGCACTTGAAGAGGACTTTTTACGCAAGGCCAAGAGCTGCATTAAACCAGAGGGGGGGCTGCCCATCCCTGATAAAAGGGTCAGCCACGACACTGGCTTTATGCACTGAGGATCCTCCACAATTTCTCAGTCTGGAATGAGTACTTGCTTATTGCTGTGAATGTGAGGTGCACATCAAGTCCATTCGGAGAAACCACATTTAAGCAGATGGCTAGCTCAGCTATAAAGTCTTGCATACAGACCTTGGAAGACATTCCTAAGAAAATGTAGCATGTAGGTGGCTGAAATCGATAGTTCAGTTTCCAAAACAGTCTCTGAATGCTTACCCTGCACGAATTCTAAATAACAGAATCTCCTAAACCTTTACAGCTTCTTAGCTGTTGCCATCATAATTTCTTAGTGTACTGGGTACAACAGGCAGAGACTTCAGTGCCTAACCTGACCACCTTCTAATGACATCCTGTGAAACCCTTCTTTATTTTTAATTGTTTGATTTCTCCATGCGTGAACAGGCATCCATCGTTGCCCTACATTACAGGAGCAGGAGGGAAAACATACTATTTTCCTTTCCTGCCTGGGTCCTCCAAAGCCACCGACGTGATCCTTTCCAGACATTAAAATAGATCCCCAGGTGCCCTTAGCGAAGAGACTTGGCCTGGATCCCATCCTGTGTATGATGAAAGTTTCCTGGAACGCTTCCCCCTCCAACACACAACATCTGCAGAAGTCATTTAAGACTCTTGCCCTGAATGCCAGTGGCATGCCAGCGCAATCCGTTACATGGCTGGGCTTCTGAAACAGCAGCTAACAGCATCTCCCCCCCCCATACACACACTCAAACGAGAGAGAGAGAGAGAGAGAGAGAAGTGCTTCCTTCATTTAGCTTGCTGTGCATCCATATTGCAATTTTTTGTTCACCTAGGCATTTTATTATTGTATATGTTTCATCTGTTTATTTTGTTTTAATTGATTGTACACTGCCTTCAAAATCTAAATAGAATGAAGAGCAAAGTTTTAAACAAAACCCCAACACCTCTTTTCATAGGAAATCAACCTGTGGTCAGCAATCAAGGGGTTGGGGAGGAGGGGAAGAGAACAGAATTAGGCATACAATAATTGTAGAGTCAGGAACTTATTTTTAAAAGTGTTCAATTTGGCTTGTAGATCAGGCTGGCTCCGATTACATGGTGGTGAGCGAGAGGCCCTTTGCGCAGAGAAGTGATGCATGTGCACCAGGGGCACTACAAGGTATGGGAGTTGAGCCCTCTCTTTTCCTTAAAGACTGCTACCAAGAGCCCCCCCCCCAGTCTCTAGTCAGGAAAGTATAGTCCCTCCCTCCCCACCCTCCTGGAAGGCCCACCCCACTGCAATGATGCTCTTGGCCAAATATGTTGAAATGGTGAGAGACTAAAGGCCCTCAGTGCCCAAGATGTGGGAGGGTAACACTTTTAGGGAAACCAGATGTTTTTGCACGACATCTGGGAACAATCAGTTAGCTCCTGGAAAGAGAAGAACGCCCCAGAAGCCTCTTGAAACCCCACCTTCCAAAATAAGCCCCCTCCTCCAAATGCCAAGACCAGAGAACAAAAGGGAGCAACCTCCCCCCCACACAAGGATTTTTGGCCTCTATCCAAAATGTTAACATTGCAGACATTGATCAGCAGTGTCCTTTCCCCCAACATGCACATACATACCCATAAAGGCTTCTATAGGGTCCCTTTTCCAAGAAGAGAAACACGACCCCCTCCTCCCTCCCCCCAGCCAAAATTCCAGGCATCATGAAATGGAAAGGGGGGGCTCAACATCTGTAAGGCCAACCCGCTCGCTGAACTGTTGAATTCACACTGAACAGAAAATACTGTCCTTAAATTCACTAACTTTTTAAAATCAACTTTTCCAACAGTTTTTCCTCCATTTCTTTAAAAAAACACCTTTTTTAAAGTGCAATTTGTTATTTCAAAAATAGTTAGCTAAGGACCACTTTCAACCACCATCACTGTAGATTGAAAAGCTGCAATTAAGATAACAAAATGAATCCTGCCGTTCTGAAAGTCACAATAGATTGCCCCTCCCCCTTACTTCTTCCCTGCCATTTACTTTTTTTGGGGGGGAGGCTGATCCTGAATGAAGCCCAAACGGACCCTGTACAATTGCCCCCCATTCTTACTTCCTCATTAAATTCTGGAACTCTAAAGAGAAAAATCCAAACCACCCCTGAATGGCACAAAACCTCTGCCCACACAGACCCAACAATTGTGAAGGTCTCCTCCTCTTCAGTGTCCTTCTCTGCAGTTGTCCCAGAGCTAGGATCTCTTCTGCCCGCTTTCAAAAGAGGCCAAAAAGAAGTCTGGCTTCCAATGCAGATGCTCCTCTGGGTCCTAATGCTACCTGCTTTTAAAAGGTTGAACTTCCCAAACATACCCCCACAATTATAACTGGAGGCATCCTTGCTTCTTACACCTGAGGGAAGACAGACAAGGCTAAGATTTCCCATCTTTGCATGAACTCAGCTCAGGCAGTTCTGTGGGAGTCACTCCTCTGGGCTCCTTTAAAGAGGCAGAACAGGGCCGCACTGAAACCAGAGACACACCTCAAGAAGGTGTGATGGGGAGGGAGTAAAACTGCTAGGTCTCATACAGGAGGGGTGCATTTATTACGTTTATACCCCGCCTTTCTTTTTCAGGAAGCCTGAGGCGGATTTACACATGGTTCTCAGGCTGTGGTCTGAAGGCACATAAGGGCAGCTCCATGCTGAAGCTACGCAGGGTCAGGTGTGGTCAGTGCCTGGATGGGATATGTAAATCCGCCTTGGGTTTCATGAAAAAGAAAGGCGGGGTATAAATGTAATAAATAAATAAGTAAAACGACTCAAGCACACCCAGCAGTGCATGGATGCAACCTGAACTGCGCTGGGAAGGCAGCTGGCCTGGTTCAGGGCCGTGAAACAGTCAGAGGGGCAGCAGGCAGTCTCTTTTGTGGGTGGAGCCATTGGGCCACCCCTTGTTGAATTTAATTTCTCCCAGCATAAACTGTAGTGCAGTTTGGGAATGAGTGTTTTAAAGCTGAATGTGTGCGCATGTGCGGATTAATTTCCACGTAAAGAGTCTGCATGAAAAAGGCAAAGCATCCCCCCCCAAACACACACATATTCTGGTGGAAATAAGTGATGACTGAATTGTCTATGGTTTCAAGGCAGTCAGTGACATGCTGCCCTGGGCTCCTTTTGGGAGGAAGGGTGGGATATAAATGCAATCAATCAAAATGTGCTGATAGGCTCTTCTGATCCACACATCCCAGAACTTTATCCTAAGAATTCATTAAACAGATTCTTGGGCTGAGCAAGAATGCCTTAATTGTGTGTGTGTGTGTGGATGTTCTCTCTGGGAGAGGAGCTGTGGTATGGGACAACTTTGAGGCCCAGAGGCACAATTTGTGCACTAATCCAGAGTCTAGAGATTCTCTCAGGGCAAGCTGTTGCCCCAGGACAATCTCTACTTACAGGACTTGACATCTCTGAACAGGGGTCATTCAAACTTTCATGGCAACAGACTGACAGCCACTACAAAGCATTTGCAAAGTTGCCTCTGGATAACCCTTTTCCCCCATGATGCAAAGTCTCTTTGCATCACCTTTACCAAGAAACCCACAAGCCTAACCCCTTCTGCCTCCTCTGCCCTTTGCAAGCAAGTATGAATATTATTAGCTTTATTATTAGTACCTCCAATTTGCATGAGAGCAAAGCCTGCATTAAGAACAAAGGAACAGATAAGAGTACAAGATCCAACAAGAGTCAGCTTCAGTATCCTGCCAAGCAGCTTCAAGGTGAAGCATTCCCAGAGTACAAGTTTTCTTTAAGTACCCAATGCATAATTAACCACTGGGATGCCCCACTACAAGGTGCCGCTGGTGGTGGAGACAAGGACAGGCCTTTATGTGCAATATCAATTGGCTGTGACAGTCAGAGGACCAGTCTACCCCATACTATGATGCTGGGGACAGACAAGAGAGGGCTGTTACCTTCCTGTTGCCCTTGCGGGCTGCCGGGAGGAATCTATCTGCTATAGCCAATGTCAGAAACAAGAAGCCGGACTATTTGGATGACCTGGACTGGCGCCAGCATCCCTCCTCACCTTGGCACAACTGCACAGGCTGCCCGTCTGTTTCTGGACACAGTTCAAGGTGCTGCTTCCTACCTTGAAAGCTCTGAATGGCTCAGGAGGACCCCAAACGCCTCTTTCTTCTATGACACAAAGAAGCCCAGACAATATATTAATCCGTGGAGGCCCTTCCCAGAGGTTCCCCCCAGCAGAGGAACATAGGCAGCCGCTTTATACAGACTCAGACCATCAGTCCCTCCAGCTCTTGACAGGAAGCATCTCTCCAGGTTACAGGCAGGGAGATGCTGTCGGAGAGCGAACCTGGGATTTCTGGAGCTACAGTGCCTGCGGCCCATCAGCCTGCTTTGAAGTGGGGTGGTAGGCAGGCAGGGAAAGGCCCTCTGCAGGTAGTGGTGGCCCCCGTTGTGGAGTATGGCACCCCAGGAAGGCTCGCCTGGCCCAGAGCCAGCGGGCACCACAGAGTGGCTCCTTTCTTGCTTGGGCCTCTTGGCGACGGCGTTGAGGTCCTTCACTCTGGAGTTGTATTTGCTTTTTCCAGCTTTATAACTGAATTCCCTGTTAGCATTATAAAGCAGCTGCTGCTTTTAAACATTATCCACGTTCCTACACTTTCAAGGCTAGTTTTAAATTGTAAGCTGCTCTCTGAAAGCCTGTAGACTAATCCTAAAGTAGAATATAAATATCTCTTAAAAGTAAGAATAAGATTGTCAAGAAAATATCATGTTTATTGTGAGACACATTCGTAACCATACAGAAATGGATTCTCTCACTCTCCTCACAGCCATCCTTCCATAGATATTTTTCTTTTTTGCGGGGGGGGGGAGGAGGAGAAGAACAGATCTTGGTGTAAGGCTGGGGAAACAGTCCTCTTGCAAAAGCAACCCCCACCCCACCACGGATCAGCTTTTGACCTTTGAGGTTGATGAAGGTTGCTCCTGTTTCTAGCTATTCTGACAAACAGGCATGGAAGTCAGACACGTGATGACATTCAAAAAAACTTCTGTCCATCCAGGGACTCATTTGGGGGGGGGGGCTTTGCAATCTACAGAGATCTGCTCAAGGACCTGCAGACCATTGGCAACACCAGGGAGTGACAGATGCACAGAAGCCACTGACTGCTGTCCCCACTGGGTGGCCGCCTTAAACCGGACACAGAGGTGGCCCCAGGTGTCTTTGGAGAACATCAGCTTTTCCTCAGCCCAGAAGATGTGCAGTTGGAGAAGCTGCATGTGCCAAAGTTCTGTCCTCTATGCAACTACTAGGGGAGATGCAGGGTGCTCCGTCCTGCACTGAACATGTAAGGCTACTCACAGGCCATGTGGTCATTTTGGGGAGGGGGGAGTGCAAAAGACGCCACGTGGGCGAGGCCGCCCTGAGGAAAGAGCTGGCTGTCTCCCAGCAACAAACACAGTAACAGGAGGCAGCTCTGGGGGCCAGCAAGAGCCTCTGGTTCAAGAGGAACCCAAAGCAGCTCAGGCCTGGGAATTCTTTTGGGAGATTAGCAAACTCCCCAGAGAACTTGCGAACCTGATCCACAGTCTGGACACCAACCAGACTCTGAAACAAAGACCAGAACGGCTGCCAGGCAATGCCTCATCCCCAAAGCAACATGCCACAGACCCCACTGTCCAAATGTGCAAGCTATCACCTCAGCGTCTGGCCCACAGAGTGGGAGGAAGAGAGAGAAGGCTGGGAGCTTAAGAGGAGGGCCAGGTGCAAACATCCCCACTCTCCGAGGGGTCCTTCGCAGGATTTCAGAGCAGAAGTCTACCACTAAGGGTGGGGCGCTCTGTCCTCCGCTACCACAGACAACCTACAATGACGGAAATGGGCACTTGAAGGGTCCTGGCCTCCACCTTGGGGTGGGCGGCCAATGCAGGGGCTGTTGCCAGGGGAGGGGCATCATTTTCAGGGTCTTTTGCCAAGTGTGCAGGAGTGGAACAACAGACAGTGTGGCGACTGGTAGAAATAAATTAAGAGGTCTGGAATCAAGTGACGTCGTAGAAGAGGTGCAACAACAGTCTCACATCCAGGCAGCAGCCTGTGCCCAGCGTCATCTCGTGAGAGTGGAGAGTCTGGGGCTGGCCAGGATGGGCTCATTGAGTGGAGGCCATGAGAGCTGCTGCAGGCTCAGCTCTTCTTCCAGCCTCTTGAAGAGCTTCTTGGAGGGCTTCTTGCCACGCAGCTTCCGAAGGCTGTTCAGCGGCCCACTGTCCAGGCAGGTCTGAAGGAGGAAAGAGAGTCAGCCGAGGGACTGGCCTGCTGGGCGTCCGTCCTGCCAAGCGCTCTGCACCCAACTGCAGCCACCCCACCACCATGAGTGGGGTACGAAGGCAACAGCTCTCCTTTGTTGCTTGACCCCCCAGCACACCAAAGATAGACTGCCCTTGAATGTGCAGGCTCCATTTAACCATCATGACTACTAGCTGTGGGCAGACCTCCTCTTCTCCTCCACAGATTTGCCTAATTCCTTTAAAAAAGCCAAATTTTGCCAGCGGCCATCACAGCATCCTGTGGCAATCACTTCCACAAACCCATGGCTCCTTTTGCTTGCTGTTCCCTGACTCCCAGCCTGATTCAGTGGCTGAATCAAACAAAGTGTTTGGGGAGGAAGAAGAGGAAGGTTCACTTCTCCCTGATCCATCTCCCACACACACCACTTTCTGAGACCCCATATCCGCCATACATCTAGGGGGCCTTAACCTCTGCATGTCCCTTTTCCTTTCCACCCTAATCCATACCTCCAGCATGAAGGCCGTGAAGAAGTGCAAGGTGGCCATTGCAAGCAGGACAAGCTTGAAGTTCAGGTCGTCAATGGCCTTCAGTTTCAACAGGTATCTCATGAAGCCCAGTGGGTAAAGGGTTAACCAGATCATGAGGCCAAAAAGGATGATTAAGGCTATCAAGAACACCCCTGAGGGGGCGGGAGAAAAAGGGACAGGAAGAAATGCTTAACAACATATCCCCATGTTGAGAGAGACAGGCAGACACACACACACCCCTCAACGCTTTAGGGAAAAGGAAAGGGTTGTAGAGCATTGCCCCTTTGGTAGCCTTCTCCATGCCAGTCATGTCAGACTGCTCATTAGAACTCCGAACCTCCTCTCAGGCTCAAAGTATGATTTTTGGGGGGTGGGACCTCTCCCTTCTGCTGAATTTACTGTTCTTTTCTGGCTGGAACATTTTACTTTCTTACATTGTTCTAACATGATCTGGGACCTTAGAGTGAAGTGCCAGCATTATTCTGTGCACAAACCTTGCAGCTTCTGTAAATGAAAGATCAGCAAAACAGCACAAGGGGCTGATGGCTGTTTTGGGGAAAGGGAGGGGTCCAAAAGTGAAGTGTTGAGGGGGGGACGGGACGGGATCCACTTAAACAGGTTTGTGTGGCCTTGAAGCTGTTGCAGCAGAGACCGTGGGGGTGGCAGGGGGAGCAGAAGGGTGAGGGGGATGCTTACCGTTTGTGTAGAGTGGCTTGCGGAAGGGCTGCCCCTTGGACATGACCACAGCCAGGATGAGGTACTGGAAGCCTGAGATGCAGAACACGACAGTGTTTTCGTAATTTGGCAGGTTCTGAGGGGCCGTCAAGGAGCTGTTCAAGGCGACGAACCTGGGACAGAGGGAGGAGTTGGTGTTACACTGATGCCAAGCACCCGTGCACGGTCTGCTGGCCAATCACAAATCAACTTGGAAAATGGCAGCCTGAGAATTCTCCACAACTGCCCCCCCCGCTCATCGTGCTGGTTTGAGCCCTTGCACTCTGCACTAACCATTGCTGAGAAACGGTGATGCAGTAGCTAGTGACCTGGACGGCAATGAAAAGACTTGTCTGGAAGGCAAGGCTGCCCATGATGACGGTGCTGATGAGGGCCCCCTGCGGGCGCTTTGGACCCAGGTCCTTTGCTGGTGCTGTCTTGCCCATCAGAGCAGCCACCGTGGTTGTGATGATCAGGTCAGAGAACAAGAACTGCAGATCACTCAGATTGGTGCTGATCTAGATTGGGGTGGAGAGGAGAGATTATTTTATTTGCTCCCTTTCAAAAACAGAGCCTCCATGTTCAGAAGCTGTGAACTTTTAATTCTGGGGGTGAGTAATGAGAGCGGGCTGTGGCCTACATCTATCTGTGAGAGCCTAGAGGTACAGAATTGGCCTCTCTTTGAATCAGGAAGCGGATCTGGATGGATCAGAATTCTTGTGCTATTCACACTTGAGGTCAGTTAAAAAAGCCAAATGGCTGCAAGTGCACCTCTTAACCTGTGGGACTCATTGCTACAGGATGCTGCAATGGCTCAATAGCATATGTAGCTTTATGTAAATGGGTAGATGTGAGTTGTGGAGGAGAAGCCTCTCAGGGACTCTCCACAATGAAAGGGCGAAGATGTTGCTGGAGCATCAATTATGATGCTAAGTGCATATTTAGTATTCCAAACCCAGAATGAACTATTGCCAAAATCACATCTGTTTTGAAGGTCGCTGTGTCCACTCAGGTAGAGAACAGCTTTCCCCTTGGCATACAAGCCTGTGAGAGTGTGTGATCATCTCTTAGATGTAGCTTAAAAATGTATCTGAAAAGTGGAAGAGGACGTCTGGAGCCCTCTGAGACTTGCCAACACACAATTTTGCGACTCTGGAAGAATCCTTTCGTCTCCAACATCCATGCCTCACCCTCAAGGTTCTAGCCTTCACTGACTCCTGCAAATTCACCGGGAAGTAAACACAAGGTGGAAGTTTATCTTTTTTTAAATGCAATTCTTACCGTGTAGAGCAGGAGGACAGAGACAAACTGCACGAGGCTGTAGAGAGCCATGTACTTGAAGACTGCAAAGGAGGTGACCAGAGAACATCTCCCTTCCCTAAAGGGCAAAGAGACCACGAGGGAAAAATCAACAGCAGCTGCTGCTGCTATGGGTGAGGTGGAGGTGGGGCACCCATGGATGTAACCAGAGAAAAATCTCTCATCCATACTCTGCCTGCCGAGAACCTTAGAGACTATGCACAGCAGACACCAGATGTCATTTGTCTATTTAACCAATGATTGGAACAGTTTAACAACCACCATTGGCTTTGTCTTCATCTATTTGCATTTCTGCATATACTTAAAGTCTAACAATCTTCTACACAACCCTGGAGACCAAAACTCAGTACATCCACCCACCCAGAGGTGTTTTTTTTAAAGGAGATAGCACTGCAGGGGGGGAGGGGGGCAATGTCCGGCAAGTCTGATGTCTACAGGGAGACAAACCCTTCCATTTCTGCCAGCTATTGATCTGCAAAAAGGCTTTTAATCCAAATCGAACATGTTAACCAGTGTTGACCAGAGAGAATCCCACTTAGTTCAAAAGCAGAAAAACTCCCTGTTGATTTTCTAGAGGTGGAGGGCACACCTTTCTCTTTTTCAAGGAGAAAAAAAAAGATTCCTAACCACAGTGAAAAGTAGAGGCTCTTTCTGCATTGAGCAAGGGGTTGGACTTGATGGCCTTATAGGCCCCTTCCAACTCTATGATTCTGATTGTGTGTGTGTGTGAGAGAGAGATCTTCCACCACAGAACTCATTCTCAATCTTTGTCCCAGAAAGAACCATTGTCCAGACCTACCGTATGACGATGGGGACACACTCGATGTTGGCTATTTTGGAAGTGAAGGGCGATGCCACGGAGGCCTCTGCTTCAGAGAGTGAGATCCCCACATCAGCCGCCTTCAGAGCTCCACAGTCGTTGGCGCCATCCCCACACATCCCCACGCAGTAGCTGCAGGCAAGATATGCAAATTCCACCAATGCAAATTCCAAACTTGTCCCACTCCCTTTCACCCTCTCTGCAAAAAATGCTCCCCCCCCCGAATTAGCAACGGGCAATCCCTGAGTCAATTGTGCCCAACATCTGACATTCCCCACTACCAAGTCTCACATATCACATCATCCATCCCTTCTCTCCAATCTTATCAAAAAGGAAAGGAGAAAAGTCCACAGCGTGGAAGTCAGCAGCACGCCAGCCCAGCCCTGACAGTCCACAACGGCAGAGGCACAAGGCAAGATCCTCATTCTGAGTATAGAGCTTCCCATAGCTCTGGCCCATGAACGAGAGAACGCAACTTCCTTCCAGTGTTCTGGAACAAGCTCCTCACACCGTGCTCCACTCTCAAAATATGCTAGTACTGGAATGCCAAAGACTTACTTCATGTCTCGCAAGTTCTGCACCAAGAGAGTTTTCTGGTCAGGCAACATCCGTGCAAAAATGGTTGCCCGAACCAGTATCTGCAGGAGAGAGAGAGAGAGAGAGAGAGAGAGAGAGAGAGAGAGTCATTTCAGTGCCAGCCGGCCTGCGAACCGGAAACATCAAACAGAGCCAGCACAATTTCCTGGCACAAGAAGGAGCAAGTGTCTTATTTCAAAGAATAGGCTCTGCTCCTCGGAATGGCGTAAGTGAAGGGCTGTGCGCTGTGTTAGAGCACCTGGCTTTGCATCCAGAAGCTCCCAGGTTTAGTTCCTGATAGCAGGTGGGGCTGGAAATTCCCCCTACCCAAGGCTCTGGGGAGATGCTGCCAGCCTGCACAAAGGAAGAGGAGCCTGCAGCCCTCTAGATGATGTTGCACTACAACTCCCTACATCCCTGGACATTGGTTCAGTTGAGCGTGGCTGATGGGAACCAGAGTCCCAACAACATTTGGGCAGCTACAAGTCACACTTATTTCTTTTGTGGGGGTTGGGGTGGGGGATGAGTGTGTGTGGAATGGACATCTTGGAGCGAAGAGCTGGGCCCCCCGATTACCATCATCCGGGTGCCCAAATCCAGCATCACCTTTGGCAGGAGTTCAGGAAAGTGCTCACAAATGACAGCGAAGGATTGCCCATTGACAGCAAAGTGGTACGGATGGTGCTGCTCCAGGAAGCCACTCTCCCGTTGGTACGAAGCCTGAAAAATCCCAGCAGCCAACACTCAGGCTCCTGTTCTGCTGCCCCTGTCAGCATCACATTAGAACTGACAGACTCCCACTCCTACTGTTGCACCCCCCTTTTCAGGGAACGGAGACAGGAACAAAACCACACGGGGATCCCATATTGGAATAAGCGGCCGGGGATGCGCAGGGACCTTTTGCAAATGCAAAGCAGGTGCAAGGTAACTAGCAGAAGACCCTCTTCATCAGGTTTGGCTGATGTGGGAAGCAGGCAGGGAGGGTCACTTGCTCCGTCTGACCCTGACGGCAGCCCAAAGGCAGGCTCACCTGCAGCTCCAATGGTAGGGCCAGTCTCAAGGTCACACAGAAGCGTGACGGACAGGTGGGAACTGCCACAGGAAGACAGTGAGCTCTGTGATCCCACTGACTGTGGGTAAGTGGGGAGACACACACCAGGCACACGAGAGGGAGAGAGGAAAAGCCGGCCAAGGTCTCTCTAAGGGAACTTGCACTTGCTGCCCCACAGCTGTTTCTGATGGGCAGGGATGGGGCTGGCACAGGGCAGCAATCTCCTGCAAGACAGTTGGTCCGAGGAGTCTTTGGCCAAGTGCTCCCCCCCTTCCCCCAGTTCCTAGAAGTGGCCTGAAGCTGCTTCAGCATCACATCCCTGGCAGCCTCTCTGTGTGGGGCAAGGAAGCCACGAGGGGACAACTGTGGCAGACCTCCAGTGGAGGTGGAGGCAGGGCGAGGACTTGCCTCGGACTGCTCCAGGTGGTGCTCAGAAGGGATGAATGTGAGGATGGCTGGCTCATCACAGCCACGAGGGGGGGCTGCGTTGACAAAGAGCACCTTCTCCTTTGCATTCACCATCCGACAGCTCTTGGCCACATTTACAGCTGTAAGCATGTTGTCTCCTAATGCAGAGACAGAGAGAGAGAGAGAGAATGAAGGCACTGGCTTAACTATCCCTGCCTGACAATCTACAGGAGACGCACAGTGCAACAGGTTAGTAGAGAATAGTGGTGGTGGGTCAACTGCAAAGACGCGGCACCAGGACTTCCTGATCTGTGTCCTGACATCCCAGGCACAAAGCCCAACATTGGCTGATGTGTTCCTCAAAGGCACTAAAATAAGGTTCAGATCCAACTGCTCCCAGCGATTCCCTAACAAGCCATGCCTCAGGGCATACGCAGAGTGCATTTCCATTAACAACAACCAACTGCAGCTCATCTTCAGACATCTGGAATTAGGGGACTGGGGGAGGGGCACAGCTTTCCACAGCCCACTTATTTCTAGGAAGAGAACTTCTGGAAATGAGCGGCTGCAAAACCTCCACCAAAGCACCCCACTCCTGGTCCCACAGGGAGTGTGCTCTCTCCTCTAGTACTGCTTGAAGAATCTCACAGATGAACCCAAGAGCCAATGATGTTCTGCTAACTTCCCACACAGAACCCAGAAGGAACCTTGGCCACCACCTCAGTGCTGACAGGCTCTCCCCGCCAATGCCGGCCACTCCTGCCCATTTAGAGTTCAAGGCCTTGCATAGAGAAATGCACATCTTCTCCACCATGCATGGGGAAAGGTCCTCCTCTCCATTTTATACCTGTCACCATGACAGTTCGGATCTCCGCATTGTGCAGCAAATGGATCACTGGAGCAGTCTCTGCTTTGAGGACATTCTTCATCACTAGGAACCCAAGAAAAACCATCCCGCTCTCCACAGAGTCCCTGTCAGTCCAAGGAGAAAATCTTGTATCAGTGAGCCTCTCAGCAGAGCACCAGAGCCCAGGCTGGAGAGGAAAGGAGAGGGAGCCACACAGACTGGGCACCTGGTCACCTGGTCACATCCTGGGCTTCTTCAAATGTCCCAATGGCAGCGAGAGGCTTGAAAGCCAGCCCCAGGACACGGAACCCGTTGCTTGTGAAATGACGCAAAGTCTGGGAAAAATCCATGGGTGCTGCAATGGCAAGAGGGAAAGGCCACAGTTTAGGAAGAGGAGGGGGGACGCATCATTGTGATAGACGAGGAAGAGAGCCCCTTTCAATAGCCCCAGACGCTGAAGATGGCAGATGGCGGTTCCCACTGGACCCTCCCTTTCCCCCATGAACACAGTGCCAAGCATATCGGCACTTGTGGGTCTGGAGTCTGCCAGGTGCCCTGGTGGCCACTGAGCTAAGCAGCACAGGCTCCTGGGTATTCCTTGCTCTAACACACTCCCCTCCTCCCATTGGCTCCAGCAACAAGAAGAGGCAGCAGGGCAGCCAGAGGTAATAAAAGCCAGCGCTGTGGGTGCACAGAGAACAGGTACAGTGGGGAGAGCTGGGTGGGAAGTTGCGTGCCCCTCAAACAATAACCAGAGGGCTAAAGGATGCGCAGCCGGACCTGATTCTTTCTTGCAGAGGCTGGCCACCATCTCCGGAGACCCCTTCATGTACGCCTCCAAAGGGCCACCACCCAAGGGCTTCACCAGAACGCTCATTCTCTGCAAGGATGAGGAGAACGGGAAGCGGCGGAGGATGGCCAAGGGGACCGTGTGCTTCTGAGGAGGAAAGCAAATGGCAGTGACCAGAATGGTGTCCATGGCGGGCATGGGGGGAGGAAAGAGAGGGCAGACCCTGCCACAGCAGCAACAGGAGAGGTGCAGTGGCCAGGATACCTGCAGAGCCAACCTCTGGCCACCTGCTACTGCTGTGCATTTGCTACTGCCCTCCTTGACAGGAGAGGAGAGCCGTCCCCTCATCCCTGGAGGAAGAGCCACTTCCTCAGTGATGCCAGCAGCTAAATGACACACCTGGCCTTGGATTCTGTCTGTGGTTTATTTCCTGTCTGCTGGAGGGAGGGTGAGGGTTACTTTTTTGTTTCCTTTGGCAGCCAGAATGAGTGTACTGCCCAAGTTTTCTGTGGCTGTATAGGGGTGGTTAGTGTTATATTTCATTATTTTTTTATGTGTTACAGATTATTTTGGCTTTAAATTATGTTTCAAGTCACTTGGAGATCTTCGAGTAGCAAGCAACTAATAAATCAAATACAAAATAAATAAAACACTGGACGTTGCCATGCCCATGCCTTGGAAGGGTGATGAGAGAAGGTGGCCCAGGTTGTGCTCCCTCTGAGGACAAGGTGAGCGCTTTGCACCCATCTACAAGCAAGCAAGACTTGTGCCAAACGCTCCGTGGACTTACAGTGCCACGAGGCTGCTCCTCCAGTGGTGGTGGCCTCATCACGACAAGGGCTCTGGTCCCAAAAAGCTGGGTCACCTGTGCCTCCGCCTCATCCCCTTCAGCCTCCTCCTGGGTCTGGAAGGAAGGAATTTTAAGATGCACATCTTTCCCCTCCCCCCAGCAACTCCCCTGGCTTTCCCCCAGCCTGGGCCGTGGAGGTTTCACCACTCTTCTGGCACATCCTATTTGGGAGTAAGCATCCGCCTTGCATGGTAGCAGTCATAGCAGCAGCAGCAGATGGTGCCTGCCCTCAAGGGCTTACATTCTGCATTTCAATCAAGGGTGGGGGGCAACCACAAAGAAAGCATCGTGGGGTGGGGTGGGGTGGCGTAGAGACTAACAAGGGCCCTGCCTGCTCGGGCAGGTCGTGGCTCTCCAAGGTCTCAATGAGCAGACAGGGTGGTGTCTGACCCTCCTATCTACAATCCAAGTTCCAGGTTGTAGCGGAAGAGGGTGGGGAGGAAGAGAGGAACCGGGCTGGAATCTTCATCACAACTGCGTGTTCCAGCATTGGGGGATTGCCTGCCGTGTGCTCCAGCTGAACCGCAATGTTTATCTTCACTCTCTGAAGAACACATCGACAAGAACCACCACACACCATGGCTGTGTGGTGGTGCTCAGAAATTAAAACTCAGTTTCCTCAACAGACCAAAGACCAGATAGGTCTCTCTCACCCATCCAGTGGATTCCAGCATCTTGAGGTCAACAGGGTCGCCAATGAGCTGTTCTCCAAGCCGAGAGATGGCATGGCAAGTGGCCAGGCAGCGGAGCAGTGGGCCGTGGTCTAGGGAGGGCAGCTCGCTGATGAGGGGCAAAAAAGCGTCGTTCTCCTGTGGAACAACACCCCAGATGTCCAGGCCATCCTCTGTGAGGGTCCCCGTCTAGGGAAGGCACAGGGCAGGTTAGAACACAGCCAAGACCAGAGGCAGATGGCACAGGCAGAACAATTCCTCCACCCAGCGCCAGGGCCCTCACCTTATCAAAGCAGACCAGGCGAATCTTCCCACAGAGGTTGATCCGTGGGGGGCTGATGCAGAAGATCCCCTGGCGCTTCAGCCGGCTCTGTGCATAGATGGTGCCCACTGTCATCGCGGCTGGCAAGGCTGGAGGCACAATCACTGTCACAATGTCCAGGGCACGGAGAATGATATGCCTGAGTGTTTCCTGATGATGCAAATAGTGCAGGAAGGGAAAAAAAGAGAAACAACGCCCCCCCCAAGGTTCATCAGCAACCCAGGTGTGAGATGCTATAGCAAAGACGCTTCCGTTCAATGGATGCCGCCTGGGCCTGGAATATCCAAGGAGATCTTCCTCCTCCTGAGTCAGGGAGGAGGAAAGGGGGGGGGGCTCCTGGCTGGACAAGATGGAAGGGCTCTTGGAAAGACCTTGGCACTTCACTGCCCTTCCCAAATACAGAACAAATAATTGGCAGTAACAGCCCTTCTGTGCTCAGCCATTCTCTGACAGGGAGTTTCAGCATCATTCCACAAGGTCTACAATGGCCCAGAGTTTGCTTGCAGGCACCCTTCAGAGGGCTAGCCATGACTTCTACAGTCAGGCAGACGGCTAGGAGAGAAAAGGGCCTCCAAGTTATGGCATTCCCCCACCCCCCACCCAATGGGAAATGCTGCTAGTGCCTTCTTCCTCCCCCGGCAAAGGCAGTGGTGATCTTTCCCCCAGGTTTGTTAAGTTTTATTATGGCTGGTGGCTTCCTGTTTTCATTTCACTGGATTGCCACTGAAATTGACCGAATTAATTGTAGCTGACAATTTGCTTGTTCAGGCTAGGTGGATGTTCCCCGTGATTCCTTTTCTTTTTGTGTGGTGGTCATGAGTTTCTGTGAGCTGCCTTAAGCCCCTTGTGGGGTCAAGGTGGGGTGCAAAAGGGCAGCTAAAACAAAGGCAAACAGGTAACAAAAGTGTGGGCCAAGCCTGACATGCGCCAAAGGCCAGTACAGGAGAAGGGTCAAGTGCACAGAGGTGGATTCAAGGGAGGGTGTGTGGCTGCTTGTTCTGCTGCAATCACCCTGTGGGAGAAGCAGCTCTCCATTTGGGAAGTGGGGGCGCAGTAGGTGGGATGAGAGGCTTCACTTGCCTGATTTCTATATAAGATGTAGATGCTGTAGCCGGTACCGATAGCAGCTAGAGAAGGGAAGAGGGAAAGAGATCTGACTGTCGCTCTTCCACAAAGCGAAACAAATGTATCTGTGAGACTGAAACCTGGTGGCTACATTTAGCTATCCTTACAGTACTGTCAAGGTCCTCCGTGGCACAGAGTGGTAAGCAGCGGTAACGCAGCCAAAGCTCTGCTCATGGCCGGAGTTCGATTCCAACGGAAGGAGGAAGTCGAATTTCCGGTAAAAGGGGTCGAGGTCCACTCAGCCTCCCATCCATCCATGGTCGGTAAAATGAGTACCCGGCATATGCTGGGAGGTAAAGAAAGGCCGGGGAAGGAACTGGCAATCCCACCCCATATATATGGTCTGCCTAGTAAAACGTCGCAAGATGTCACCCTAGGAGTCGGAAACGACTCGCACTACAAGTGCGGGGACACCTTTACCATTACCTTACAGTACCGTCAGTACTTTACAGAGTATCACCTAAGCAGGAAAGACTCAGGTCCCCACCCCAAAGAGACCAACAATCTTTGAAGTTCAACCAGGGAAGTTGATGATGATGAATGAGAATTCAACCAATGACATAGTCTGAGGGCCTGGGACCCTTACTGCGTAAGTGGCAGACCCTCTTCAGATGCTTTTAAGGTAAAAGGTGCCTTCCTGTGCTGAGCGTAAAATTCCAAAGGCTGTGTATGTGCATGTGCTGTGTATGTGTGTGTGTGTGATGGCCGCCAATGTTTGTACAAGCCCCTCAGGACCGGAAAATGGTCTGGTAACATCAGCCCCAAAGGAACAAATCCGTTTATTTATTACCAACCACAATAGCAGCATTGGAGGGCTCTAGTTCTGAAGCTGGTAATGTAGAAGAAGAGAACTCCGCTCTTCTCCAGATACCAGCTGCCCCCAGCATAAAGGGCCAAGGCAGGTTTTTGTGTACTATTCCTTCACGGTCTTGGCATCCCAGCCTTCTACTGGAATATTGGGGAAGGGAGCAATTTAGGTGGTCCAGAAAACCCCCAAGACAGCCCCAATACTAAAAGTGACAACAGCAGCGGTACACTCAATCTTTTTCTGTGGGTGGAGAAAGCTCACCTGTCACTCTCCATCACTGGAGCTCTGACAAGAGACTTCCACAGTGCCCCCCCCCAGCTGACAGAAGCTGTTCCTTCCCTTTCAGGTTCTTCTTTCAGTTGTGCATCGACTTACCCAGGACCATAAGGAAGCCAACAAACTTCCACGCGTCCTTGTAAAATCTGAAGCTTAGAGGCTTGGGGTGGAGGATGGAACTGATGAGGTCTCCTTTGGCTGTGTGAAAACCTGTCAAGAAATATGGGATCCTGAACTAAGACTTGGTTCTGAGATCAGGCAGCCATAATCCAACACTCCTTGGGAGCCCTGAGGGAGAAGTCCAAAGTGAAGCAGCAAATCAACGCTTCATACCCTGAGCAACAACAGAAGAGTGCCTGGTTCTCAAGTCCCCTTTTCAAACTTGCAGCCATGCAGCAGAGCCCACTTGAAGCTTTCATCTAAGCGCAGGTCATCGCTACAGGCTCAGAACTGGCTTGACTCTGGTGTCTCCCTTTCTCCTTGGAAACATTGTTGCATGGGGGGCACTACAAGGTGGCCTCAGTTTCAGAACATGACACCTCAGCAACAGGAAAAGGAAGGGGGATCCATTCTGCACTCAGCCCTGGTAGTCCATGCAAATGATTACAGGCCAAAGCAAGGCAAGCAAGTCACTGCCTAGTGACTCCCCAGAGCTTGCCTCCTAACACTCCTGTGCCCCCCCTTTTTGCACAAACAAGGAAGCTGTTGCCAGGCGATCTCTGACAGAGCCTCAGCACCTCTAGCCAAGCTACAAACAGTGGGTGGGAAGGATGCTCCTGCTTCATGAAGCTGACCTGTGCGAGTCACCACTGCGAGGACCTCAGCACCCACATAGGATCTGGCCTGGATGACGTGTGTCCCACAGAAGAGTGTGTGCCGCTTGTGCTGTTCAGGGGAATATACAGTGCTGGCAGCTTGCGGGCCTTGGGGCAAAGGGGTCTTCATCACTGGGATGCTCTCCCCTATCAGGGAAAGAGGCAGGCTGAATATGAAAATGCCGGCGCGCAGCCAGCCCCGAACGGCAGTCCACAAAGACACATTTCCCCCATCCCCTCCTCCTGCTCACCAGTCAGAGAGCTCTCGTTGACCACGCACTCGCCTGTTAGCAGGGCGGCATCGCACGGAACCTGCATTCCCTCCAGGGGTATCACAATGCAGTCACCAGGCACTAGGTCCACCGAGCTCACCGTCATTACCTCTGTTCACCATCAATAATAATAATAATAATAAAAAAAAAAAAAACAGGTCAGACCTCCACAGGAAGAATCTTGGCGGAACTTCTCGGCAGTAAAAACTTTCTACCGCAGCTGAAGGGCTTGGGGCCCAGGCCACAATTCAGAGGAAGGCCAGTCTCTACCCTGCCTTTTTTTGGTCATTTGCATCCAAAGAGCTTCACAGAGATAAAAGAACTAACTGAACAGACAATATGAACGGTCTGTTCAAAAATAAGAAAACTCTGCAATGAGATAGAGGGAAGATCAACCAAGTTTAAACAGGGACAACCCAATGAAAAATTAGAAGCAAGTAGAATGAATTGTAAAACTGGTGAGGGATAAAATGACCAAAGGAAGTGGGTGGCCATGGAGTGAAAAGAGAGTTTAAAATGTAAGAATTCTTGGCCTGTGGCAAAGTTTTTTTGGGTCATCACCAACAGGGAGTTGCTTCAAGGCTCACTGGGGCTCTCTGAAGGATCAGAAAAGGAGGCAATTGTCAGCAGTTGCTCACTTACCCCCGGACGCTCTGTGGATTCTCGCAGGGACCACCATCTTCACCATGTTCTGCAGGGTTATGCTTTGCTGTGGGTACCAAACGCACCATAAACCCATCAGGAGGGACAAAGGCAGCATCAGCCACTGCAGTACACCCTGGGGTCGAACGAGAGGCGCCTCTGTGGGCCCCTTTCTTCCCATCTGACAGCTTAAGGAAGTGGTGCGCCTGTCCCAAAGGTGCAAAGCCCACTGTACAGGTTAAACTGGGCCAGGGATTTGGCAGCCAGCAGAGCACAGCTGCTCCCCAGGACTGCAACGCCTCACCTAAGAGGCTCTTGAGGGTTCAGAAATGCCTGGCAGCCCCTTCTCCTGAGTGGGCTTCTCACTGGGGCATCTGGCTGGCGACTGGGAGAACAGAATGCTGGACTAGACAGGCCATTGGCCTGATCCAGCTTCCGGGCTCTTCTTGTGTTCTTATGTGGCTGTGCTTGCAGACCGAGGCCCTCTGCTCAGGTCAAGGGCCCAGTTGTATTCCTTGCTCCTGCACGTGCCCAGTGCCCAGTGTGTGTGTGTAGAAACACCACGGGCAAAAGTCAGCACCCACCTTTCTCGTCTCGTAGAGAGAGATCCCTATGGAGACGGTGGAGATAACAAAGATGCAGGCAGCATAATAATAATAGTTGTCGCAGCTCCATAAGATGATGCTGAAAATCTGGAAGACGTAAAATGGATTCAAGACCTGGGGTCAGGAGGGAAACAGAGGGAACGAGTGTTATTTAAGACCTTAAATAGAACACACAAGAGCATTCCTTCCACCAATGCTTGATCCAAGGGGTCACAGAGCTCAGGGCAGAGCACCTGCTTGGCATGGAAAAGGGCTCAACTTCAATTCTCAGAGGAAGAGGAGATGAGCGAGGTTCCTCTCGGAGACTCAAATGAAATTCCCCCCTCCCCACTGGACCGGTGGCCTGACTCTTAGCACAACCTGCTCTTATGTGCTTTTCTATAATTTGAGAAGTGGCTTGAAGAGCCTGCAATCGGGTAATTAGTACCCCAGAGCATTTTTGGGGACCACATCATTGCTCCACCTTTTCAGAACCAAACATTTGTTACTGTGAAGTCTGCCGTGTGAAGGAAGGAGAGGAAGTTCTCCCCTAAACCATCCCAGGGCAGGCAGAAAAATACTTCTGAATGGGCACCATTTGCTCTGCTTGTTCTGGGGTACCCATTTTCCAAAGCAAGGGAAAGGCCTCCTCCTCCCCCTCTTCCCACCACAGAATGAAATTCACTTTGACAAAGACAAACCTCATCCTTCAGCAGCCTGAAGTAAGACTTTACAGGTACATCAATCAGGTTTCGTCCATAAATCTTTCTCCTGTTTGAATGGAGAGAACACTCAGATCAATTTTAGGACAGGAGTCACATCATCACCAAAAGCTCAACAACTGGGCAGAGGGCTACATTTTCAAAAGGCAATGCTTAAAAATTGAAGATATATGAAGTGCAACTTTAAAACAAAAGCAACAGAACACCAAAGAGCAAAAGAACAAGGGGAAAAAACTACATCTCTTCCTAGCTCAGTCCTTGCCACCCGGAAAGATCAGGATGCAATGGGCAAAAGAAAGGTGTTGTCAAGCTCAAGAACCCTAAAGCCACCTTTGATTCTATAAAGACTGAAAGCTTTACTGGACTGAGAGTGAGATTTAATCCATTTGCTCCAGGAAAATAGAGCTTAAAGGGGCCTTTTTTTGCAACACGCCCTCAACTGCAGAAATCCATCAAGGCCTCTCTCCACCCAAAAAAAGCTTTTCTTGGTACCTTTACATACACTTTGAAATTTTTATATTGAGAAAGCCCTTCTCAGATGAGTTTTGTTGTGTGTTCCAATTTTTTTTATTCAGTTTTTAGTGGTTTCATTGTAACTACAGTTTGCATTGGTTTTAGACATTGCGTAAGCCATTTCGTTAGAGCCGTTTTGTTTAAATTTGAACAAAAAGTGTGTAATGCTTATTTCATAGAATTTAAAGAGACTCTAAGAAATAATTTGTGTTACTCAAACAAAGAAAAAAATTGCTTTATTATTTACTCTCATATAACCCCTTTAATTTTATTTAATTGATGGTGACTAAAAAGAGAAGGCAGGTATTTTAACCAACAACATCAGAGACAATTTGCAGTATCTACCACTTCTATATTATCTAGTAGTGCAAAACAATAGTACAATCCAGGTTTCTGTGTGCAAAAATCAGAGAAGCTTAGCAATTAAAAAAAACAGAAAATATGATGGATACTTTATGACCTTTCATAAACGCTGCTCAAAATGAAAAGCAATAACAAGACTGAAGCCACACTGTTATAGCTTATATTTTGTCTGTCGGGGACTCCTATTTCTTGTTCCATTTTCATCGTTCTTTCTTCGGGAGGTCAGACCGGCTCCCTCCTTTCTGTTCTTCCTCCATCAGGCGAAAACTTTTCTATTCCAATTGGCTTTTGGGAACTGACTGCAAGGGCTTTTGACAGTATGCAGTTGTGTTTGTCTTTTCTAATGGATATGTTTTAAATGGTTGTAATTCTATCAATAGTTGAATTAAATGTCAACAATAACTTTTTATATACTTTTATCTACGTTTTTACATGTATATTTAACTTTTGTAAGGATCCTAGAGTCCCAGTTTTGGGGAAAAGGCAGGATATTAATAACTGATCATCATCCTTGTATGAATGCTACTCGCCCTTACCTGGCAGCCTGTTCTTCGGTGCTTAGACCACAGCAGGACCTCTGGATGTCTGAACAAGTCCAGCTGTCATCTAACATGCTGCAAAATATGCACAAATAAAGAGTCTGCATCTGTCAACAATGTTAAGAACTTTTTGAGTCCTGTTCTGCCATTAGCCAGGCTGCTTTGCTGTCACAGAGTGTTGCATCCAATGGTAGACCTGCTCAGATTAGATTAAATGTACAAATAGAATCATCTTGTGTGGAGGAAAATTTGCAGATGTGTAAACCACACTCTTTGGAGCTGGCAGTGGGAGAGGGACCCAAAGTCCTGGAATCAGGTGCTCGGAAGGCAGATTCTTACCTGGCCTTGCAAAACGTGTCCCATTTCTCAATCCAGATGTAGCGCAAACCTTCAAAGAGGTAGTAGCGAATGACATTTTTCTAAAAGGAGAAGAGTCCGATAGAAAAAAATTCCACCAAGTTGCTGCAGCTCAGGAGGAAACTCAACCCATATTTTTTGACAGTGGCTATTATCTTATATTTTTTATAATGTCTCTTATATTTAACTTTGTAATTATATACTGCTCTGATGTCCTTAGAGTGGGATATAATTATTATTATTTAAATAAAAAATACGTAAGAAAGAGAAAAGTGATGAGTAGAGATGGTGTAGAATATTCGCAAAATCAGATTTGGTGTCTAATTCTGGGATATTCCGCAGGTTCGTCTTGCTGTTGAACAGACTCCTAGCATGTGTTTGCAGTTGTCAGTAACACTAATTTTTTTAAAAAAAATTCACTGCGAGAATTACGTAATTATTTATGTAGTTATTTTTGTAATCAGCTGCTGCTGTATACATTATATAAATTATACAGCAGCATAAGGAGTAACAGGAAAATTACATAATTTTTCTGAAAACGTAATGGAGAAAAGGGAGAACCAGGAATCACAATAACTAGCAGAACACACACAATGGCAACTCGTAACTGGCAGCCCATTTGATGAATTGAAAAATGAAATGCAATCAGATAGCGAGCCCCATTCCTAGTGATGGGGCAGGGCCATGGGGAAGGGCCTTCTTTGGGGACAGGGCCGTAGCTCAGTGGCAGAGCCTCTGCTTGGCATGCAGAAGGTTCCAGGATTAACCCTCAGTGGTAGCGTCTCATGGGGTGGTGGGAGAGTCCCTCAAATCTGAAACACTAGACAGCTGCTGCCTGGCTGCCTGGACCAGTGGCCTGGCTCGGTATAAGGCAGCCCCCTGGCTTCCTGTCTGTTGCTCGGGCAGACAGACCCGGCGCTTTTGCAGCTGACTGGGATGCCAGTGACGGACTGACCTGTTCCTTCAGATGCAGCCCGATTGTGTCTCGGATTTCATCTTCATCATCAAACACGCCAACTGCACCACTGCTTTCCCCATCATCTCTTCCGTACTCGAGGCTTCATGAGAAGAGGGAGGAAGGGGCAAAAAGAAACAGCACAAAACTGCCCTGAATTTGATTCTCATTCTTTTTTAAGAGGAGGGCTTTCAAGTTGTAGCTTCCAAATGCATTTACTTCTGAGTAAATTCCATTAATGGTAAAATCTGAAACTTGTCATAAAAGAGAGGAGTACCTCTGGGCATGGGCAGAATGACTTTCCTTTTCCACTTCTAATTCTTCCTCCCCCCCCCCCAAGCTACAGATTAAGAGGAAGCTTTGGATTTGATCTGGATGCTCCACTGTGAACGCAAGCTGGCTTCATATGGGTCATGGTTCCAAACTAAGGAAGCACAGAGGGGCTCTATTTGGGAGAACAAACTACAATTTCCAGTGTTCTTTGTGGGGGTGGTGAGAAACCACGACAGTTTAACCCACTTCAAAGCCATTTATATTCATTCTGAGGACCTGCCTGTAAGGCCAAGCAGGTTGACACTTATTGTGGGACACATCCCTGACTTTGCTGCTTGTGTTTCTTCCAATCGCTTTCTAACCCATCGACACATTTTGCAAATTTGGGATCCAGAGAGTGACCCGACAGCCTCACTCACCGGCCTTCTTCTGTGTGCTCCATTTGGACACGGGCTGTGAAATATTGGCCAGACTGGTCCTGGAAATGAGCACAGACAACAATTGCTTTACGGATGGGAAAAGGGTTTTGCTCACACAGATTTAATTGTGCCTTACCTCCCAAGCAAACCACCAGCCAGATTTTCCTCAAAGTTTGGGGCTTGAGAGCTGCAGCCTTAACCCTAACAGATGTCTTAAATGTTGGAGGGCATCAAGTTGGGACTCACCAAACCAAACTCAGCTCACTGGACACAGAGGGTGGCCTGCCAGGGCTGGGACAACCTCCTCCAAAAAAACCCTTAAATTTCCAGATAGGTGGCAAGTAAGAACTGCTTATAATGATTGTACTCTTTTAAGTATCTTTTAAAAAAAAATTAACTCTGCTTTATTATGCTGTTTAAATTTTCAAAGCCACTCTTGGAATTTTATTTAAGGGTAGGGTACAACTCTCACAAAGAAACAAATACCAGGATTATGGACCTGCTCATGGGCCACGTTCAGCGTTGAGGTGGTGACAAGGTGGAGTGGCCTGACTCGATCATCTTGAGGCTTTAGATACAGTTTTGTTTAGTTTTTTATGTAGCCCTCAAAAATGAGTCTTGAAGTTGACAGAGCTGACAGTATTGGGAGTTGCGATGCAATAAACGTCTCAATCTTCCAGGGTGCCACCAGGACCCTTTGCTACTCCTTGAATTGTGGCATACTGGCTCCAAATTGCAAAGTTTGTCTGAATGCTAACTCCAGTGCACAGTCCCTTCCCCACCAATCCTCCTCCTCTACAATTCCACTTACGTGGATGACCACCCAGTCGGCTTGGCGGAGCGGGCAGGGGCTGCACTTGGCTTGGACTTCGAGACGCGGCTTCCAGTGGAAGATAATCAGTGGGATTCCCACAGTGAGCACAGAGAAGAAATGGCAGAGGACAATCTTCCATATTTTGCTTTGGTAGCCTCTGACTTCCTGGGGAAGAAACAAAAGAGGCCAATTGGCTCAAGGCAGTGATTGCCCTCCCACCTATTGTCTCCACATCATCTTACAATTTAGGAAGCTGTATTTGAGACACCCCATGCAAGACAGAAAGTGGGCCTTCCTAGCAGCAGGGAATGACTTCTCTCCCCCAATTAAAGGGCAACTTTCACTGATGACCTAAGCTGACAGTGAGCTCTGAAGGTTGGCAAGTGGAGGTCCTCATGCCAAATTTGTCCATCCCAAGGGTGCAAACTTGCCTTCCCCGTTGCTAGCCAGAAGGCAAAATATAAAAGAGAAGCCTGTGGCAACAGAACTTGTCTGGCAGTGTGGCTTGCAGAGGGGAGCTGAGGCACCCCCACGTTCCAGGAAACTTTCTTGTTTGGCCAGGGTGTAAGAAGGTGGGGTCTGGGGTCTGTAAGGCTTATTTGTACAGGTATCTTGCTGGCCACTATCCATTTCTAAAGGAACCTTCCACAGTTATCTCAAAAAATCACACAGCAGAGGCCAATAACCCTTGCCTTTAATTCTCTGACTCCTGGGCTCCTTCTGGGAGGAATGGCAGGATATCAATTTTGATAAACAAATAAAAATCCTTACCATGCAGGGTTTAGGGGGGCTCTGACTGAGGGTGCTGTAGCTAAGTTGCTGGCCTGCCAACAGCCTCCTGGTATCTAGAAATGGAAAGCATATGAAATCTGACCACTTTTAACACAACATTCTGTTTCTAAACATGGGGCAAAGACACCGGGATGCCTCATATTGCTCTGGTTTTAGGCTGAAGAGTAAATTCCAGCCTAAGCCGCTCAGAGGTCTTTTGTTCTAGTAAGTGGTGTGTGATCTTTGTTATATTTCTACACACATATTAAACAATTAAGCAAAAAAGGAACCAGTGTCTTGGTAGAGTTGTGAGATAAATGATAATCAACAGGAAGAACAGCAAAGGTCTTGTAAGGCTCATTTCAATTAGCTTGCAGAGGAGTTGAGGTCTTGCAAAGTACTTTCAGTCAATCACACACATTTGGCTCATGGAAAGCCAACCATAGTGCCATTATTCAGAGAACTCGCAGCAAAAGTGCCAGCGCCTAATAGCTCAAGTGAAGCAGGAAACTCGGCTTCATTATCCATGTATCGTTATTATTTATTTAAGGTTGGGCTTGGGGCAAAGGAACCTCTCACCCTCCGATGCCATCTTCTCCTTTAGCGAGATGGAGCAACCGGGGGAGGCTTCCTGCAGCAGCAGCTGTGACTCCATCTGCTCTTGCCCTCCTGCATGAAGGCAGATGGGACGTGGGGAGACAGCTTGCGGGGCTCCAGCACCGTTGGCATTCCTGCATCTAAGGGGCACCCTGGCTTGCCACTCCCCCTCCCTACTTACGTGTCCTGGTGTGAAGAAAAATCCCTTCTGGGGCTTTGCCCTTCTCCAAGGTAAGACGTGGCTGTGAGCTGAGCTACCTGCTTGCCACACCCACTTCCCAAACACAGCCACAGGAAGGAGCAGTCTCTGGGGCCAGGAGGAGGCAGCCTCATTGCGCTCCATACCTACCAGGGGACATTTCATCATTGCTCACGCAGCCGTGTGATTTGCTGTCGACAGCAGTGCCGAGGAAGGCTGCAATCACGTCATTATTATGACCAGATTTAACTAACAACCTGTATATCTGCTGCATTCAAATGGAAGACAGCTCAATCCTGCATGGAGATCTCTGCCATGACCCAGAATCTACAAGGCAGCCGGAAGAACAGGTGTGACCCCTGCATCGCCTCCAGCCAGGCACAGACAGAAGTGCCTCAGGTGACTGAAGTAGTTTCATCAGGTGGAATTTTCTCTTTGAGCAAATGGTCAGCCAAATATGCTCCACCCAGAGAGGGGAAACAGCAGGGGCAGGGTGACGGGCTTGTTATGGCTGTGTAGCAGGCGGAAGGAGAAGAGGAGGGATCTGGCAGAATCAGCATGCCAAGCAGGCCTAGAGAGGTTTGACTTGCTGAAAATCCCTTCTTCTGAGAGAGAAAGATATGCAGGTTGGGCGGGTGCTATCATTAGGCCAGCTAGGCAGCCGCCTAGGGCGCAGACCTCAGAGGGGCGCAGTACTGACATTTGAGGGACACCGTTTTATACATATTAGTTATTTTAACCCTTGGAAAAAATGCAACTAAAATAAAATTAGCAGTTTCAAGTTTTGTGCTTTTCATTTTTTCTGCAAGACATCTGTTTTTGAAAATTGAAGTTAGCAATTTTTTTGGGGGGTGCAAGTAGTTAGCCTTGCCTAGGGCACAAAATAGCCTGGCACTAGTGCACAGTATGCAGGTGCAACCTCCAGAGTATGGTGGTGTGTGGGAACATGGGGGGCGCTGCAGAGCACTCCACACATGGCAGAGACACACTCAATCTTTCTCTCGGGCTAGAAGAGGCAGCCAGCAGGGAGGGGGAAATGGAAGAAGAACAGGCAGAGGCAGGCAGATTGCCAACACAGGAGTGCCAGGTGTTTACATGGCTGCTTACCAGACAACTGACATTATTAAATCATGACAAATCCCTGTTGAGATCTGACAGGCACCCACTATTCGTACTTTCTGGAAACAATAGAAGACAGTCTTGTTTTGAGGAGGTTTTCTAGCAGGGTGAAAACGTCTCTGCTGTAGGTGCCTATTGTTTTTAAACCTGTATTTGATAGCTTTTTATACTGTTTTTAAAACTGTTTAGTTGCTTTTGTGTTTATAAACCACCTTGAGACTCACGTAGAATGAGATCCCTAAATTTATTAATTAATTCTATTATTCACTTGAAAGTTGGCTTCATTCCTTATATTATTTGTTAATGTTTGTGATATTTTTACCTATACCATAAAGTACCTATTACAGTAGTTCAGATATCTGAAGTTACCTCAGTCTTGGACCATTGATTGTGTTTTTGAGAATATTTTGTTATTCAGCAGCTGACATTCAATGGCATTCATTACCGGCTGCCTTTTCACATTTGATGCTAGACAAACTATTTCAGAGACACAAAAATGTCTTCCACACTGAGAATTTCAGATTCTTAAAGTGGTACATCAAAAATTAAATTTTACATTGAAAATCTGTATTCTAAAAAATTGTCATTTTAGCTCAGGCTTTAAATTACTTTTTCACTAAAATGTGATTTCAGCTCCGTGTTGTTCATTACGCGTCAAATGTTCTAATGGTGCTGCATTAATATTAATTGGGAAATGGTACCAAACTCACATAGCACCCTCTGGAGGACTTTGCACAGCCAAAATTAGAGCCGTAAGTCGGCTAATCAAGGCAGAGATTTTTCTTGCGTGTTGCTCTGAGACCAGGTTGAGAAATCCTGGAAGCTGCTTTAAACAGAAATAGCTCATTTGCATGGGATGGAATACAACCAGTAATGAATGTCATTAAGAGAAGCTCTTATAGCAAAAATGCCAGGAGTGCAGTCACCCAACAGGACTCTGACAGCTCACTGAATGTGGTACTTGGGCACATAATTCAGCTTCCTGCAGACTAGCTTCTCCTCCCTTTTAAAGAAAGCATGTTTCCAGCCCTCATGGCTTGACAGGGTACAGTCAACGCTTGCTGGAATGTCAGGAGCTTGTGGTGGTGTCTGCATAAGGTCTCCAGTAGCTGAGGCCAGGGCTTCAATAGCTCCTTGGCTCTAACTAGAAGAAATGATACCAAATTGCTCTAATATACATACTTTATTTTACAAAGGCGGCAGAAGGCTCTTGGTGCAGAACTAGGACTTTGTCGGCACATTTTACTTTCCAGCACAGACGTTTAATACACAGCCGGGTCCAATGCAAACAAGTGTCATTCCCTTTCCCCTAATCCCACTCAGGCCAAACATTTACATGCCAGTTTCTGCTTTTTGATTCCTTGTTGTGCCTTGGCAGCCTTGGGGGCAAGCAAATAAAAACAGAGGCCTTCTAGAATCCAAGTCATAAGACTCACTTTCCACCGTGCTCAAGGCAGAAGAAGGCCTGCAGTCTCACACAAAAATGTCCTCCCCGTTGGTTTGCCTGCAGACTATCCCCGATGCTCTTCCTGGGGAAAACGCACGGGCCTTTGAGGCCAATATTACACACTCCAAGCTGCTGCTGCCACAACAAGACCCTCTCCAGGCTCCACTCAGATTAGCAACTGGGGTCCTGGAATTATGCCGAAGGAGGCCAATTTGGGGCTGACAGTGGTGGCGGGGAGCTGCTGCTGTCAGGATACATTTTATAGGGTGGGACGAAGTAAAGGACTGTTCTGAGGAGAATCCACTAAGATGCTCAGACTGAGGCACTCGTGGAGGATGTTAAGGCTATCAGTGGCCACTAGCGAGGACAGCCATATTATGAAGTTTCAGGATCAGGGGTGTGCCAGCAGCATGAGTGGGTATTGCCCTCATGCCCTTCTTTTGAGAGCTTCCTGTTGAGGAGTTTGATTAGCTGTTGTGGGAACAGAATGCTGGACTACAGGAGCCTTTGGTCTGATCCCAGAGAACTCTCTTAACTCCAACAACCCACCTCTCCCCCCCCCAAATATCTCCCAGTTATTGTTATAAGATCCTCTGGCTGGGACCAAACTTAATGGCCTTTCACGCCACCTTCCTCAGCTCTCAGCACTGATGACTGAACTGGTGCCCCCATGACCTTGCACTGGCAGAATCCAGCATGGTACATATAACAGAATCAGTATGTGCCAAAAAACTTCCTTTAGTTTTATTTTGCTTTTAAACCAGAAGATTCTGGTCCTCTTTGGGAATTGCTGGAGCAATAAAAGTTCAGGTCTTCTTTCAAAACATTGTTCCTGCACATCACTCCTAGTGCTCTGCCCCTCCTTTCATAACCTTCTCCTCAGCACAGATATGCTTACACTGATGCAAAATTAGAAAATATCCATGTACAGAGACTATTATTGGTATTGCAGAACTTGAGTTTCTACCGTACTGAATTTGGGACTACTTTTTATGCTATGTGGAACTCCCTCCGTACTGAAAAACATCCGGCCCTATAATCTCTCTCTAGCTTCAGGCTAGAAGTTATGACACATCTTTGTGTACAAGTGTTTTCAGGGTTGCTGCTGGTACTAGGAATTGTTACTCAAGTGGTTTGTTAAGTATTGTTAAACAATTGCATTTATATTTTTGTCTCTTTGCCTAGTTGCAAACCACCCCGTGGCTTGTACAAAGGGTGGTACAGAAATCATGTAAATAGAACATATGTCTCAAAGGAGGAACGGAAATATCTCGCTGAGAAGCTCCGAAGCCCTTTGGGAATTGGAATTCTATGGCTGGGCCATCAAGTGCACTGCCGTGACCCACACCCACGCAGCTCATGCTGGAATATACAACCAGCAGCAGGGGCCACAGAACCTGCCCCCCCCACGCAAGCCAGATGGATGTGAGCAAAGGCAGAGAGGTGGCTTCCTCCTCCTTGTCTTCCTCCGGGCGGGCAGAAGCGCTCCCCGCCACAGACTGCCTGCAAAGCCCAACTTTGCGCAACTCCAAAAACTTCCTCCGCGCGTAACAGCCTCCCTCGCCCGGGGGTGAGGAAGACAACCGCTTACTGAGGCGAGGGAGAAGCCGCCAAGGCCGGGAAGGGCGCGGCGGAGATCCGCGACGGTACCCGGTGCCTCCGTCCCCGCCCCGTGCAAGGAGCTTTTCTGGAGGGGGGGTAGAAGTGGCCTTCCCGTGCCCCCCTCCCCCACGCGCCAAGAGGCCCCGGCTGGCCCGCCCCCGTTTTCGGCTGAGGCGAATCTCCGCGCTGCGCCCGCAGGTCTCGTCTCCAAGAGGCGGCGGCAAAGGCCAGGGAGGCGGGCCGGCCAGGGAGGCCGGGCCGGGGGACCCCCCGCCGGCGAGGCCCGCGATCCCCTCCTCTCAGCATCCCTCTGTGGCCGCCACCCAAGCAGAGATCGCGCAGCGGGGGAGCTTCGGCGAGCAGCAGGCGGGCTCGGGGCTGCCGCAAGGACCCCTTCCCGCCGGGGGCTCACCTGAGCTCATGGCCGGCGCTCCCGCCCCGGGCGGAGGAGAGGAGGAGCAGCAGCAGCGCCGCCGCCGCCGCCGTCTTCCCGCGCGCTCGCCTGGGGACCGAAGCAGCTGCCTCCGACGGTCCGGGGCCGACCGGCTGGAGGGGGCGCGGCCTGGCCGCGAGGGCTGCCGGGAATAGTAGTTCCCTCCGCCAGAGCCTCGGAGCCCCCCCCCCGGTGTCTGGCAAGCGGAGAGGCAGGAGCAGGGCCCACGCGGGGGCGCCCCGTTTCTTCCGCATCCCTCGGACTGCCCTCATAATCAGTTTCCCAGAGAGAGAGAGACGACAGCGTTTAGCTCCAGCCGCCGCCGCCGCTTGTCCCGCCCGGAGTGTGCCAAGGGGCGCGTCGGGCAGCGGCCGCCGGGATCGCAGCCCAGGAATCCCTTCAGGAATGGCCGGGGGAAAACGCGCTCTCGCTCTGCTGGGGGCGACTATCCCCCCCAGCTCAGCCGGTGGTGGGCAGCGGGGGCAGCCTGTTGGGTGCGCAAGACAGTCCGCTCCAATTTGGACAGGCAGCCCAAAGCAAGGGGAGCCCTCAGCGCTCCCAGGAGACGCAGGCCCGTCCCGAGAGCCCAGCCGAGGGCAGGTTCACCAGCCGGTGAAGCCCCCCGCCGCCCCAAGGCTGGCTGCAGCCCCAGCGCCCTTTCTCATCCACAGCCAAGGGCTTCTCCATGCAGACCTGCGCACGGCCTGCTTTGGGGGCGATGCCACCGAGCAGCAGCACCGTCTTGTGGCCTGGGGGGCAGCGACTCTACTGCTAAAAGGCCATTTAGGAAGGACGGAAACCAGCAGAAGGCACCGCCTGGGAGCAGTCGTGTGTAGGCAGGTGTGGTGGGCCTACCCTAGCGGAGGAAGCAGCCCCACCACCTCAAACGCTGCTCAGGGACTAGTCTGTGGGCTGCAAGAAGCCCCTCCCGTGAGAGTTCACCCTACTGCCACCTCCAAGCTTGGACGCCCTCTCTGCTACCTCCCCCCCACCTTCCATGTCACCTCTGGGATCCCTTCTGCCCAACGGCACCCCCCCCCAAAAATCCCAAGGAGACGGTGAGATGATGCCTGGCTAGGGAATGTAAGGGGGGAGTGGGGCACAAGGGGAGGGGGAGATAGAGATATATATATCTTTGGCCAAGCTGGCTAATGAAGTAGCGCTTTTATTATTTAATACAGCTTCCATTGCACGCGAGTGCCTATGGAGAAAATGTACACAGGCTGGCAGGGTCTGACGCCCCACCTGACGATCAGATATAAGTTAGCTGACTTCCAGCAAGAGGAGGAGGACAAGGGAATGTGCACATTGTGAAGCTCAGCCCCGGATCGGAGTCAGGCGGTGGCTGCCTTCGCCTTGTACGTGGCCATCATCTTCTTGATCTCGGCAATTGCTTTTCCAGGGTTCAGCCCCTGAAATGGAAGAACAGGAACGATGGGCACCCAGCTTCCTTGCGAGGCCAACCTTTTTGCCCAAAGCAGACACGGAAAAACAAATTTTGCAAGTCTCCTCTGATGTGAGGCAAAATGGAAGGCAGCCGACAAGGAGCTCCCCTCGTCCCTTGACACCATCACCGTGGCCAAGCGTGACTGCGTGTGTGAGAGAGGAGCCCTCCCAGCTCTTGCTGGATTGTAGCTCCTGTCGTCCCTCCCCACTGGCCACGCTGGCCCCCAGGGCGGATGGGACTTTGGAGTCCAGCAGGAGCTGAAGGGCACCACAATGGCCACCCCGGAAGAGGAAAGCATTTGCCCTGGACTTGCCAGCACTGTGGGAGCCACGGGCTCCCAGAGCTAGCCAACCAGCGTGACCTGCAGCGCAGGAGCAGCCACGTAGAGTCAGGCCCTGCAGGCACAACCAGAAGCGCCAGCCAGCCATTCCTTGCTGCGTGCAACGTGCTCTCACCAGACGTGGGGTGGGTGGGGGCTCAGCCTCCTTCCTCTCGGCTGGAGACAGGGGAATGGACGTGGTGTGGGGCACTCACTTTGGGGCAGGTCTTTGTGCAGTTCATGATGGTGTGGCAACGGTAGAGGGAGAAGGGGTCCTGCAGCTGGGCCAGGCGCTCCTTGGTGTAATCGTCCCGAGAGTCGATCATCCAGCGGTAGGCCTGGAAGACAGATGGATCGGGAGTGGGGGCTGCCTTTTCCAGGGTGTTAATCAGTGGAGGAGTGGCTGGTCCCACCGCACTGGGCACCTTCCACCTCCCTCTCCCCTCCACCACGACACTCCCTGCCCACCTCACCTCCCTCCCTCCCAGTATGTTCTGCGCTCAGCCACTGCACCCCCGAGACTCTCCCCCAATGTCCCGCCTGCCAGCCCAGCAACTTGTCACCCTTGCCTGTCACAGCCTCTTCCTCCCCAAATGTCTTCACAACTCTTCTTAGACCGGAGAAGAACGGACCCCCCTCCGGCCCCGCTATCCACTGCCCGACGCTCTCCTCAGTCCGTTTCCCATGGGTGGCTGGAAGGAGCCTCCGGCCACTGCCATGCCCCCTCCCTGCCCTCTTTGCCTAACAGGCACTGCAAACTGAGGGCACAGCAGCCCACGTCTCCCACCCCACAGCACCGGGCAACCCACTGCCGCCCAGAACGTGGAAGTGGCAGCCTGCCTGAGCGCTGGGCACCCACCACCCACTGAGTCTTCACCGCCTGGAGGGCCTTTGGGGCTTACCTGCATGGTCTGCTTACCTGCATGAGGACGGCAGGGCCCAGGTACTTGTCCCCATTCCACCAGTAGCTGGGGCAGCTGGTGCTGCAGCAGGCACAGAGGATACATTCGTAGAGCCCATCCTGGCAGGGAGTAGGAGAGAAGCCGGAGTCAGGAGAAGGGGGCACCACTAAGGCCAGCTGTGTCCCTCTGGGGCTTGCAGTGGGAAACCCAGAGAGAATCCCCACCGTCGGCACACCCCTGCGAGGGTCCCAATCCACCTGGACCCCCCCCCGTGCCTCAGCGAATGGGACTGGAACTGGGGGAGGGCCCTTTTCATCTCCCTGGATGACCCCCCACAAGCTGCCACAATTCCCTTGTTTGCCCCAGCAAGTGCCTTTCAGAAGCGCATTGCCTTGGAAGTTCCGTCCAAAACTATTGTGGCAAACACTTGCCACTGACAGGCCCTCTCCTCACCAAAACTCTTTAAGCTCATCAGTGCTGGGAGGAATCAACCTTCTTTCTTAAACTAGTTGCAGGCTTCAGGCACCAAAACTTCAAGGCATTTCCTTTTTTTCCCTCAAGGCAAAACTGCCTGCAGCCCTCCTCTGCTCTACCTGATAAAGCTGGCAAACTAAATCAGGAAAAGGAAGACTGTGCTCAACATGCCTGTGGTGATTTCACAGCTGACATCAGTGGAGTTTTGCAAACTGTGACCTAAATATCAATGGACAGGCAAAGCTTGCTTTGGGGCATTCTTAGAGGAGAAGCTGTTCCTGCTGGGATCCCACCAGCAGCACCCAGCTTTCTTCCGCCAGCAGCCAACCAGAAACCCCAATGGGAAGCCCACAAGCAACAGTCTTCTCCCAACTGGTCCTCACAGGTAGACTGCCTCCAAACCTGGAGGCTTCACTTAGCTACGTGATACATCACTGATAGGCCTTTTAAGACCACCTAACACAGGGACCATCTGACGGCAGGAAATTCCGCAAGCCCATAATATGTGTGTGTGGAGCAATTGTAGCTGTCGGTTTCCTATCCAGAAAAGGGAGAAATGAAATTAAGGCCTCTAGCATGGTTACAGTCCTTGCTACAATGTAACTGTCCTCCCATCCAGCTCTCCTTTCAAGGTGAGCCACCATCTTGCCTCTTCAGGCCACCCTCAGAGCGCCTGCAAGTCTGGTCAGGGCCAGGGAAGGCCCGGGACTCCCTGAGGCCCATCTGAGAGCTCTGCAGTAGAGCTGCCAGCTGCCCCCAGAACTGCCCTGGTGTTTTTGGCTAGACTCATGTGGAGACATTTGCCCAGTTGTCCCTGGCAAGGCAGCTCTTCCTCCAGGTAGCCAGGCTGGCCCTTGAGAGGAGCTGGACTTTTCCTTCTTTCAGAGGCCACTTCTGCCCAAGAACCTGGCAGAATGAATGGCATATGACTGGATGGGCAGAGAGAGAGAGAGGAGGAGCCTGGCATGGGACAAAGCAGCTTCATTGCTTGAAAAGAGGATTAGACAAATTCATGGAGGAGGAAAGTATTAGCGGCGAGTAGCCACGATGGCTGTGTGCTGCCTCCAGCATCAGAGGTGGGACTCCTCGGCCTACCAGTTGTTGGGGAGCACAAGTGGCTGTTGTGCTCGTGCCATGCTTGGAGGCTTCCCAGGCATCTGACTGGGCCCTGTGAAGAGCGGCTGCTGGGTGAGACGGACCTCCCTGGCCTGATCCAGCTTCAGGGCTCCTCTTAAGTGCCCAGGACAACTAGCAGGAAGGGGGCGGGTCCAACTCCTGGCAAAGCTACTTAAGCAAGGTCTTTCACAGGGACACGGAAGGTACGATATCTCAGAGGACTAGAAGCCTGATGTGGAATAAGCCAAAGAAAGGGCATCACAACAAGGGGTGTCCCAGCCCCAGGATGGGAAGGAAGTGGGAGTTCAGGGAGGGAGGGCTTTTCCTGGCCGGCAAGGGGAGGCTGCGGCCGCCAACACAAGAGGGGAGCAGCGCGCAGGCCAGACAGTGCTACAATACCAGTTACTCAGAACAGAGAGAAAGGAACAATAATGACCAGCTTCTCCCGATCTTCTATGGACTGATGGTATTGCTCTTTGCCCTGGTTGGACTCATCCTTTTTTTTCAAGTAAGGCTGGATGGCTTTGTACTGGGCATAGAAGTTGCTCAAGTCCTGAAGAGGGAGGGAGGGAGGGAAAAATAAAGGGGCTCAAATTATTTATTTATTTATTTATTTATTTTTAAAACTTATATACCGCCCAACTAGCAATAGCTCTCTGGGCGGTGAACATAAATACAATAAAATACAGGAAAATACAAAAGCATCACAATCTAAAATCAAATTTCACAATCTAAAAACTGCATAACTAAGATCAAATTACAAACATAACCATCATTAAACAAAAAATTAAAATGCCTCGGAGAAGAGAAAGGTTTTAACTTGGCGCCGAAAGGATGATAGGGTCAGCGCCAAGCGCACCTCCTCAGGGAGACTATTCCATAGTTCGGGGGCCACCACTGAGAAGGCCCTTGATCTTGTCACCACCCTCCGGGCCTCCCTATGGGTCGGGACCCAAAGCGACAGACTCAGCCAGGCCAGGCAGAATAACCCCCTACATCTTATCCCCCCTCCCCCAACGGGGGCTGCTCATCACAGGAAACTATTTTTCAGCACCAAAAATGTGGCATCTTGACACAGGCAGCTTTCTTGCTGGGGGGAAGGGTGCTTACTTAGTTAACCCGGTTCTGGCGAAGTACATGGAAGTGTTCCAGTTAACTCCCCCCCCCGAACCAGATCCAAGCGTCAAGGGAGAGAGTGAGATCCCAGGGAACCATTTGAGCAAGGCCAGGAAACACAAAAAGCGTATATTAATTACAGGGCAGATTAAATCAGCCTCAATCGGAATAACCATTTGTGGATAGGTGCTGTAGTTCAAAACATTTGGAGGGCAAGTTAGGGGAAGGCTGGCCTATCCTCGTCATGTGCACATCTATTAAGTTCTGAAATGTATTCCCTACCCTCATTGTCATCTGACCCTTGCAAATATCTTGGCCAACTGGGTTACAAACGAGGTGTGAACTTACTGGGACAAGATCCTTCACCACGTACATGTGGGGGAGAGGATAGATTTTGGTGACTTTGCTGAGGTCAGTATCAATCCTCTTGGTACAGGCCAGAGTATTCCCTCCACCAATGTTCATTGCGCAGGATCCACAAATGCCTGGGATAGGAGAAAGACGGGTCACCGCAGGACCAGAGGCTCATTGCTTCAGTCAGAGGAAGCTGCCTTATACTGTCAGGCTATCTGTCCATTTAGGTCAGTACTGGAACAATGGAGATGCCATTGGGGATTGAACCTGAGACCTCCTGCATGTACAGCAGGTGCTCCCACGTGGCACAGCAGTCTCCACCTTCCTCCATCTAAGTCCCTCGAGGGCACCTTTTTACCAGGAGATAGCAAAGAATCGTCGTCCTCATGTTAAAGCTGTTTTAAATTTTAAGAAGGAAGTTTTGCTTCTCTTTTTGCAAAGCCTCTTGAAAAGGAGTTAAGCTTGTGGGATTATATTGCAAACTCTTCCAAGAATCAGTTGACCTCTGTTACACAACAGGCATCAACAGAGAGGGTCTGTGATTAAACAGAGCTATATATAGCCACATTATGTACACAGATTACAGAGTTATTTATAACCAACATAAACCTCCAAAGAGCGTTGGGGTTGTATCAAATACTAGTCTAATTCCGAGCAGGCACGTTGAAATCAATGTTCATGAGTAACTGATGTCCATTAATTTCAATGGGTCTATTCCGAGTAGAATTTAATTGTAGTCAACTTTTGATCTTTAACACAATTCTAATTCCTGTGGTTAGACAATTTATTTTATATACTCCAACCTCAAATACTAAACAAGCTGCTGTTACACGTTGGTTTCAGAATTCAGCCCCTTCACAGTGCTTCGGAGAGTGGAAACACTCTCCCAGTTCATGTCAACTCAAATCAAGTTGTACACCTGATCTGACAGCAGAAACTGTTCAGGCTATGATGCAAACAGGCTGTAGGTCCTGGAAGCGAAACACCCCCCCCCCAGCTATCACCCAGGGTCACAGGGTGCCTTGTCTACTGCTTATTTGAGCCCAGAGCTGCTCAGAATAAGACAGCAAACAGAGCACAAGTCTACCTTCTCTGCAGGACCTTCGGAAAGTCAAGGTAGAGTCCATTTCATTCTTAATCTTGATCAGGGCATCGAGAACCATCGGTCCACATCTAGAAAGAGAAACACCATATTCTCTGTTCATTACAAAGGTCACATCTCTTCCCTCGTATGTCTTTTCCGCTATCCACAGACTTTTCTAAAAGTGAAGGAAGCTTGTTAAAGAAGAAAGATGTCACAGATTGCTATCAGCAGGCTCACACCCAGGATCAGCCAATGGAGATATGGCACCACACTGTTAGCAGTGTAGGACAGACGTGCACCAGTGCTGCTTTAAAAACAGCAGGCTGCTTCTTCTATTTAGTGAGCCACAGCTAGAGGTAAACAATTTTTTTTAAGTTAACCCAGCTTAACCTATGTGTGACCCCCAATGAAAAACTCCATCTTTTGTTATCAAACTGAAGGTACATTTGCCTTCCTTGTGTCTGAACACATGATTTAAACAAGAAAAGCAAGGACCTTTTCTACGTATATTGCATCAAATTACAACAAAGGCTCTAGGTCACCAGTTAAAACCCAACAACAAATAACCCAACAACAACAGTTACACTAAGATACATCTACCAAAAGTTTCAAAAGCAGCACAGTTAATCAACCTGATACAAATGCCCTCAACTCTACACCATTTGTTAGAGTGTTGTGATGCACTCATGAGTAGGCAAGATCCCTCAGAGTTTTCCCCAGCATATTCTTCAGGGCACTACTCACTTGTTCAGATCTATTTCATAAGTCTGCATGCGAGGCTTCTCCCCGGGGTTGTCTGGGTTCCACCGGTACACTGCAAACTTCTTGATGCGCGATGCTGTCTCTGTGGCAGTTGCTGTGGCAGCTGCTGCATGTGCCCTGCGGCACATCTGCAAGCCAAGCAAGGAGGTGATATCATTGCTGTAGGGCCTTGTCTTGCAACCTGCCTGGAACAAGAGTCACACGCCTTGGGGACAAGAGAGAGGCGGGCCGGCTACTGTGCTTCTTGCTGCTCTGCACTGCCTCCCCCTCTTTAGTGCATGTCCTCTGTCAATGCCATGAATCTCCCACCGACCCCTGTGCTTGTCACAGATGCTATCCTGTCCCTTTTAGGTGAGAGGAACTGTGGCTGATCCTCCCCTCTGGCTGCAGCACAGTTAAGAATGGGAAAGATGGGCCACCACCAAGGGGGCATGCCATGCAGTTGGTGTTGTTCTTGTAAAGGGCCCTTCGCCGGACTCAGCCAGCCAGAGCCGTCCCTCAGGACTGTATCCAGCTAAGTTTTACTCAGAGTAGCCCCACTGAAACGAATGGACATTAAGAACATAAGAAGAGCCTGCTGGATCAGGCCAGTGGCCCATCTAGTCCAGCATCCTGTTCTCACAGTGGCCATGGCCATAAATCTGGATGGGTCTACTCTGAGTAGGGCCAGAATTGGATACAGCCCAAAAGGCAGAGCCGGCCAATCCGCCCAGGGGTGGCTAAGAGAGAGGAACGTCTGTTCTCCCGCGGCTGCAAGAGCGATTCAGGAAGGGGGCGCGGCGGCGAGGCCGTCCTCCTCACTGGGGACTGGTCGCTTCCCCAGCCTGCCCGCGGCGGAACTCCTCTTTCTCTCCCTCAGCTTTCTGCCCCTCCTTTCCCAGCTGGGCATTCCGCTCTCGACCACCTGCAGCAGTCGCGGCGCCGCTCCCGCCGGGCCCCGCCTGAAGGGGAAAAAAGACGCGCCCGCCGCCAGCCCAGCCACCACAGTCACGGACGCCGCCGCCATCTTGCGCCCTCTGAGTGACAGCCGGACAGCTGCTTCCGGAGAAGGAGGAGGCGGGCAGCATGCGCCGCGCGGCCATATTGAGAGAGGCGACGAGGCGAGCGCCATGTTAGGTGTGGCTCGCCGGCCAGTGCGTAGTTACGGAGGTGGCACTCCCCATATCTGGAGTGGCGGACGGGAAGAGATTGGTTTGGGAGTCAGCCATGTTGGTTGGGGCCGTTCTAAGCCGAGAGGGAATGAATGAGGCTGCCATGTTGGGGGTGGCAGGTGAAGGGGCGGAGCAAGGGGAATTTCCTCCCAAGATGGGAGAAGGATACTGTAGAGATATGAAATCAAGAGGAACAAGTCTCCTGCCTGGGGACCCTTTCTCTGAATTAGTTCTGAGGCTTTGGGATTTAAGGGTCTGCGTCTGTTTTTAATAGGTTCTTAAACCTTTTTTTAAAAAATGTTTTTAATCTTGTTTTTTTTAGAAGATCTTTTGAAAGCTTTTTTTAAAAAAACGTTTTTAAAGATGTTTAGTTTTAATGTTTTTTTAATTTTATTTTTTATTTTCAAATAAAACAGAAAAGGAACTATAACATATTTCCCCTCCCCCCTCTCAGACGACCCCGTTTCGTTCTATGAGAGAGCTATTACAGTGCTTAAGTCAAACATACGAGTTCATCAAGCCACCCATAGTCCAGTAAAGGGTGTTGGGATAAAAATTAAATTGATCATGATATAAAATAATGTCGGTTTATTTCCTAATGACCTGACCCTTTTGCATTCCAGTGGCTCAGTGAATAAAGGCCGGTTTAAGCTGGAAACCTCCCCTCCTTTAATCTTGTATCACATTCATGCTTATTACCTCGCTCATAGTTACAAAGCATAACATGCATAAAAGTGTTAAAGTTTTCCTTTGCCCCACAAAGGAAAACTTGTGAATCTTTGAAATGCAAGACCAGCAATATTAAATCTGTCGCCACTTGAGGGGCGCCCGGTTGCAGCTGGGGCCCCTCCTATGTATCTCCTTTTGTTCCTAATTGCAGAGTGTTCCTAGTTGCAACTATCTAAAGTAGATAGTGGCTAGGAATGTATCTTGTCAGGGGGGAGGTAGAAACAGCACGGATGAGTGATCAAGGCCAGGGAGTTAACTCAATGCAAGGCAATGAAAAAGCCTGGGAAAAGTTACTAGCAAGACGGGAGGGGCTGTCTTAGGAGGGTTTTCGGAGTACATATCACTTGTACTTGTGTAATCATGCTTTAGACAGGTTTTTGAGGCGTGAGCCTAACTACCTTGTCTCCTTTTGCAAAAGTTATTGGTAATCAATAATCTTTGGTATCCCATCTGGTGTGTTTTTGGAGCTTCCTCCAGATGCAAAGAACCATTTTTTTGGTAACAGTAGAAGGTACTCCGTGCCACCGAGGCTACCTGAGCCTCAAGTGACAGAGATGGTTCTAGGAGAACCCCCAAGCTACGAATCTGCTCCTTCAGTGGGAGTGCAACCCCATCCAGGACAAGTTGGACATCCACCATCTGGTCAGAAGAACCACCCACTAGCAGCTTCTCAGTCTTGTCTGGATTGAGCCTTAGTTTATTAGCCCTCATCCAATCCATTGTCGCAGCCAGGCACTGGTTCAGCACATTGACAGCCTCACTTGAAGAAGATGAAAAGGAGAAATAGAGCTGCGTGTCATCAGCATACTGATGGCAACACACTCCAAAGCTCCAGATGACCGCACCCAACGGTTTCATGTAGATGTTGAACAGCATGGGGGACAGAACTGACCTCTGTGGAACTCCATACTGGAGAGGCCAGGGTGTCAAGCAATGTTCCCCAAGCACCACCTGTCATGCGCCCTCCATCCCTCAGGGTGCGAGGACCATGCTTCAGACCCAATTCCCACCCTTAGGGCAATTGTTCTGGAACCCAAATACCAAATTCCTCCTTGCCAAGGCTGTGCAACCAACACCAACCCTGCAAGGTAGAAAGTAGGCTGCCACCACTCCTGTCACTGGTTCAACTCAGAGCTAGGGGAACTCTGAGCCCAGAAGATAGGTAAACCAAGGTCCTATAAGACAAGAGCCAAATTTACATTCCTTGTCAAGAAACCTCTGGTAAAACCCCACAAATTAGAATTAGGCTTAACCCCTTTTCCCTTTTGGTAGTTGTGTAGCTGAATGGTCAAGGTGCTGGATTCAGAACCACCTTTACCCTCAATGAACACACCAGGTTAAATAGAAGTAGCTTTATTCAAAAATATAAGTGCACATTAAAATATAGCAGCAAACAATCCTTTAAACCCATACACCCAGACAGGGGTTTAGGTATACATAAGAGAATTCTTTCACACAACAAGAAAATAATAACCTAACTAACCTATCTACTTACATAGGAGGTAGTTGGTTGAAGTCTTGTCTCTCCTCAGAGAGAATAGCATCATTTACAAAACAATGGAACCCTGCTTAGGTAACCTCCCATAGGCACCAGTCCGAAGGAACTTTTCAGAACCTTCCTGAGGGAACAAAGGCTATGGGTCTCAAGCGCTATACTTAAGGAAAAGAAACCCAATGGTCCAAGATTAATTAACCAATCAGGAGTTTTCTGATGTAATCCTTTTCTAGATGTTTCTCCACTTTTGCGCCCCTTCCAGGCTCCCCTCCCAACGGTGTTTCAACCTTCACAGGCTAGGATGGCCTTGAGTGCCAGGCTCTTACTGATTAGCACAACCAGATGCTTCTGTTTAGGCCTCCCTTAACTGTCTTCAGCTGGAAACCGAAACTTAACATTTTTACCCTTTCCGAGGCCTGTTTTCTAACAAGATGGAACTCCCAGAGTTCTTTGCACTGAGCCATGATGTTACATATAATTTTAACATTTCATAAAAATATACAAGTTCATGACACCACCTTCTGGAGATGACCTGCCAAGTAGGAGTGGAATCACTGCAATGCAGTATCTCCTACTCCCAACTCAGCCAGTCTCCCCAGAAGGATACTATGGTCGATGGTATTGAAAGCCGCTGAGAGATCAAGGAGAATCAACAGAGTCACACTCCCCCTGTCTCTCTCCCGACAAAGGACATCATACAGGGCGACCAAGGCTGTCTCCGTGCCAAAACCAGGCCTGAAACCTGACTGAAATGGATACAGATAATCTGTCTCATCCAAGAGTGTCTGGAGCTGGCCCGCAACCACTCATTCAAGGACCTTGCCCAGGAATGGAACATTTGCTACTGGCCTATAATTAATATTTTCTGGGTCCAGGGAGGGTCTCTTCAGGAGTGGTCTCACTACCGCCTCTTTCAGGCAGCCAGGGACCACCCCTCTCACAGAGAGGCATTAATCACCTCCCTGGCCCAGCCGGCTGTTCCATCCCTGCTAGCTTTTATTAGCCAAGAAGGGCAAGGATCCAGCACAGAAGTGGTTGCACGAACCTGTCCAAGCACCTTGTCAACGTCCTCAAGCTGCACCAACTGAAACTAGTTTGATGAGTTGAATAAGTGTGTGCGGCCGTAGTCACAAATGCCCTTAGCACCTTCTTCTAGCCAGCCAGCCAAGCCCTGCCAGCCAGCCACCCTGCCAGCCCACCTGCAGGTCTGTTAGACTGGCTGGCTGAAAGGTCTGTTAGGCTGGCTGGCTGGCTGGCTGGCTGGCTGGCAGGCTGGGTGGCAGGTCGGCTGGTAGGTCTGATAGGCTGGCTGTTATGCTGGCTGGCTGGCAGGTCTGGCAGGCTGGCTGACTGGCAGGAAGGCTGACTGGCAGAACTGGCAGGCTGGCTGGCAGATGGCAGGTTGGCTGGTAGGTCTGGCAGGCTGGGTGGCTGGCAGGTTGGCTGACTGGCAGGTTGGCTGGCTAGCAGGTGTGGAAGGCAGGCAGGCTGGGTGGCTGGCAGGTCTGGCAGGTCTGGCAGGCTGGCTGGTTGGTTGGCAACTCTGGCAGGTCACATTTTTGGCCATTTTTTGCCTTTTTTTGTCTCCTGAACTGCACTCAGGTTTGTGCAGATTGTTCGGAATCTAGAGCAGGGAGAGAGGTTCCGCACACTTTTTCTGCCCTTTCGGATCTCAGGCATGATTTGACGGGAGTGTGAGACACTTTGGACACTTTTCATATTTTTGAAAAAATCCTGACCCGCCGGTCACAGTTTTTGCCAATTTTTTTGCCTTTTTCTCTCTCCTGAGCTGCACTCAGGTTTCTGCAGATTGTTTGAAATCTAGAGCAGGGAGAGAGGTTCCGCACACTTTTTCTGCCCTTTCGGATCTCGGGCATCATTTGATAGGACTTTGAGACACTTTGGACACTTTTCATATTTTTGAAAAAATCCTGACCCGCGGTCACAGTTTTTGTCAATTTTTTGCCTTTCTTTTTCTCCTGAGCTGCATTCAGGTTTGTAAAGATTGCTCAGAATCAAGAGCAGGGAGACAGATTCTGCACAATTTTTCTGCCCTTTCGGATCTCGGGCATCATTTGACGGGAGTTTGAGACACTTTGGACACTTTTCATTTTTTCAAAAACATCCTAACCCCCGCAGGTCAATTTTTTGGCAATTTTTTTGCCTATTTCTCACTCCTGAGCTGCGTACTAGGAACAAAGTTGCAACGTAAAACAGCCCGGAACGGCGAGTTCCCGGCTAACCCACCAATTTCACCAGTCAAACACGACGGAACACGGGGCACGCCGTACGGCCCCAACCGCCCCCGAAAACCACGTTCCGCTACCCGTTACGGGCTCTAATACTCTTCAACGTAAAACAGCCCGGAACGGCGACTTCCCGGCCAGCCAGGCCCACCAAATTCACCAGTCCCACACGACGGTAGGCGAGACACGCCGTAAGGCCCCAACTGCCCCCCAAAACCACGTCCCGCTACCCGTTCCGGGCTCTAATACTCTTCAACGTAAAACAGCCCGGAACGGCGACTTCCCGGTGAGCCAGGCTCACCAAATTCACCAGTTCCACATGATGGAACGCGGGACACGCTGTAAGGCCCCAACCGCCCCCGAAAACCACGTCCCGCTACCTGTTCTGGGCTCTAATACACTTCAATGTAAAACAGCTCGGAATGGCGACTTCCCGGTGAGCCAGGCTCACCAAATTCACCAGTCCCACACGACGGAACGCGGGACACGCTGTAAGGCCCCAACCGCCCCCGAAAACCACGTCCCGCTACCCGTTCCGGGCTCTAATACTCTTCAATGTAAAACAGCCCTGAATGGCGACTTCCCGGTGAGCCAGGCTCACCAAATTCACCAGTCCCACATGACGGAACGTGGGACACATTGTACGGCCCCAATCGCCCCCAAAAACAACGTCCCGCTACCCGTTCCGGGCTCTAATACTCTTCAACATAAAACAGCCTGGAACAGCGACTTCCCGGCCAGCCAGTCCCAGCAAATTCACCAGTCTCACACGACGGAACGCGAGGCACGCCGTAAGGCCCCAACCGCCACCGAAAACCACGTCCGGCTATCCGTTCCAGGTTCAAATACTCTTCAATGTAAAAAAGCACGGAACGATGACTTCCCGATGAGCCAGGCCCACCAAATTCACCAGTCCCAGATGACGGAACGCGGGACACGCTGTAAGGCCCCAACCGCCCCCGAAAACCACGTCCCGCTACCCGTTCCGGGCTCTAGTACTCTTCAACGTAAAACAGCCCGGAACATCAACTTCCCGGCCAGCCAGTGCCACCAAATTCACCAGTCTCACACGACGGAACACGGGGCACGCCGTAAGGCCCCAACCACCACCAAAAACCACGTCCCGCTATCCGTTCCGGGCTCTAATACTCTTCAACATAAAACAGCCCGGAACGGCGACTTCCCGGCGAGCCAGGCTCACCAAATTCACCAGTCTCACACGACGGAACGCGGGGCACGCCGTAATGCCACAACCGCCACCGAAAACCACGTCGCGCTATCCATTCCGGGTTCTAATACTCTTCAATGTAAAACAGCCCGGAACGGCAACTTCCCGGTGAGCCAGGCCCACAAAATTCACCAGTCCCACATGACGGAACGGGGGACATGCCGTAAGTCCCCAACCGCCCCCGAAAACCACGTCCCACTACCCGTTCCGGGCTCTAATACTCTTCAACGTAAAACAACTCGGAACGTCGACTTCCCGGCCAGCGAAGCCCACCAAATTCACCAGTTCCACACGACGGAATGCGGGGCATGCCGTAAGGCCCCAACGGCCCCTGAAGACCACTTCCCGCTTCCCGTTCCGGACTCTAATACTCTTCAACGTAAAACAGCCCGGAACAGTGACTTGCCCATGAGCCAGGCCCAACAAATTCACCAGTTCCACACGATGGAATGCGGGGTATGCCAAAAGGACCCAACCGCCCCCGAAAACCATGTCCCGCTACACGTTCCGGGCTCTAATACTCTTCAAGGTAAAACAGCCCGGAATGGCGACTTCCCGGTGAGCCAGGCCCACCAAATTCACCAGTCCCACACGACAGATCGCGGGGCATGCCGTAAGGCCCCAAGCGCCCCCGAAAACCACGTCCCACTACACGTTCCAGGCTCTAAAAGTCTTCATCATAAAACAGCCCGGAACGGCAACTTCCCGGCCAGCCAGGCCCACCAATTTCACCAGTCACACACGACGGAACGCGTGGCACGCCGTAAAGCCCCAAGCGCCCCCGAAAACCACGTCCCGCTACCCGTTCCGGGCTCTAATACTCTTCAACGTAAAACAGCCCGGAATGGTGACTTCCCGGCCAGCCAGGCCGAACAAATTCAACAGTTCCACACGATGGAATACGGGGTACGCCATAAGGCCACAACCACCCCCGAAAACCACATCCCGCTACCCGTTACGGGCTCTAATACTCTTCAATGTAAAACAGCCCGGAACGGCGACTTCCCGGTGAGCCAGACCCACCAATTTCACCAGTCAAACACGTCGGAATGCGAGGCACGCCTTAAGGCCCCAACCGCCCCCGAAAACCACATCCCGCTACCAGTTCCGGGCTCTAATACCCTTCAATGTAAAACAGCCCGGAACGGCGACTTCCCGGCCAGCCAGACCCACCAAATTCACCAGTCCCACACGACGGTAGGCGAGACACGCCGTAAGGCCCCAACCGCCCCCGAAAACCACGTTCTGCTACCCATTCCGGGCTCTAATACTCTTCAACGTAAAACAGCCCGGAACGACGACTTCCCGGCCAGCAGGCCCACCAAATTCACCAGTCCCACACGACGGAAGGCGAGACACGCAGTAAGGCCCCAACCGCCCCCGAAAACCACGTCCCGCTACCAGTTCCGGGCTCTAATACTCTTCAACGTAAAACAGCCCGGAACGGTGACTTCCAGGCGAGCCAGGACCACCAAATTCACAAGTCCCACACGAAGGAACGCGAAGCATGCCGTAAGGTCCCAACCGCCCCCCAAAACCACGTCCCGCTACCTGTTCCGGGCTCTAATACTCTTCAACATAAAACAGCCCGGAACGGCGACTTCCCAGTGAGTCAGGCCCACCAAATTCACCAGTCCCACACGATGGAACACGGGGCACACCGTAAGGCCCCAAACGCCCCCCAAAACCACATCCCGCTACCCATTCTGGGCTCTAATACTCTTCAACGTAAAACAGCCCGGAACGGCGACTTCCCGGCGAGCCAGGCCCACGAAATTCACAAGTCCCACACGACGGAAAGTGGGGCACGCCATAAGGCCCCAACCGCCCCCGAAAACCACGTCCCGCTACCGGTTCCAGGCTCTAATACTCTTCAACGTAAAACAGCCAGGAACTGCGACTTCCTGGCCAGCCAGGCCCACCAATTTCACCAGTCAAACACGACGGAACACGGGGCACGCCGTACGGCCCCAACCGCCCCCGAAAACCACGTTCCGCTACCCGTTACGGGCTCTAATACTCTTCAACGTAAAACAGCCCGGAACGGCGACTTCCCGGCCAGCCAGGCCCACCAAATTCACCAGTCCCACACGACGGTAGGCGAGACACGCCGTAAGGCCCCAACTGCCCCCCAAAACCACGTCCCGCTACCCGTTCCGGGCTCTAATACTCTTCAACGTAAAACAGCCCGGAACGGCGACTTCCCGGTGAGCCAGGCTCACCAAATTCACCAGTTCCACATGATGGAACGCGGGACACGCTGTAAGGCCCCAACCGCCCCCGAAAACCACGTCCCGCTACCTGTTCTGGGCTCTAATACACTTCAATGTAAAACAGCTCGGAATGGCGACTTCCCGGTGAGCCAGGCTCACCAAATTCACCAGTCCCACACGACGGAACGCGGGACACGCTGTAAGGCCCCAACCGCCCCCGAAAACCACGTCCCGCTACCCGTTCCGGGCTCTAATACTCTTCAGTGTAAAACAGCCCTGAATGGCGACTTCCCGGTGAGCCAGGCTCACCAAATTCACCAGTCCCACATGACGGAACGTGGGACACATTGTACGGCCCCAATCGCCCCCAAAAACAACGTCCCGCTACCCGTTCCGGGCTCTAATACTCTTCAACATAAAACAGCCTGGAACAGCGACTTCCCGGCCAGCCAGTCCCAGCAAATTCACCAGTCTCACACGACGGAACGCGAGGCACGCCGTAAGGCCCCAACCGCCACCGAAAACCACGTCCGGCTATCCGTTCCAGGTTCAAATACTCTTCAATGTAAAAAAGCACGGAACGATGACTTCCCGATGAGCCAGGCCCACCAAATTCACCAGTCCCAGATGACGGAACGCGGGACACGCTGTAAGGCCCCAACCGCCCCCGAAAACCACGTCCCGCTACCCGTTCCGGGCTCTAGTACTCTTCAACGTAAAACAGCCCGGAACATCAACTTCCCGGCCAGCCAGTGCCACCAAATTCACCAGTCTCACACGACGGAACACGGGGCACGCCGTAAGGCCCCAACCACCACCAAAAACCACGTCCCGCTATCCGTTCCGGGCTCTAATACTCTTCAACATAAAACAGCCCGGAACGGCGACTTCCCGGCGAGCCAGGCTCACCAAATTCACCAGTCTCACACGACGGAACGCGGGGCACGCCGTAATGCCACAACCGCCACCGAAAACCACGTCGCGCTATCCATTCCGGGTTCTAATACTCTTCAATGTAAAACAGCCCGGAACGGCAACTTCCCGGTGAGCCAGGCCCACAAAATTCACCAGTCCCACATGACGGAACGGGGGACATGCCGTAAGTCCCCAACCGCCCCCGAAAACCACGTCCCACTACCCGTTCCGGGCTCTAATACTCTTCAACGTAAAACAACTCGGAACGTCGACTTCCCGGCCAGCGAAGCCCACCAAATTCACCAGTTCCACACGACGGAATGCGGGGCATGCCGTAAGGCCCCAACGGCCCCTGAAGACCACTTCCCGCTTCCCGTTCCGGACTCTAATACTCTTCAACGTAAAACAGCCCGGAACAGTGACTTGCCCATGAGCCAGGCCCAACAAATTCACCAGTTCCACACGATGGAATGCGGGGTATGCCAAAAGGACCCAACCGCCCCCGAAAACCATGTCCCGCTACACGTTCCGGGCTCTAATACTCTTCAAGGTAAAACAGCCCGGAATGGCGACTTCCCGGTGAGCCAGGCCCACCAAATTCACCAGTCCCACACGACAGATCGCGGGGCATGCCGTAAGGCCCCAAGCGCCCCCGAAAACCACGTCCCACTACACGTTCCAGGCTCTAAAAGTCTTCATCATAAAACAGCCCGGAACGGCGACTTCCCGGCCAGCCAGGCCCACCAATTTCACCAGTCACACACGACGGAACGCGTGGCACGCCGTAAAGCCCCAAGCGCCCCCGAAAACCACGTCCCGCTACCCGTTCCGGGCTCTAATACTCTTCAACGTAAAACAGCCCGGAATGGTGACTTCCCGGCCAGCCAGGCCGAACAAATTCAACAGTTCCATACGATGGAATACGGGGTACGCCATAAGGCCACAACCACCCCCGAAAACCACATCCCGCTACCCGTTACGGGCTCTAATACTCTTCAATGTAAAACAGCCCGGAACGGCGACTTCCCGGTGAGCCAGACCCACCAATTTCACCAGTCAAACACGTCGGAATGCGGGGCACGCCTTAAGGCCCCAACCGCCCCCGAAAACCACATCCCGCTACCAGTTCCGGGCTCTAATACCCTTCAATGTAAAACAGCCCGGAACGGCGACTTCCCGGCCAGCCAGACCCACCAAATTCACCAGTCCCACACGACGGTAGGCGAGACACGCCGTAAGGCCCCAACCGCCCCCGAAAACCACGTTCTGCTACCCATTCCGGGCTCTAATACTCTTCAACGTAAAACAGCCCGGAACGACGACTTCCCGGCCAGCAGGCCCACCAAATTCACCAGTCCCACACGACGGAAGGCGAGACACGCCGTAAGGCCCCAACCGCCCCCGAAAACCACGTCCCGCTACCCGTTCCGGGCTCTAATGCTCTTCAACGTAAAACAGCCCGGAACGGCGACTTCCCGGCCAGCCAGGGCAACCAAATTCACCAGTCCCACACGACGGAAAGCGGGGCACGCAGTACGGGCCCAACCACCCCCGAAAACCACGTCTCGCTATCCGTTCCAGGCTCTAATACTCTTCAATGTAAAACAGTCCGGAACGGCGACTTCCCGGTGAGCCAGGCTAACCAAATTCACCAGTCCCACATGACGGAATGCAGGACACGCTGTAAGTCCCCAACCGCCCCCGAGAACCACATCCCGCTACCCGTTCCGGCCTCTAATACTCTTCAACGTAAAACAGCCCGGAACGGCGACTTCCCGGTGAGCCAGGCCCACCAAATTCCCCAGTCCTACATGACGGAACGCGGGACACGCCGTAAGTCCACAACCGCCCCTGAAAACCACGTCCCGCTACCCGTTCCGGGCTATAATACTCTTCAATGTAAAACAACTCGGAACGGCAACTTCCCAGCCAGCCAGGCCCACCAAATTCACCAGTTCCACACAACAGAACGCGGGGCACGCCGTAAGGCCCAACCGCCCCAGAAGACCACGTCCCGCTACCCGTTCCGGGCTCTAATACTCTTCAACGTAAAATAGCCTGGAACAGTGACTTCCCGGTGAGCCAGGCCCAACAAATTCACCAGTTCCACACGATGGAATGCGGGGTACGCCGTAAGGCCCCAACCGCCCCCGAAAACGATGTCCCGCTACACGTTCCGGGCTCTAATACTCTTCAAGGTAAAACAGCCCGGAATGGCGACTTCCCGGTGAGCCAGGCCCACCAAATTCACCAGTCCCACAAGACAGATCGCGGGGCACGCTGTAAGGCTCCAAGCACCCCCGAAAACCACATCCCGCTACCTGTTCCGGGCTCTAATACTCTTCAACGTAAAACAGCCCGGAACGGTGACTTCCTGGCCAGCCAGGCCCACCAATTTCACCCGTCCCACACGACGGAATGCGGGGCACGCCATAAGGCCCCAACCGCCCCCGAAAACCACGTTCCGCTACCCGTTGCGGGCTCTAATACTCTTCAACGTAAAACAACAAGGAACGGCGACTTCCCGGCCATCCAGGCCCACCAAATTCACCAGTCCCACACGACGGTAGGCGAGACACGCCGTAAGGCCCCAACTGCCCCCAAAAACCACGTCCCGCTACCCGTTCCGGGCTCTAATACTCTTCAACGTAAAACAGCCCGGAACGGCGACTTCCCGGTGAGCCAGGCTCACCAAATTCACCAGTTCCACATGATGGAACGCGGGACACGCTGTAAGGCCCCAACCGCCCCCGAAAACCACGTCCCGCTACCTGTTCTGGGCTCTAATACACTTCAATGTAAAACAGCTCGGAATGGCGACTTCCCGGTGAGCCAGGCTCACCAAATTCACCAGTCCCACACGACGGAACGCGGGACACGCTGTAAGGCCCCAACCGCCCCCGAAAACCACGTCCCGCTACCCGTTCCGGGCTCTAATACTCTTCAATGTAAAACAGCCCTGAATGGCGACTTCCCGGTGAGCCAGGCTCACCAAATTCACCAGTCCCACATGACGGAACGCGGGACACATTGTACGGCCCCAATCGCCCCCAAAAACAACGTCCCGCTACCCGTTCCGGGCTCTAATACTCTTCAACATAAAACAGCCTGGAACAGCGACTTCCCGGCCAGCCAGTCCCAGCAAATTCACCAGTCTCACACGACGGAACGCGAGGCACGCCGTAAGGCCCCAACCGCCACCGAAAACCACGTCCGGCTATCCGTTCCAGGTTCAAATACTCTTCAATGTAAAAAAGCACGGAACGATGACTTCCCGATGAGCCAGGCCCACCAAATTCACCAGTCCCAGATGACGGAACGCGGGACACGCTGTAAGGCCCCAACCGCCCCCGAAAACCACGTCCCGCTACCCGTTCCGGGCTCTAGTACTCTTCAACGTAAAACAGCCCGGAACATCAACTTCCCGGCCAGCCAGTGCCACCAAATTCACCAGTCTCACACGACGGAACACGGGGCACGCCGTAAGGCCCCAACCACCACCAAAAACCACGTCCCGCTATCCGTTCCGGGCTCTAATACTCTTCAACATAAAACAGCCCGGAACGGCGACTTCCCGGCGAGCCAGGCTCACCAAATTCACCAGTCTCACACGACGGAACGCGGGGCACGCCGTAATGCCACAACTGCCACCGAAAACCACGTCGCGCTATCCATTCCGGGTTCTAATACTCTTCAATGTAAAACAGCCCGGAACGGCAACTTCCCGGTGAGCCAGGCCCACAAAATTCACCAGTCCCACATGACGGAACGCGGGACATGCCGTAAGTCCCCAACCGCCCCCGAAAACCACGTCCCACTACCCGTTCCGGGCTCTAATACTCTTCAACGTAAAACAACTCGGAACGGCGACTTCCCGGCCAGCGAAGCCCACCAAATTCACCAGTTCCACACGACGGAATGCGGGGCATGCCGTAAGGCCCCAACGGCCCCTGAAGACCACTTCCCGCTTCCCGTTCCGGACTCTAATACTCTTCAACGTAAAACAGCCCGGAACAGTGACTTGCCCATGAGCCAGGCCCAACAAATTCACCAGTTCCACACGATGGAATGCGGGGTATGCTAAAAGGACCCAACCGCCCCCGAAAACCATGTCCCGCTACACGTTCCGGGCTCTAATACTCTTCAAGGTAAAACAGCCCGGAATGGCGACTTCCCGGTGAGCCAGGCCCACCAAATTCACCAGTCCCACACGACAGATCGCGGGGCATGCCGTAAGGCCCCAAGCGCCCCCGAAAACCACGTCCCACTACACGTTCCAGGCTCTAAAAGTCTTCATCATAAAACAGCCCGGAACGGCGACTTCCCGGCCAGCCAGGCCCACCAATTTCACCAGTCACACACGACGGAACGCGTGGCACGCCGTAAAGCCCCAAGCGCCCCCGAAAACCACGTCCCGCTACCCGTTCCGGGCTCTAATACTCTTCAACGTAAAACAGCCCGGAATGGTGACTTCCCGGCCAGCCAGGCCGAACAAATTCAACAGTTCCACACGATGGAATACGGGGTACGCCATAAGGCCACAACCGCCCCCGAAAACCACATCCCGCTACCCGTTACGGGCTCTAATACTCTTCAATGTAAAACAGCCCGGAACGGCGACTTCCCGGTGAGCCAGACCCACCAATTTCACCAGTCAAACACGTCGGAATGCGAGGCACGCCTTAAGGCCCCAACCGCCCCCGAAAACCACATCCCGCTACCAGTTCCGGGCTCTAATACCCTTCAATGTAAAACAGCCCGGAACGGCGACTTCCCGGCCAGCCAGACCCACCAAATTCACCAGTCCCACACGACGGTAGGCGAGACACGCCGTAAGGCCCCAACCGCCCCCGAAAACCACGTTCTGCTACCCATTCCGGGCTCTAATACTCTTCAACGTAAAACAGCCCGGAACGATGACTTCCCGGCCAGCAGGCCCACCAAATTCACCAGTCCCACACGACGGAACGCGGGGCACGCCGTAATGCCACAACTGCCACCGAAAACCACGTCGCGCTATCCATTCCGGGTTCTAATACTCTTCAATGTAAAACAGCCCGGAACGGCAACTTCCCGGTGAGCCAGGCCCACAAAATTCACCAGTCCCACATGACGGAACGCGGGACATGCCGTAAGTCCCCAACCGCCCCCGAAAACCACGTCCCACTACCCGTTCCGGGCTCTAATACTCTTCAACGTAAAACAACTCGGAACGGCGACTTCCCGGCCAGCGAAGCCCACCAAATTCACCAGTTCCACACGACGGAATGCGGGGCATGCCGTAAGGCCCCAACGGCCCCTGAAGACCACTTCCCGCTTCCCGTTCCGGACTCTAATACTCTTCAACGTAAAACAGCCCGGAACAGTGACTTGCCCATGAGCCAGGCCCAACAAATTCACCAGTTCCACACGATGGAATGCGGGGTATGCCAAAAGGACCCAACCGCCCCCGAAAACCATGTCCCGCTACACGTTCCGGGCTCTAATACTCTTCAAGGTAAAACAGCCCGGAATGGCGACTTCCCGGTGAGCCAGGCCCACCAAATTCACCAGTCCCACACGACAGATCGCGGGGCATGCCGTAAGGCCCCAAGCGCCCCCGAAAACCACGTCCCACTACACGTTCCAGGCTCTAAAAGTCTTCATCATAAAACAGCCCGGAACGGCGACTTCCCGGCCAGCCAGGCCCACCAATTTCACCAGTCACACACGACGGAACGCGTGGCACGCCGTAAAGCCCCAAGCGCCCCCGAAAACCACGTCCCGCTACCCGTTCCGGGCTCTAATACTCTTCAACGTAAAACAGCCCGGAATGGTGACTTCCCGGCCAGCCAGGCCGAACAAATTCAACAGTTCCACACGATGGAATACGGGGTACGCCATAAGGCCACAACCGCCCCCGAAAACCACATCCCGCTACCCGTTACGGGCTCTAATACTCTTCAATGTAAAACAGCCCGGAACGGCGACTTCCCGGTGAGCCAGACCCACCAATTTCACCAGTCAAACACGTCGGAATGCGAGGCACGCCTTAAGGCCCCAACCGCCCCCGAAAACCACATCCCGCTACCAGTTCCGGGCTCTAATACCCTTCAATGTAAAACAGCCCGGAACGGCGACTTCCCGGCCAGCCAGACCCACCAAATTCACCAGTCCCACACGACGGTAGGCGAGACACGCCGTAAGGCCCCAACCGCCCCCGAAAACCACGTTCTGCTACCCATTCCGGGCTCTAATACTCTTCAACGTAAAACAGCCCGGAACGATGACTTCCCGGCCAGCAGGCCCACCAAATTCACCAGTCCCACACGACGGAAGGCGAGACACGCCGTAAGGCCCCAACCGCCCCCGAAAACCACGTCCCGCTACCCGTTCCGGGCTCTAATGCTCTTCAACGTAAAACAGCCCGGAACGGCGACTTCCCGGCCAGCCAGGGCAACCAAATTCACCAGTCCCACACGACGGAAAGCGGGGCACGCAGTAAGGGCCCAACCACCCCCGAAAACCACGTCTCGCTATCCGTTCCAGGCTCTAATACTCTTCAATGTAAAACAGTCCGGAACGGCGACTTCCCGGTGAGCCAGGCTAACCAAATTCACCAGTCCCACATGACGGAATGCAGGACACGCTGTAAGTCCCCAACCGCCCCCGAAAACCACATCCCGCTACCCGTTCCGGCCTCTAATACTCTTCAACGTAAAACAGCCCGGAACGGCGACTTCCCGGTGAGCCAGGCCCACCAAATTCCCCAGTCCTACATGACGGAACGCGGGACACGCCGTAAGTCCCCAACCGCCCCTGAAAACCACATCCCGCTACCCGTTCCGGGCTATAATACTCTTCAATGTAAAACAACTCGGAACGGCAACTTCCCAGCCAGCCAGGCCCACCAAATTCACCAGTTCCACACAACAGAACGCGGGGCACGCCGTAAGGCCCAACCGCCCCAGAAGACCACGTCCCGCTACCCGTTCCGGGCTCTAATACTCTTCAACGTAAAATAGCCTGGAACAGTGACTTCCCGGTGAGCCAGGCCCACCAAATTCACCAGTTCCACACGATGGAATGCGGGGTACGCCGTAAAGCCCCAACCGCCCCCGAAAACGATGTCCCGCTACACGTTCCGGGCTCTAATACTCTTCAAGGTAAAACAGCCCGGAATGGCGACTTCCCGGTGAGCCAGGCCCACCAAATTCACCAGTCCCACAAGACAGATCGCGGGGCACGCCATAAGGGTTAGGGTTAGGGTTAGGGTTAGGGTTAGGGTTAGGGTTAGGGTTAGGGTTAGGGTTAGGGTTAGGGTTAAGGGTTAAGGGTTAGGGTTAGGGTTAGGGTTAGGGTTAGGGTTAGGGTTAGGGTTAGGGTTAGGGTTAGGGTTAGGGTGAGGGTTAGGTATCAAATTTTTTTTAGGTATCAAATTTTTTTATTAGATATAAGCCATACTACAAAAAAGGTACTCAGCCATTACATATACGGCTGAAGACCAACAAACCCGAAACCAAAGGCAACAACAACATCATTAACTCCTCAAGGTACCCCCAAAAGTACTCAGCACAGGAACAGCATCCAAGTCCAAGTCCAAGTCCAGAAACCAGGATGTAAATTCCAAGAGCCAAAGTCCAGTCCAGAAGCCAAGATCCAGAGGCAGCAGTCCAAAGTCCAGAATCCGGAAGTTGATATTGAATATCCAAATCCAATAACAGTAAGAAATTCAAGAACAATAATAATAATAATAAAACCAACAACAAGTAATACAGAAATATATACAGAAATATATACAGGAAACACAGGAAATCCAGGAAATCCAGGAAATCATATAATGTCCATACAATGTCCAGGACCCGAAGGTCAGAGTCCACAAACCAAAACCGAAAGTCCAAAAGAATGGGTTAGGATTAGGGTTAGGGTTAGGGTTAGGGTTAGGGTTAGGGTTAGGGTTAGGGTTAGGGTTAGGTATCAAATTTTTTTTTTTTTAGGTATCAAATTTTTTTATTAGATATAAGCCATACTACAAAAAAGGTACTCAGCCATTAGGGTTAGGGTTAGGGTTAGGGTTAGGGTTAGGGTTAGGGCTAGGGCTAGGGCTAGGGCTAGGGCTAGGGCTAGGGCTAGGGCTAGGGCTAGGGCTAGGGCTAGGGCTAGGGTTAGGGTTAGGGTTAGGGTTAGGGTTAGGGTTAGGTATCAAATTTTTAGGTATCAAATTTTTTTATTAGATATAAGCCATACTACAAAAAAGGTACTCAGCCATTACATATACGGCTGAAGACCAACAAACCCGAAACCAAAGGCAACAACAACATCATTAACTCCCCAAGGTACCCCCAAAAGTACTCAGCACAGGAACAGCATCCAAGTCCAAGTCCAAGTCCAGAAACCAGGATGTAAATTCCAAGAGCCAAAGTCCAGTCCAGAAGCCAAGATCCAGAGGCAGCAGTCCAAAGTCCAGAATCCGGAAGTTGATATTGAATATCCAAATCCAATAACAGTAAGAAATTCAAGAACAATAATAATAATAATAAAACCAACAACAAGTAATACAGAAATATATACAGAAATATATACAGGAAACACAGGAAATCCAGGAAATACAGGAAATCATATAATGTCCATACAATGTCCAGGACCCGAAGGTCAGAG